>NC_026000.2:131195303-131213689 GCF_000442705.2 Elaeis guineensis
ATATATATCAATTATGATAAATTAATGAAATATTGATTAATATATTTGATATGACAATTATATTATTGATAACGTAAATTAAAATTTTAAAATCTATTATTGCTCTGGTACTCTTTTTTCTCTCTGACGGTATGGGTGTAGTGATGACACGGAGAACGGCAGATTGGAAGGTGTGGGGAACCATAAGCATAAGAGGACGGGCATGTGCAGAAGGGTCATAGGGGTGGTGGAGACGAGTATGGAGGAGCCATGGAGGGATGATGGGGGACGAAGACAGAGGAGCCACAGACAAAAGGGGGTGGAGGAGCCACAGATCGAGGGAGAGGGGGCAATTGTGTACAAAGGGGACGACCGCGGAGGAGCCATGGAGGGTGGTGGGGGATGAGGGCAGAGGAGCCATGGGCAGACAAGGGGGTTGCGGGTTCAGAGGAGCCACGGGGGGAGAGGGGATTGGGGGTGTTGGGCTGGAGAAGCCATGAGCAGAGGGGAAAGAAAAGCACCAGCACTATGATTTTTTTGAGAGATAATTTATTCAAAATTTTTATTAAAATTACCAAAAAAATAGTAATTTAGATAGCCACCCTTCCCAAAGCTATCTAGATTGTCTATGGGAGGTAATGTAGATTGTCAAGACAATCTGAATTACCATCCAAAAGACATACCAAATACAGCAATCTAGTAGACCCATTTAAATTACTGGCATTTTGGATAGATTGTCAGCTACCAAACACAACCTATGGATATCCTCTTAAAATTCATATTTACATATATATTTTATAAAATATTTATTTATATATATATATTTTTATTTTTTCATATATATATCTATATGGTCTCACATTATAAAAAATTTAACTATTTAAAATTAAAATAATTAAAATATCTTATAGATAGATATATCAAAAAAAATATTTATAAAAATATATGTGTAAATAATAATTTTATAAAATATTTATTTAATTTAATATTAAAAAATATACATACAAAAAAAATTAATTTAATTTTTATTTATTTTATTTTATTTTAAAAATAAAAAATTCAAACATATAATCAATATCAAAGCCCTCAGAATCCTGTATTTATTAATACCAGAGCCTTCAGGGTTCATGCTTCTACACAAGCAGAATGATATATCATAAATTACTTTTAATGCAACTTCGGAAGGTTCCCTCCTTAACGGCTTCTACTAATAAACAATGCTCAAAGGCAACTGTATTATACTAGGCCATATTTTTATTTTCAGTTTCCAGGTCACTCTTTTTACCTCTTTCAATACATTACTTATTTCCATATACGGATGGCACATTGTAAACAAAACTTGATTAGAAACTTAAATCACTTCTTACATTTTATACTGTTAGCACGTCGATTCATATTGCAAGATGTTATCAGTTTGATAGTCTATTTCCCAAAATATTGTAGCACTATTTGATAAAAAACTTATATCACATTTTCTGCTTGAAATTTTTGTTGTTTTCGCCTCATTTATTATGCCACAAAGTTGCTCTGTACTAAGTTTAGTCCTTGAACTTTGCGATAGTTATTATATATTTTATGCTTCTATGATAATTGCTGATGCACACATTATTCGCTATTCTGTCATGACATATTTCATTTCTAGAATTATTTGAACACCATCCTTATTGTTATGATCATTATTTGGCTGACAGCCCTATATTATGTTACAAAAATAATTGTCATGTTAGTTTTGTATTAAAGAGGTGGCTTGAAAATGAGTTTTTATCATTGTTGTGTTTGAGCAGGTGCCCTCCATCAGTGAATAGGAGAGGTCTGCTACACCTCTGGTAGGAGGTGACCAAGGCTCAAGTTCTTTCCCAAAAAATGTGGCTTCTGTATTAAATTCAGTGGATACAAAATTTCGAAACAATGATCCAACCATCAATGTTTCAACAGTCTCAAATCCCATTTTGCTTGGGCTTCCTTTATCTGTTGGCTTAGCTTCCATTATGCAAGGTCATGGAAGCTCACCAGCCCCTGTAGGGAGTGCTAGCAATTGGATACATTGTTCTACTCAACTAACTGAAGTATCCATGCAACTACCAATTGTAGCCACAGCTGAATAGCTGGAACAGTTCTCTGACTATATATATCCTCATAACCTCTTTCTCCACTTGTTGGCTTGGCTTTGGCCGTGAATGATCATGCAAGCAGACCTGCATCTGTCAGAAGTGATCAAGTTCCTCGCAATCAATTTAATTGTTCAGCTCAACCTATGGAAGCGTCAATGCAACAGCAGCTTGTACTTAAAGAGTCCAATCATATATCCTCACAGCATCTGCCTCCATCTATTGGCTTAACTTCAGCTATGCATGGCCATCCAAACATACCTGTACCTGTAGGGTATGACCTAGAACCTGATGGTCAAATATATTGTTCTGCTTAACTTATAGAAGGGTCCATGCAACAGGCCATTGTATTCATAGCTGCACAGTGGGAGAGCTCCAATCATTCACTCTCACACCCTCTTGTCCATCCGATGTCTCCCACTATTGATATTCCTCCTGTAAGAAGAGATTCTCAGATCCACTCATGGTCAACCAGAGAAAGGCAATCATTTTCCATTGAGTTCCCCAATAATGCAATGCATGCCTCCGCAAGATCCTAATGTTAAGATCATTTCATCATGAGTTGAAGAGATATTATGCGCTGCAGGCTTTATTTATCTGAAGGCATGAAGAAAAGGTAACTCTGCAAGACATGCATTATTTTGGAGTAGGTAGCTGGAAGCCAGATTCTCGCAAGGATATGAAACTAATGTTGGACTATTTTGCTTACTGCATTTTTCCCACATCGAACCCATGGGATACGCAAGATGTGCAGGGTGTGTGATGTGATTGGTGCCTTGAAATGTACTGCACATTTGTCTGGTTGAATGCATGTTGGACTACTTTCATATCCGTATCTATATCTATAAAAAAAAATAGATATGGATATAAATGGACAACTATCCAATTCGTATCCGAATATCTGAATATGCATATAATTTTATAAAATTTTAAATAATATTTATTCATTTTTTAAAAAAATATTCAACTATATAAACATGTTATTAGCTTGATTTATCATCTATATAGTAATATTTTTGATTCTATAATCAAAAAATTTAATTATTTAAATTATATCCGTAATCACATCCATACTTTCAGTATCTCAATTGTTGGGTATAAAATACCCACAGCCGAAACCCTCGGCGGAATCGGCAGAACGGCCCCGCCCGGACTCCTATGGGAGCCGGGCTCCACCGCCGACAGCAGAACAGTTCCGCCCGGACTCCTACGGGAGCCGGGCTCCGCCTCCGGCAGCAGCACAGCTCCGCCCGGACTCCTACGGGAGCTGGGCTCCGTCCTTAGTATCAGCTACTGGTAAGCTCCGTCCGGACTCCTACGGGAGCTGGACTTCATCTTTAACTTTGATTGCAGGAAGACTCCGCCCGAACTCCTACGGGAGCCGGGCTCCACCGCCGACAGCAGAACAGCTCCGCCCGGACTCCTACGGGAGCCGGGCTCCGCCTCCGGCAGCAGCACAGCTCCGCCCGGACTCCTACGGGAGCCGGGCTCCGTCCTTAGTATCAGCTACTGGTAAGCTCCGTCCGGACTCCTACGGGAGCTGGACTTCATCTTTAACTTTGATTGCAGGAAGACTCCGCCCGGACTCCTACGGGAGCTGGGCTCCACCGCCGACAGCAGAACAGCTCCGCCCGGACTCCTACGGGAGCCGGGCTCTGCCTCCGGCAGCAGCACAGCTCCGCCCGGACTCCTACGGGAGCCGGGCTCCGTCCTTAGTATCAGCTACTGGTAAGCTCCGTCCGGACTCCTACGGGAGCTGGACTTCATCTTTAACTTTGATTGCAGGAAGACTCCGCCCGGACTCCTACGGGAGCCGGGCTCCACCGCCGACAGCAGAACAGCTCCGCCCGGACTCCTACGGGAGCCGGGCTCCACCGCCGACACAGAACAGCTCCGCCCGGACTCCTACGGGAGCCGGGCTCCGCCTCCGGCAGCAGCACAGCTCCGCCCGGACTCCTACGGGAGCCGGGCTCCGTCCTTAGTATCAGTTACTGGTAAGCTCCGTCCGGACTCCTACGGGAGCTGGACTTCATCTTTAACTTTGATTGCAGGAAGACTCCGCTCGGACTCCTACGGGAGTCGGGCTCCACCGCCGACAGCAGAACAGCTCCGCCCGGACTCCTACGGAGTCGGGCTCCACCGCCGACAGCAGAACAGCCCCGCCCGGACTCCTACGGGAGCCGGGCTCCACCGCCGACAGCAGAACAGCTCCGCCCGGACTCCTACGGGAGCGGGCTCCACCGCCGACAGCAGAACAGCTCCGTCCGGACTCCTACGGGAGCCGGGCTCCACCTCCGACAGCAGCACAGCTCCGCCCGGACTCCTACAGGAGCCGGGCTCCGTCCTTAGTATCAGCTACTGGTAAGCTCCGTCCGGACTCCTACGGGAGCTGGACTTCATCTTTAACTTTGATTGCAGGAAGACTCCGCTCGGACTCCTACGGGAGTCGGGCTCCGCCGCCGACAGCAGAACAGCTCCGCCCGGACTCCTACGGGAGTCGGGCTCCACCGCCGACAGCAGAACAGCCCCGCCCGGACTCCTACGGGAGCCGGGCTCCACCGCCGACAGCAGAACAGCTCCGCCCGGACTCCTACGGGAGCCGGGCTCGCCTCCGGCAGCAGCACAGCTCCGCCCGGACTCCTACGGGAGCCGGGCTCCGTCCTCAACATCAGCTGCTGGTAAGCTCCATCCGGACTCCTACGGGAGCCGGACTTCATCTTTAACTTTGATTGCAGAATGCTTCACCCGGACTCCTACGGGAGCCAGGTCCCGCTTCCAGTATCCGCTGCAGGTAAACTCCGTCCGGACTCCTACGGGAGCCGGACTCCACCCACAACCCCAACCGAAAGGAGGACCCTTCCCGGACTTCTATAGAGGCCGGACTCCGACCGCTGCCGAGCTTCAATCAACAGACCCGCGCCCCCTGGCAGGCCACCAAAACGGCCACGACCCTGCTCCACTTCCTGTGGCGGACTCCGCGCAGTTCCATCATTCCATGACAGGCCGCAGTAACCATCGCCACCCTGCTCCACTCCCTGTGGCAGATTCCGCACAGCTCCACTACCCCCTGGCAGGCCACAGTAACAGCCACGAACCTGCTCCACCTCCTGCGACGGATTCCATGCGATTCTCCCATCCGCTGGCGAGTCACGACAACGGACGCTGCTCCACCCCTCGTAACAGATTCCACGTGGCGAGCCACGGTGATGGCCACGCGTCTGCTCCACTATCCTTTGTAATCAATTCCCCTGACCATGGGCGGCCCACTACCAGACGGTTACAGGTGTCACCATCAATCCGTTGCCCCCTTCGCCTATAAAAGGGGGGGACTCAGATACGTTATTCTCTAAGCTCATTTTCCTTATCTCAAAACTCTGCTAAATTCTCTGTTCGAGCACTCCATTCTTGTTGAGCAGAGAACTGACTTGAGCGTCGGAGGGTCTTGCCGGAGCAACCCCACCTCCGGTTTAGACTTCCCTTGCAGGTCCCGGCGGCGTCCGCGGCTTCCCCGACTCCAGCTTCTCCGACGCAAGCGGATTTTTGCACCAACATCAATTATATCCGTATCCATTTAAAATAAATATGGATATAAATTTTTACATCTGAATAATATCCATATCTATATTTATAATATGGATATAGATATGTTGGTATCTGATCTGTATCTGATCCGATTTCAGCCCTAATAAGGGGTGTCAGGTGATCGGGGGGAATGTGATTTGGAAGAGAAGAGAAAAGATAATGGGTCAAGTGGATTCTGACCCATTAACCCGTTACCCATATTCGGGATAAATACATCATTTATAATTTTTATTGATTTTTAATTTAAAGAAATGTGTTTTAGTTAACGGTGTCAGCAGTACCAAGTGTATTTATGCAAAAATAGAATTTGATGAGGATATACATGTTAATATAAATTTAAGAGGGTATTCATATAAATTCAAATATTTGAGAGGATGTGCATGCAAAAGTTGCTTAAAAATCTGATCATTCCTCTTTATGCAAAATGACATAGTAATTACAGACAATGCAGCAAAAGAGGGAGGGAAGTAGTTTTATACCTATTTTTTTTAAAAAAAAACTGATGTGCTCTATAAATATGAACAAAGTGCTGCAAAGTGTGCTACAATATGGTACATTATGGAGTACATGATAAAAAAAAAAAGAAAAAGTACATCATTTACGAAAGATACATAAAGGGAGAAGCAAGAAGTCTAAACAGCCAGTGTTTTTTTTTTTTTCCTGGTAAAAGAAAACAGCCAGTGTTTAAAGTGATATGAGCAACACTGTCCAGGGTCGTGGCTTGTGCATGCAAAAATAAGCCGCCTTATCTCCACAGCATATGCGGTACCAAAGAAAAGCCCGAGGTAAGAGGTTGAACATAGCAGGTCGTACCGAATAATATCAGGCTGGTCTGTGAATATATTGCAAATATCCCGAGAAGATAAGACAGGTGACAATATATAATAGTTTGGGGCATGATGCACGAGCATAATAAACAAATAAACTAGTATTTGGTTGTGTTTTTTTTTTTTTTTTTTTTTGCATAAAAGCATGGTTGATCTTCTTGCATGACATTAATCTTTGGATCGCATCTTGCACAGCTTTTAAAGTCATTCGGCCTCTCCCTTCAATCCATCAGCATAGATCATGAAGCAGACACCATGCTTTAAAACCTGCGCAAAGCATGATCTAATGGTTCACACCATGAAAGAAGATCAATCATTCTTTTATGTGAAAGATACAACCGACACCCAACAAACTTCAGAACTAAGACACATGGCTACACTACTATAGAACAGGTCTATGACAACGCTTACTATGACAGCGGTTCAAAAACTACTGCCATAGCAAGTATAGCAGCAGTTATTCATAATCGTTGCCATATGTCGAACATATGGCAGCGGTTATAAGTAACCGCTGCCATAGACTACTTATGACAGCGGTTAAAAGTAACCGCGACCATAGTCCAGACCTATTGCAGCGATTACAAAATAACCATTATAATAGATTCTAAATATTGCAGCGGTTGATTAACCGTGGCTATATGTTGGAGATATAGCCATAGGTTCGATTAATAGCAGTGATTATGTGTAATCGCTTCTATAAATTCGACATATGGCAGCGATTATAATAACCATTGCCATAACTCTGAACTATGGCAACGGTTAGGTATAACTGCTGCTATAGATCAAACCTATGGTATCAGTTAATAATAACCGTTGCTATAACTGATTATAGTGGCGGTTTAATATAACCGCTGCTATATAGACTGAATATAAATTTTTTTTCATATTTTTCTCTCAATATAATATAATTTTAAAATTTAAAGTCTATCTTCACTATTCATTATCTAAATAATTATTGTTAGAGTGTGGTCATAAAAGACCGTTTCGATCCAATAGCCTTAGCTATGTCGATCAATAAAATTTGATTTCGACAGTCATGAACGGTTGCATGATAATCTAATAGATACACACCACTGATAGGTCCAAAAACTTACAACAATGATCTCGGTGATGTTTGTAGTACACTATCAAAATTTTACTTTAATCGGATATCATTATCATGGATAATTTAGCACAAGATAATTTTGATCATTAAATAAAAAATAAGTGATGAAAAGATCAAACGACGTCCGATTATAAGATAATTTTTTAGATAAATGATCTTTGCTACTACTTTAATTATTTATATAGTGGTGATCATAAAATTCAGACCATGCCTATATGAACCATCCATATTAAGTAGATCTTACAAAAGCACAAGCATAATTATTTAAGAACTTTAAGAAAGAATATCAAGAGGTATATAATTTTGGATCGTTCATATACACACGGTTTGAATTTTACGATCATCACTGTAAAAATGATTAAAGTAGTAGCAAAGATCATTTAAAAAAATCATCTCATAATCGGACGCCGTTTGGCCTTTTGATTACTCATTTTTTATTTAACGGTTGAAATCATCCCATACTAAATTGACCATGATAACGATGTCCGATTCAAGTAAAATTTTGATAGTGTGTTACAAACATCATTGAGATCATCGTTACATATTTTTGGATCCATCGATAGTCTCTATCTATCAGATCATCATGTAGTCGTTTGTGGCCATCGAAATCAAATTTTATTGATCAACATAGTTAGAGCTATCGGATTGTGGCAGTTTTTTATAACGATACTCTAATGATAATTACTTAAATAATGAATGATGAAGATAGATTTTAAATTTTAAAATTACATCATATTCAGAGAAAAATATAAAATTTATATTTGTCTATGGCAGCGGTTATTCATAACTGCTCCCATATGTTCTTATTACAGCGGTTATACATTTATGCATAACCGCTGCCATAGGTTATGTATGGCAGCAATTATCCATAGCGTATGGCAGCAGTTTTTAAAACTGCCATAGGTTAGGTCTTTTGATTTTTATGGATATTACACCTACATCTATTAATTTGTAAAACCTATATTTATGTCTTCCATGTTTATTTTAAGCCAATTGTTTAAACGATGTCGTTAGGTAGACCATTATTTCTAAATGGGACCAATATCCCATATCATAATAATTTCATTAAATGACTAAAATAGCCTTCAACGACAAATGACCAAATGAATGACCAAAATGGCCTTCTATAATTACTAGTCTCCTCTCCCTTGATAGTTAGCTCCATTCTTCTCCTCGTGCAACAACGGCCTCCTGCATTCTTATGCATCCACTCTCCATCTCTTGTGCGCCATCGACATCCTCCTAACCACTTCGACTTCTGTCAGTATACCACCCTCAACACCTACGTTGATGACTTCCTCACCATCCTCGATGTCCTTCGCATCGACTGTTGCTTCTTTGATAGCCATTCTGTCTCCACCATGATAGGTATCTTCGATCCCTTCCATCCGCTACCCCAATGCCTTTCTCAAGCTCATCCTCATGCAAATCTACCTCTCATGCAGCAACCCATCACACTGCATTGCTTTATCCAATTGCATCTGGTAATAGGTGTACGTTATGCTCGATGACCAGCCTTCGGCTCCAATCCCCCTTTAGCCTCAGGTTCAAATGCAAGATCTTGAGCAGAACTTCACCCTCCACTATCTTGAGCCCCTGTAGCTCTATCATGAACCATCATACCATCACTCTACTATCCCCAATCAGAGCCTCACAAGTTCGACTACCTCCATAAATCAAACAAAAGATAAACTGGAAAAAATAATAAATTCAGCATGTCAGTGTTCATAAATCATAAGAGGCCGAGGATAAGAACAGGATAGAACATAGCGCTAGTGGGGGGGGGGGGGGGAAGAGAGAGAGGTGAGATTAGAGACTGAGCATAACCATCCATCTCTCTCTTTGATTGGGTGGTTTTTGAGCTGGGATTTAACTCTTTATTATTTTAGTCCCTCCAACATTCATCTCTCCTCATTCTCCCCGAAGAATACCCATACCAAAAATAAATAAATAAAAAAAAATGCCAAAAGGCCACCCACCCACAGCACCCTATCATCTCTCCTTGTCCGTCCTCATTCTCCTTTATTTTCTTTCCTCCAATATCTAAAACCACAGACATATGAAGAAGAGGATGAGATGGTCTTGTGCATCCTCTCCTTCACCGGCTAGGCTTTTGGATTTTCCAGCCATAGGCTGACAAACGAGGATGCCGAGTGTATCCGGCAACTGGAGCTCCTCTACTACCAAGATGAGTTTGGGGCCAGGGGGAGCATGTGACGGTGGACCCATCGCTCAACTCTCCAATGCCCATTTCTGGGATACCTATATTTTCCTACTGGCCTAGAATCTGTCCGACATTTCTACAACCCCCTCAACCTTGGAGTTGACATCTACAACTATATAGGCATTTACTATGCTTCGCTCTCCTCTGACCACCACCTCACTATCATCACCGGCAATGATCTTAACTACTATAGCAACATCGCCAGCTACCTCCCCAAGAATTGGGCCTCCTCACCAACCTCGCCCTACTCCCCATCGGCTCCAACCACCTCTATGTTAGAGATTTTGGAGGGAAAACTCAAAATTTTCCTTCCCTCCAAAGTTCTCTACAGGTCTTCTCTCATTTTAATCTCACATTGGAAAGAGATAATTTATTTTTGATATTTATAAACTATGTTTTCTTCCCCTCCTTTGCTTGGGGGCCCTTAGGGGGATGTGGATTTTATATTTCACATATGCACCAGCCTGGCTCGGCTCACATGTATGAATTACGGTGCGTGCGATGATAGCAAAATATTTGATGTTCTTTATCATATTTTATCTTATTTTTTATTATTTTATTTTATTTCTTAACATATTTATTTAATTGGTCGCTTCCCTTCACGGTCAGATGGTCAAATGACCGTTTATCACAAAGAGGCATATTTCTTTTTGATTGGACATCTTTCTTCATGGTACGCTGGTCAAATAGTCGACTGCAGGTGCCTACTCGTGGTCTATAAAAGACCCCGAGTTTTAGCTTGTGGTGAATCCAACAATCTGTGACTTCTTTTTTTTTTTTCAAGAGTTCAACATTCTGCAAACTCTCTCAATCTCAATCTTTTCATCTCTTTTTTCTTTTATTCATTGCTAAGTATTATAGAAGGACTGTCAGCCCTTTTCACAATCATCCTCTAAGAGAGAGTATTCCATTCATATCTTGGAATATAATTCTTGATAAACACTAGCACAAAAGTCAAAAATTTATCTTAAGATAGTGATCACATACTTTTAGATTTTCTTTTTCTCTATTTCTACTTCTTAAAGTCTACCGGCCAATCCAACCATGCCATAGATAAGCTAATTTAAATTTCTTATCCTTATCATATAGTTTAGATAACTTTAAAATTTTTCAAAATTATTTATTTAAAATCATTTCAAGAGAATGCTATTTGCAGAAGGACTCTATTTCATAACATTCTAAGGCAAATATCTTAATGATCTTTACATTCTGGTTTCATTTTGTTCCGACTTTCATTATTCAGATACTAGATGTTAGTATTTTAGCTTGATAGGATTTTTTAAACATTGATAAACTATTCTTATCTAAATTACTCTATCGCTCATGTTACTCTGTGTAATAGTGGCCGACAAATAGTGTTAAATTTCTCAGGCTTCTGATTTCTGTTTTGAAACCAGAGAGTCCTAATAGACTTTAACTTCTATTTATAGTTTTATTTTTAGTATTTTAATTCATCTGAAATATTAAATTACCAAAATAGCAATTGTTCTTTTATTATTCTTCAGGCCGATTACTATTATCTGCTTGCGGGTTTCTTATGAAATCTAAGAGTCCTAATATACTGTAAACTCTATTTGTGGCTTTGTTTAAACTCTTCTAAATCAAATTTCTTATAATCCTATTGTTGGGAATAGTGTCCCAAAGTCAATCGTCAGTCTGTTGACGGTTGTGCTCCTTTTGTATTAGTACATGAATTATAAATAAATAAAAATTATTTTGATATTTTTTCATCACAAATGTTTCATCTTCTAATGAACTCCTGTGTTGTGGTGAAGTCCTTAGGACTATTTAGACTCGACAAAGGAGGATTTGTCGCTTAGTCCTTAAACCTGTTCGCGATCAAATGATACGTTGTTACCAAGGATGACAACGTTTATCGAGTATAGATCGTTGTGTGCCATATAGGTTGGTTGTCCTCATGATCAAGGAGTGTGGAGACACTGGTATGGCATACAGGTGAGATGTAATGGTACATCTGCACTGAACGTGACCGACTCCGGAGCTATTTCTGCTATCAAGATCTGCTCCGATGGGATATGGATATAAATATCCCTCCGACCTGAGACCGTCACGGTGACTTGCAAGCAACTCACTGCACTTAGGCACTGGACTACTTGAATTTTTAATTCAGTGACGGAAGGCTTCTGGGTGTAGTCAAATACTTGACTTGTCGATGCGTGTATCAAGATGGGATTGACCACTCCAGTTTAGGAGCTGTGTATAGTCATGTTTCAATTTAGCAAAACCTTGGCCAGGGTAGTCCTAGTGAGGAGTTACAGGACTAATTGAGTTGAGCACGATTCGGATGATCTCATCAGGGTTGACAGTTTAATCCTGAATCGTCCTAAACACAAGGGTCAAAAGGGATGAATTATACGGTAACCATATTCACGTAGGTTCTGAATGTTGCGATTGCGACTATTCGACCTATCCGGTCGTCGGGTACCATTGCTAGATGATCACTTCAATTAGTACAAAAATTGATTCCTGTGCTACCGGCTTAAGTTCGAACCTGCGGGGTCACACACATTAGAGGTTCCTTTCTGATCTGATGGCTGATTATGAGTCTTATGTGTCTGAAACTCTATGATTGAGAATTAGGATTCTCTGATCATGAGTTCCACACATTTTGGGTACCGGGGTCAAAATTTTAAATTTCAAATTTTAAATTTGAAATTTGAACTCTTTGATCAGAGTTTCATATCGATGGTCTCTGATGCCTAATTGCCCATCGAATTTGGACTCAATATTTATGAGAGGTTTAATTAGTAGTTTGATCGCTAATTAACTCAATTTGATTGAATAATTATTTTTAGATCAAGTCCAATTGAATTGGATTCAGTTTGGATTGACCCGATTAGGTTAAGTGTTGATCCAATCGCTAAGGTGGCTTAGTCCCTGATTTGATCAGGGGTTAGGTTTAGTTAATTCCTGATTTGATTAGGATTTTATTGAGCCTAATTAAGCCTAATTGTGTTGGGTTTAATCTGGTCTAATTATGCTTAATCTATCTTAATTAGGTTGGCTCAATTTGAATCAAACCACCTTATTTTAAATTCCCTGCGCTACCCAACTTCCTTGCGCCCATTTGAATTCACGAGAAGAAATTTTTTTATGAATTTTCTCTCACGCAAAGCTCTCTCACGTCCATATTTCTGTGCGCCAATTATTTGGATTAACTTGGTTTGTTATCCATCCAAATTCAAAGGGATTTTGAATTTGAATGGATAACCAAATAACCATGCGCCAGCTTATCCTCTTTTGTGCGCCCCATATTCCACACGAGAAATGATTTCTCATGAAAGTTTCCACGCACAAAGAAAAAAAAGGCCACGCCATCTCTTCTTTCTCGCACAAATGGATGAGGATAAGATTGGTTGACACTTGAATTCAAATTTGATTTGAATTTAAGTGAGCAACCACCTCTTCTTATCCACTCACACACTTTCAATATCTCTTGCGATGTTTTATAAAATGAGAAAGGAGGGGGCATGGAAAAAAAAAAGAAAGAAGAGATAAGGGGCGTGGGGAGGTTCTGAAAAAATTTTGAAGTGTTCAAAATTTATCGAGAGGAGAGAAAAAGGAGAGAGAAGTGGGCGTAGGATTTTTGGTGTGTACCCTAGGGTTTCTACCTAGGGTTCGGGAAGTGAGATTGGTATGCCACGAGTGTCATGAGTCCATCAAATTTTAGAGAGTGATCCATCAGCCTCTCAACCAATCGTGCAAACGATCCGAAGCATCCGAGGAGTCGGCACACATCGATCGAAGGAGTTCGATCAACATCAGCCATCAAAAGGGTGAAATCACGAACTAGCATTCGTGAGGAGCCGATCAGATGGGAGCTTCGTATGGATGATCCACAGAGGTCAGACACTAGTGTGGCTACAACGTGATGATTAGAGCCCCCCGACGGTGATCAGATTACGATGATCGACTACCCGCAAAAGGTGATGTGTTCTGAACACAGTACAGTAAAAAATTTACTGTTTCAAATTTGAATTTCAAATTTAAATGCATGCTGTTGTATCATATTTAAATCCTAGTATAGGGTTAATTAATATTAATTAATGAGATTAATTAATAATTTCACTGTAAAATAGTAATTTTGAAAAAAATTTAAAATTACCATTTTGCCCCTGCACTGAATTTTCGCTTCACCTATATCATACATCATGGGTGCTGAGGAAGCCTTGATCCTTAAACTCGAGAAGTTCCAATGGTCATGGGTTCTTTAGGTGGTAGGAACAACTTGAGGCTTGGTTAATTACACTTGACCTAATCACTGCCATTAAAAAAAGGCCACCTTATAATACTTTTTCATCCTTGTCTACCACATTATCTAATTCCTCAGACACTCCTAAACCCGATAAATCACCTGAAGAAAGTGAATTCCCTTGTGGGTTTAGGATTCTAAGCTGTCTATAAGATAACCTATATGAAGCCTATAGGAAATACAAAACGACTAAGAAACTTTGGACTGCCTTAGAAGATGCCTATAGTAGAGATAATGATGGGGGCATGAGATTTACCATTAGTGACTTTAGCAACTATAGAATGGTAGACAATATCCTTATAAATAACCAAATTCATCATTTCCAAAATTTGATCCAAGAGATTCATAGAGGGGGCTCAACATTAGATAAGAACTATCAAGTCTCTTGTCTAACTGACAAGCTACCACCATCATGAACTAATTTGGATGTGATCTTATGAGAACCCAAGATAATCTTATGCTTAGATTAGTAATTCAAGCCATTAGAATAGAAGACTAATACCGACTTAGAGAATTAAAGGGAAACCAAATGAAAGCAGAACGAAAACCAAATGAAAGCCAAAGTAAACCTGACCAAATCTCAAAACTTAAAATAAAATTTTAAGAGTCAGAATTATTATGGCTTGAGCTAGACCTTTAAACCTAAGAACTTTAAAACCAAGGGTAAGAAAAAAGGGGTAGATTCCAAAACTAAACTAAACCCAATTCTCAAACCATAGGTTCAAGAAACTTATTGATGGGATGTTTTGCTTTGTTTGTGATCGAGACAACCACCTTGCATATCAATACTTCTATCAGAAGAAGGACAACATTGTGATCAAGAAAAAAAAACCCAACCTCAATCCACACCTATGGTTAATATGGTAGAAGTTAAACCATCCGCCTTTAGGTCAGTATCATTTATCCCATTAGTTAATTTTACCCATAAAATCACTGATTGGTGGTTAGACTCTGGTGCCAATATCCATATTTGCATTGATAGAGCATCTTTGTCCTCTTATCAGGACTCAAATGGAGGAAGTGTGATCATGAGAAATGGAACAGCTATCAATATTTTAGAAAAAAAATGTAAACCTAAGGTTTACCTTAGAAAAAAGTATTATCATTCGAGACATACAGCATGCTCTAGACATCAAAAGAAACATCATCAGTGGATCCTTATTAGTACAATTAGGATATAAAATTGTATTAGAGTCCAATAAGATTGTAATTTTCAAAGATGATATATTTATCCAAAAAAGATTTATATGTGAAGGATTATTCAAACTCAATATAATTTCTCCTTTAATCAATGAAAGTTCTTTTGTTCATTCTCAATCAATCGTGTTGAATTCTGAATCTTGTGATGTTTGACATGGTAGAATAGATCATATGAATTTTAAATCCATTAAAAAGATGTTCAATCATAATCTAATTCCAAAATTCAAGATTGATCATAAATCTAAGTGTGAGATCTATGCTTAATTCAAACAAACTAAGAAACCTTTCAAATCCATCCCTCATCGAGATACTTAACTTCTAGAATTTATACATACTGATGTTTGTGACTCTTGTAGAAATCCAACCTGCAGAGATAGTCATTATTTTGTGACCTATATAGATGATCTCCAAATATTATTATTCTTATCTCTTAAAGATCAAAGATGAAGTTTTTAATAAGTTTAAGGTTTTCAAACCTAAGGCTGAAAACCAAACAAACTAAAAAGAGATCGAAATCCTAAGATCTGATTATGGAGGAGAGTACACTTCAAATGAATTTGCTATATTTTGTGAAGAACATGGTATAATTCATAAAGTTACTGCTCGTTATTCTTCTCAGTTCAATGGTGTTACTGAACAGAAGAACAGAACTCTTTTGGACATGGTTAATGCCATGATCATTAGTTCTGATGTTCCAAAAAATTTATAGGGAGAAGCTCTCTTGACCTCTACCTTCCATCAAAGGATAAAGAAAAGACTTCTATGAGTATTGGAAGGGACATGTACCAAAGTTGAGTTACTTCTGAGTTTGGGGGTTTTAGCTAAAGTTGTTGTTCCTGAATCTAAAAGAAATAAAATTGATTCTAAAATAGTTGATTCCATCTTTGTTGGTTATTCTTTTGATAGAATACATATCATTTTCTTATTACTCATTCTAATTTCAATGATATATCTGTTAATACTATCAATGAATCTAGAGATGCAATCTTCTTTGAAAATAAATTTTCTTTCAAGAATCAAATCCTTAGATCCACATCTGATTTAAACTCTTGTTCCTTACCTAGTTCATCATCCATAACTAGTCTTTCGATCAGTAATGATCCTACTTCAAATCTACCTGATCTTCTTTCCAAGCCTAGAAGGAGCAAAAGGGTTAGGATTGAGAAGAAATTGGGTGAAGATTTTTTTACCTTCTTAGTTGAGGATACACTTACCTCATACTAGGAAGCTATGAGATCTTCTGATTCTCTATTCTAGAAGGAGGCAATCAATAATAAGATCGAATCAATTATTGAAAAATAATACTTAGATTCTCACTGATTTACCTCCTACAACCAAACTTTTTAGGTCATAAATAGATCTTTAAAAAGAAACTTAGGGTTGATGGATCAGGAAAAAAGTATAAGGCATGGCTTAAAGTCCGAGGTTTTAAATAAGTATTGATTTTTTTGATACTTATGTATCTGTTGCTAGCATTACCACCATCCATATTCTTCTTGCTCTCACTTCTATCCATAATTTTTTTGTGTATCAAATGGATGTCAAGATTGCCTTTTTTTATGGAGATCTTGATGAAGAAATCTATATGACTCAATCTAAGGGCTTCATAGTGCCTAATCAAGAGCATAAAATGTGCAAGCTTATTAGATCCTTATATAGATTAAAGCAAGCATCTAAACAATAGCATGAGAAGTTTGATAGTATTATTCTTTCTTATGGCTTTCAAATCAATGAATCTGATAACTGTCTCTATAATAAAAGATTTGATGATCAATATGTTCTTCTCTGTCTCTATGTTGATGATATCTTAATTTTTTCTTCTGATCTTAATCTAATTAATGATGTTAAGAAATTTCTCTCTCATTATTTTGTTATGAAAGATTTAGGTGAAGCTGATTTAATCCTTGGAATAAAGATCATTCGATCTCCTGATTCTATATCTCTATCTCAATCTCATTATACCTAATTATTAATTGATAAATTTGGCTTCTCTAATTATTCTCCTGTTTCTACACCTTATGATCCTTCTATCCAACTTATGAAGAACTCTAATAAATCTGTAAATCAAAAAAGATATGCTTAAATCATTGGATCTCTTATGTATCTCTCAAATCGTACTAGACCTGATATTGCTTATGCTGTTTGAGACTTAGTCATTATACTAGTAATCCTAGTAGGTTTCATTGGACTGCTCTTGAAAGAATTTTTAGGTACCTTAAAGGTACTACTTCATATTGTCTCAGATTTGTTGGCTATCCAACTATATTGGAGGGATACGATAATGCTAACTAGATTTTGATTCATCTGATCTGAAATCTACTTTTAGCTATATATTCCTTCTTGGTGCTTAGACATGAGCAACAGGCCAGGCCGTCCATTACATGGTCTGACCTGACAAGAATCGGGCCATGCTAGGCATGGCCCAACTGCTATTGTAACAGGCCGTGCTAGGTATGGCCCATTAATGGGGCTGGGTTGGGCTGAGGGTTTGCAACCCATGGCCCAGGCCCGGCATGGCCCATAAGAGTTCCGACATGGCCCACGTGCTGGTCCTATCTATTTTTAAATTTAAAAAATATAATTTTTTTATAAATTAAAAAAAGATTAAGGAGCAAAATTAAATATAAAATATTAAATTTTTTTATAAAAATAAAAAAGCACCTTGAAATGGTGGGGGTTTGACGTGGATCTCTATTAGTATATTAATAACAATCAAAATGGTATAAGGGAGGAAGAGGGACTAGGCTTGACCTCCAGACTACAATAAGGAGAGAGAAGAAATAGAGTAGCTCACCAAAATTAGGCTGTTAGGAGGGTTAAAATGATAAAAACCCAAAAATTAGCCATTAAGCCAATCCAAAAAAACCAAAAAAAAAAAGAAATTAGCCATTACGGACTGTGCCAGGCATGACTCATTTAGTTTTCTTTTTAAAAAAATAAATATAAAATAAAAAAAGTTGTCCATGAGGCCTGCAGGCATGATGGGCCAGCATGACCAGCTAGACCTCAGGTCTAGGGCCGTGCCAGGCCAGGGTTTCGGGATATAAATGGGTCATGCCAGGCACGATCTGTTTAGACCCTGGCTCGA
>NC_026000.2:131213789-131341289 GCF_000442705.2 Elaeis guineensis
AGCAGCTTGTACTTAAAGAGTCCAATCATATATCCTCACAGCATCTGCCTCCATCTATTGGCTTAACTTCAGCTATGCATGGCCATCCAAACATACCGTACCGTAGGGTATGACCTAGAACCTGATGGTCAAATATATTGTTCTGCTTAACTTATAGAAGGGTCCATGCAACAGGCCATTGTATTCATAGCTGCACAGTGGGAGAGCTCCAATCATTCACTCTCACACCCTCTTGTCCATCCGATGTCTCCACTATTGATATTCCTCCTGTAAGAAGAGATTCTCAGATCCACTCATGGTCAACCAGAGAAAGGCAATCATTTTCCATTGAGTTCCCCAATAATGCAATGCATGCCTCCGCAAGATCCTAATGTTAAGATCATTTCATCATGAGTTGAAGAGATATTATGCGCTGCAGGCTTTATTTATCTGAAGGCATGAAGAAAGGTAACTCTGCAAGACATGGCATTATTTTGGAGTAGGTAGCTGGAAGCCAGATTCTCGCAAGGATATGAAACTAATGTTGGACTATTTTGCTTACTGCATTTTCCCACATCGAACCCATGGGATACGCAAGATGTGCAGGGTGTGTGATGTGATTGGTGCCTTGAAATGTACTGCACATTTGTCTGGTTGAATGCATGTTGGACTACTTTCATATCCGTATCTATATCTATAAAAAAAAAATAGATATGGATATAAATGGACAACTATCCAATTCGTATCCGAATATCTGAATATGCATATAATTTTATAAAATTTTAAATAATATTTATTCATTTTTTAAAAAAAATATTCAACTATATAAACATGTTATTAGCTTGATTTATCATCTATTAGTATTATTTTTGATTCTATAATCAAAAAATTTAATTATTTAAATTATATCCGTAATCACATCCATACTTTCAGTATCTCAATTGTTGGGTATAAAATACCCACAGCCGAAACCCTCGGCGAATCGGCAGAACGGCCCCGCCCGGACTCCTATGGGAGCCGGGTCCACCGCCGACAGCAGAACAGTTCCGCCCGGACTCCTACGGGAGCCGGGCTCCGCCTCCGGCAGCATCACAGCTCCGCCCGGACTCCTACGGGAGCCGGGCTCCGTCCTTAGTATCAGCTACTGGTAAGCTCCGTCCGGACTCCTACGGGAGCTGGACTTCATCTTTAACTTTGATTGCAGGAAGACTCCGCCCGAACTCCTACGGGAGCCGGGCTCCACCGCCGACAGCAGAACAGCTCCGCCCGGACTCCTACGGGAGCCGGGCTCCGCCTCCGGCAGCAGCACAGCTCCGCCCGGACTCCTACGGGAGCCGGGCTCCGTCCTTAGTATCAGCTACTGGTAAGCTCCGTCCGGACTCCTACGGGAGCTGGACTTCATCTTTAACTTTGATTGCAGGAAGACTCCGCCCGGACTCCTACGGGAGCTGGGCTCCACCGCCGACAGCAGAACAGCTCCGCCCGGACTCCTACGGGAGCCGGGCTCTGCCTCCGGCAGCAGCACAGCTCCGCCCGGACTCCTACGGGAGCCGGGCTCCGTCCTTAGTATCAGCTACTGGTAAGCTCCGTCCGGACTCCTACGGGAGCTGGACTTCATCTTTAACTTTGATTGCAGGAAGACTCCGTCCGGACTCCTACGGGAGCTGGGCTCCACCGCCGACAGCAGAACAGCTCCGCCCGGACTCCTACGGGAGCCGGGCTCTGCCTCCGGCAGCAGCACAGCTCCGCCCGGACTCCTACGGGAGCCGGGCTCCGTCCTTAGTATCAGCTACTGGTAAGCTCCGTCCGGACTCCTACGGGAGCTGGACTTCATCTTTAACTTTGATTGCAGGAAGACTCCGCCCGGACTCCTACGGGAGCCGGGCTCCACCGCCGACAGCAGAACAGCTCCGCCCGGACTCCTACGGGAGCCGGGCTCCACCGCCGACAGCAGAACAGCTCCGCCCGGACTCCTACGGGAGCCGGGCTCCGCCTCCGGCAGCAGCACAGCTCCGCCCGGACTCCTACGGGAGCCGGGCTCCGTCCTTAGTATCAGTTACTGGTAAGCTCCGTCCGGACTCCTACGGGAGCTGGACTTCATCTTTAACTTTGATTGCAGGAAGACTCCGCTCGGACTCCTACGGGAGTCGGGCTCCACCGCCGACAGCAGAACAGCTCCGCCCGGACTCCTACGGGAGTCGGGCTCCACCGCCGACAGCAGAACAGCCCCGCCCGGACTCCTACGGGAGCCGGGCTCCACCGCCGACAGCAGAACAGCTCCGCCCGGACTCCTACGGGAGCTGGGCTCCACCGCCGACAGCAGAACAGCTCCGTCCGGACTCCTACGGGAGCCGGGCTCCGCCTCCGACAGCAGCACAGCTCCGCCCGGACTCCTACAGGAGCCGGGCTCCGTCCTTAGTATCAGCTACTGGTAAGCTCCGTCCGGACTCCTACGGGAGCTGGACTTCATCTTTAACTTTGATTGCAGGAAGACTCCGCTCGGACTCCTACGGGAGTCGGGCTCCGCCGTCGACAGCAGAACAGCTCCGCCCGGACTCCTACGGGAGTCGGGCTCCACCGCCGACAGCAGAACAGCCCCGCCCGGACTCCTACGGGAGCCGGGCTCCACCGCCGACAGCAGAACAGCTCCGCCCGGACTCCTACGGGAGCCGGGCTCTGCCTCCGGCAGCAGCACAGCTCCGCCCGGACTCCTACGGGAGCCGGGCTCCGTCCTCAACATCAGCTGCTGGTAAGCTCCATCCGGACTCCTACGGGAGCCGGACTTCATCTTTAACTTTGATTGCAGAATGCTTCACCCGGACTCCTACGGGAGCCAGGTCCCGCTTCCAGTATCCGCTGCAGGTAAACTCCGTCCGGACTCCTACGGGAGCCGGACTCCACCCACAACCCCAACCGAAAGGAGGACCCTTCCCGGACTTCTATAGAGGCCGGACTCCGACCGCTGCCGAGCTTCAATCAACAGACCCGCGCCCCCTGGCAGGCCACCAAAACGGCCACGACCCTGCTCCACTTCCTGTGGCGGACTCCGCGCAGTTCCATCATTCCATGACAGGCCGCAGTAACCATCGCCACCCTGCTCCACTCCCTGTGGCAGATTCCGCACAGCTCCACTACCCCTGGCAGGCCACAGTAACAGCCACGAACCTGCTCCACCTCCTGCGACGGATTCCATGCGATTCTCCCATCCGCTGGCGAGTCACGACAACGGACGCTGCTCCACCCCTCGTAACAGATTCCACGTGGCGAGCCACGGTGATGGCCACGCGTCTGCTCCACTATCCTTTGCAATCAATTCCCCTGACCATGGGCGGCCCACTACCAGACGGTTACAGGTGTCACCATCAATCCGTTGCCCCCTTCGCCTATAAAAGGGGGGGACTCAGATACGTTATTCTCTAAGCTCATTTTCCTTATCTCAAAACTCTGCTAAATTCTCTGTTCGAGCACTCCATTCTTGTTGAGGCAGAGAACTGACTTGAGCGTCGGAGGGTCTTGCCGGAGCAACCCCACCTCCGGTTTAGACTTCCCTTGCAGGTCCCGGCGGCGTCCGCGGCTTCCCCGACTCCAGCTTCTCCGACGCAAGCGGATTTTTGCACCAACATCAATTATATCCGTATCCATTTAAAATAAATATGGATATAAATTTTTACATCTGAATAATATCCATATCTATATTTATAATATGGATATAGATATGTTGGTATCTGATCTGTATCTGATCCGATTTCAGCCCTAATAAGGGGTGTCAGGTGATCGGGGGGAATGTGATTTGGAAGAGAAGAGAAAAGATAATGGGTCAAGTGGATTCTGACCCATTAACCCGTTACCCATATTCGGGATAAATACATCATTTATAATTTTTATTGATTTTTAATTTAAAGAAATGTGTTTTAAGTTAACGGTGTCAGCAGTACCAAGTGTATTTATGCAAAAATAGAATTTGATGAGGATATACATGTTAATATAAATTTAAGAGGGTATTCATATAAATTCAAATATTTGAGAGGATGTGCATGCAAAAGTTGCTTAAAAATCTGATCATTCCTCTTTATGCAAAATGACATAGTAATTACAGACAATGCAGCAAAAGAGGGAGGGAAGTAGTTTTATACCTATTTTTTTTTAAAAAAAACTGATGTGCTCTATAAATATGAACAAAGTGCTGCAAAGTGTGCTACAATATGGTACATTATGGAGTACATGATAAAAAAAAAAGAAAAAGTACATCATTTACGAAAGATACATAAAGGGAGAAGCAAGAAGTCTAAACAGCCAGTGTTTTTTTTTTTTCCTGGTAAAAGAAAACAGCCAGTGTTTAAAGTGATATGAGCAACACTGTCCAGGGTCGTGGCTTGTGCATGCAAAAATAAGCCGCCTTATCTCCACAGCATATGCGGTACCAAAGAAAAGCCCGAGGTAAGAGGTTGAACATAGCAGGTCGTACCGAATAATATCAGGCTGGTCTGTGAATATATTGCAAATATCCCGAGAAGATAAGACAGGTGACAATATATAATAGTTTGGGGCATGATGCACGAGCATAATAAACAAATAAACTAGTATTTGGTTGTGTTTTTTTTTTTTTTTTTTTTTGCATAAAAGCATGGTTGATCTTCTTGCATGACATTAATCTTTGGATCGCATCTTGCACAGCTTTTAAAGTCATTCGGCCTCTCCCTTCAATCCATCAGCATAGATCATGAAGCAGACACCATGCTTTAAAACCTGCGCAAAGCATGATCTAATGGTTCACACCATGAAAGAAGATCAATCATTCTTTTATGTGAAAGATACAACCGACACCCAACAAACTTCAGAACTAAGACACATGGCTACACTACTATAGAACAGGTCTATGACAACGCTTACTATGACAGCGGTTCAAAAACTACTGCCATAGCAAGTATAGCAGCAGTTATTCATAATCGTTGCCATATGTCGAACATATGGCAGCGGTTATAAGTAACCGCTGCCATAGGCTACTTATGACAGCGGTTAAAAGTAACCGCGACCATAGTCCAGACCTATTGCAGCGATTACAAAATAACCATTATAATAGATTCTAAATATTGCAGCGGTTGATTAACCGTGGCTATATGTTGGAGATATAGCCATAGGTTCGATTAATAGCAGTGATTATGTGTAATCGCTTCTATAAATTCGACATATGGCAGCGATTATAATAACCATTGCCATAACTCTGAACTATGGCAACGGTTAGGTATAACTGCTGCTATAGATCAAACCTATGGTATCAGTTAATAATAACCGTTGCTATAACTGATTATAGTGGCGGTTTAATATAACCGCTGCTATATAGACTGAATATAAATTTTTTTTCATATTTTTCTCTCAATATAATATAATTTTAAAATTTAAAGTCTATCTTCACTATTCATTATCTAAATAATTATTGTTAGAGTGTGGTCATAAAAGACCGTTTCGATCCAATAGCCTTAGCTATGTCGATCAATAAAATTTGATTTCGACAGTCATGAACGGTTGCATGATAATCTAATAGATACACACCACTGATAGGTCCAAAAACTTACAACAATGATCTCGGTGATGTTTGTAGCACACTATCAAAATTTTACTTTAATCGGATATCATTATCATGGATAATTTAGCACAAGATAATTTTGATCATTAAATAAAAAATAAGTGATGAAAAGATCAAACGACGTCCGATTATAAGATAATTTTTTAGATAAATGATCTTTGCTACTACTTTAATTATTTATATAGTGGTGATCATAAAATTCAGACCATGCCTATATGAACCATCCATATTAAGTAGATCTTACAAAAGCACAAGCATAATTATTTAAGAACTTTAAGAAAGAATATCAAGAGGTATATAATTTTGGATCGTTCATATACACACGGTTTGAATTTTACGATCATCACTGTAAAAATGATTAAAGTAGTAGCAAAGATCATTTAAAAAAATCATCTCATAATCGGACGCCGTTTGGCCTTTTGATTACTCATTTTTTATTTAACGGTTGAAATCATCCCATACTAAATTGACCATGATAACGATGTCCGATTCAAGTAAAATTTTGATAGTGTGTTACAAACATCATTGAGATCATCGTTACATATTTTTGGATCCATCGATAGTCTCTATCTATCAGATCATCATGTAGTCGTTTGTGGCCATCGAAATCAAATTTTATTGATCAACATAGTTAGAGCTATCGGATTGTGGCAGTTTTTTATAACGATACTCTAATGATAATTACTTAAATAATGAATGATGAAGATAGATTTTAAATTTTAAAATTACATCATATTCAGAGAAAAATATAAAATTTATATTTGTCTATGGCAGCGGTTATTCATAACTGCTCCCATATGTTCTTATTACAGCGGTTATGCATTTATGCATAACCGCTGCCATAGGTTATGTATGGCAGCAATTATCCATAGCGTATGGCAGCAGTTTTTAAAACTGCCATAGGTTAGGTCTTTTGATTTTTATGGATATTACACCTACATCTATTAATTTGTAAAACCTATATTTATGTCTTCCATGTTTATTTTAAGCCAATTGTTTAAACGATGTCGTTAGGTAGACCATTATTTCTAAATGGGACCAATATCCCATATCATAATAATTTCATTAAATGACTAAAATAGCCTTCAACGACAAATGACCAAATGAATGACCAAAATGGCCTTCTATAATTACTAGTCTCCTCTCCCTTGATAGTTAGCTCCATTCTTCTCCTCGTGCAACAACGGCCTCCTGCATTCTTATGCATCCACTCTCCATCTCTTGTGCGCCATCGACATCCTCCTAACCACTTCGACTTCTGTCAGTATACCACCCTCAACACCTACGTTGATGACTTCCTCACCATCCTCGATGTCCTTCGCATCGACTGTTGCTTCTTTGATAGCCATTCTGTCTCCACCATGATAGGTATCTTCGATCCCTTCCATCCGCTACCCCAATGCCTTTCTCAAGCTCATCCTCATGCAAATCTACCTCTCATGCAGCAACCCATCACACTGCATTGCTTTATCCAATTGCATCTGGTAATAGGTGTACGTTATGCTCGATGACCAGCCTTCGGCTCCAATCCCCCTTTAGCCTCAGGTTCAAATGCAAGATCTTGAGCAGAACTTCACCCTCCACTATCTTGAGCCCCTGTAGCTCTATCATGAACCATCATACCATCACTCTACTATCCCCAATCAGAGCCTCACAAGTTCGACTACCTCCATAAATCAAACAAAAGATAAACTGGAAAAAATAATAAATTCAGCATGTCAGTGTTCATAAATCATAAGAGGCCGAGGATAAGAACAGGATAGAACATAGCGCTAGTGGGGGGGGGGGGGGGGGGGGGAAGAGAGAGAGGTGAGATTAGAGGACTGAGCATAACCATCCATCTCTCTCTTTGATTGGGTGGTTTTTGAGCTGGGATTTAACTCTTTATTATTTTAGTCCCTCCAACATTCATCTCTCCTCATTCTCCCCGAAGAATACCCATACCAAAAATAAATAAATAAAAAAAAATGCCAAAAGGCCACCCACCCACAGCACCCTATCATCTCTCCTTGTCCGTCCTCATTCTCCTTTATTTTCTTTCCTCCAATATCTAAAACCACAGACATATGAAGAAGAGGATGAGATGGTCTTGTGCATCCTCTCCTTCACCGGCTAGGCTTTTGGATTTTCCAGCCATAGGCTGACAAACGAGGATGCCGAGTGTATCCGGCAACTGGAGCTCCTCTACTACCAAGATGAGTTTGGGGCCAGGGGGAGCATGTGACGGTGGACCCATCGCTCAACTCTCCAATGCCCATTTCTGGGATACCTATATTTTCCTACTGGCCTAGAATCTGTCCGACATTTCTACAACCCCCTCAACCTTGGAGTTGACATCTACAACTATATAGGCATTTACTATGCTTCGCTCTCCTCTGACCACCACCTCACTATCATCACCGGCAATGATCTTAACTACTATAGCAACATCGCCAGCTACCTCCCCAAGAATTGGGCCTCCTCACCAACCTCGCCCTA
The DNA here is from genome assembly GCF_000442705.2 of Elaeis guineensis. Classification (NCBI taxonomy): domain Eukaryota; kingdom Viridiplantae; phylum Streptophyta; class Magnoliopsida; order Arecales; family Arecaceae; genus Elaeis; species Elaeis guineensis. Next base: position 131,221,831 of record NC_026000.2, read on the forward strand.
CTCCCCATCGGCTCCAACCACCTCTATGTTAGAGATTTTGGAGGGAAAACTCAAAATTTTCCTTCCCTCCAAAGTTCTCTACAGGTCTTCTCTCATTTTAATCTCACATTGGAAAGAGATAATTTATTTTTGATATTTATAAACTATGTTTTCTTCCCCTCCTTTGCTTGGGGGCCCTTAGGGGGATGTGGATTTTATATTTCACATATGCACCAGCCTGGCTCGGCTCACATGTATGAATTACGGTGCGTGCGATGATAGCAAAATATTTGATGTTCTTTATCATATTTTATCTTATTTTTTATTATTTTATTTTATTTCTTAACATATTTATTTAATTGGTCGCTTCCCTTCACGGTCAGATGGTCAAATGACCGTTTATCACAAAGAGGCATATTTCTTTTTGATTGGACATCTTTCTTCATGGTACGCTGGTCAAATAGTCGACTGCAGGTGCCTACTCGTGGTCTATAAAAGACCCCGAGTTTTAGCTTGTGGTGAATCCAACAATCTGTGACTTCTTTTTTTTTTTTTCAAGAGTTCAACATTCTGCAAACTCTCTCAATCTCAATCTTTTCATCTCTTTTTTCTTTTATTCATTGCTAAGTATTATAGAAGGACTGTCAGCCCTTTTCACAATCATCCTCTAAGAGAGAGTATTCCATTCATATCTTGGAATATAATTCTTGATAAACACTAGCACAAAAGTCAAAAATTTATCTTAAGATAGTGATCACATACTTTTAGATTTTCTTTTTCTCTATTTCTACTTCTTAAAGTCTACCGGCCAATCCAACCATGCCATAGATAAGCTAATTTAAATTTCTTATCCTTATCATATAGTTTAGATAACTTTAAAATTTTTCAAAATTATTTATTTAAAATCATTTCAAGAGAATGCTATTTGCAGAAGGACTCTATTTCATAACATTCTAAGGCAAATATCTTAATGATCTTTACATTCTGGTTTCATTTTGTTCCGACTTTCATTATTCAGATACTAGATGTTAGTATTTTAGCTTGATAGGATTTTTTAAACATTGATAAACTATTCTTATCTAAATTACTCTATCGCTCATGTTACTCTGTGTAATAGTGGCCGACAAATAGTGTTAAATTTCTCAGGCTTCTGATTTCTGTTTTGAAACCAGAGAGTCCTAATAGACTTTAACTTCTATTTATAGTTTTATTTTTAGTATTTTAATTCATCTGAAATATTAAATTACCAAAATAGCAATTGTTCTTTTATTATTCTTCAGGCCGATTACTATTATCTGCTTGCGGGTTTCTTATGAAATCTAAGAGTCCTAATATACTGTAAACTCTATTTGTGGCTTTGTTTAAACTCTTCTAAATCAAATTTCTTATAATCCTATTGTTGGGAATAGTGTCCCAAAGTCAATCGTCAGTCTGTTGACGGTTGTGCTCCTTTTGTATTAGTACATGAATTATAAATAAATAAAAATTATTTTGATATTTTTTCATCACAAATGTTTCATCTTCTAATGAACTCCTGTGTTGTGGTGAAGTCCTTAGGACTATTTAGACTCGACAAAGGAGGATTTGTCGCTTAGTCCTTAAACCTGTTCGCGATCAAATGATACGTTGTTACCAAGGATGACAACGTTTATCGAGTATAGATCGTTGTGTGCCATATAGGTTGGTTGTCCTCATGATCAAGGAGTGTGGAGACACTGGTATGGCATACAGGTGAGATGTAATGGTACATCTGCACTGAACGTGACCGACTCTGGAGCTATTTCTGCTATCAAGATCTGCTCCGATGGGATATGGATATAAATATCCCTCCGACCTGAGACCGTCACGGTGACTTGCAAGCAACTCACTGCACTTAGGCACTGGACTACTTGAATTTTTAATTCAGTGACGGAAGGCTTCTGGGTGTAGTCAAATACTTGACTTGTCGATGCGTGTATCAAGATGGGATTGACCACTCCAGTTTAGGAGCTGTGTATAGTCATGTTTCAATTTAGCAAAACCTTGGCCAGGGTAGTCCTAGTGAGGAGTTACAGGACTAATTGAGTTGAGCACGATTCGGATGATCTCATCAGGGTTGACAGTTTAATCCTGAATCGTCCTAAACACAAGGGTCAAAAGGGATGAATTATACGGTAACCATATTCACGTAGGTTCTGAATGTTGCGATTGCGACTATTCGACCTATCCGGTCGTCGGGTACCATTGCTAGATGATCACTTCAATTAGTACAAAAATTGATTCCTGTGCTACCGGCTTAAGTTCGAACCTGCGGGGTCACACACATTAGAGGTTCCTTTCTGATCTGATGGCTGATTATGAGTCTTATGTGTCTGAAACTCTATGATTGAGAATTAGGATTCTCTGATCATGAGTTCCACACATTTTGGGTACCGGGGTCAAAATTTTAAATTTCAAATTTTAAATTTGAAATTTGAACTCTTTGATCAGAGTTTCATATCGATGGTCTCTGATGCCTAATTGCCCATCGAATTTGGACTCAATATTTATGAGAGGTTTAATTAGTAGTTTGATCGCTAATTAACTCAATTTGATTGAATAATTATTTTTAGATCAAGTCCAATTGAATTGGATTCAGTTTGGATTGACCCGATTAGGTTAAGTGTTGATCCAATCGCTAAGGTGGCTTAGTCCCTGATTTGATCAGGGGTTAGGTTTAGTTAATTCCTGATTTGATTAGGATTTTATTGAGCCTAATTAAGCCTAATTGTGTTGGGTTTAATCTGGTCTAATTATGCTTAATCTATCTTAATTAGGTTGGCTCAATTTGAATCAAACCACCTTATTTTAAATTCCCTGCGCTACCCAACTTCCTTGCGCCCATTTGAATTCACGAGAAGAAATTTTTTTATGAATTTTCTCTCACGCAAAGCTCTCTCACGTCCATATTTCTGTGCGCCAATTATTTGGATTAACTTGGTTTGTTATCCATCCAAATTCAAAGGGATTTTGAATTTGAATGGATAACCAAATAACCATGCGCCAGCTTATCCTCTTTTGTGCGCCCCATATTCCACACGAGAAATGATTTCTCATGAAAGTTTCCACGCACAAAGAAAAAAAAGGCCACGCCATCTCTTCTTTCTCGCACAAATGGATGAGGATAAGATTGGTTGACACTTGAATTCAAATTTGATTTGAATTTAAGTGAGCAACCACCTCTTCTTATCCACTCACACACTTTCAATATCTCTTGCGATGTTTTATAAAATGAGAAAGGGAGGGGGCATGGAAAAAAAAAAGAAAGAAGAGATAAGGGGCGTGGGGAGGTTCTGAAAAAATTTTGAAGTGTTCAAAATTTATCGAGAGGAGAGAAAAAGGAGAGAGAAGTGGGCGTAGGATTTTTGGTGTGTACCCTAGGGTTTCTACCTAGGGTTCGGGAAGTGAGATTGGTATGCCACGAGTGTCATGAGTCCATCAAATTTTAGAGAGTGATCCATCAGCCTCTCAACCAATCGTGCAAACGATCCGAAGCATCCGAGGAGTCGGCACACATCGATCGAAGGAGTTCGATCAACATCAGCCATCAAAAGGGTGAAATCACGAACTAGCATTCGTGAGGAGCCGATCAGATGGGAGCTTCGTATGGATGATCCACAGAGGTCAGACACTAGTGTGGCTACAACGTGATGATTAGAGCCCCCCGACGGTGATCAGATTACGATGATCGACTACCCGCAAAAGGTGATGTGTTCTGAACACAGTACAGTAAAAAATTTACTGTTTCAAATTTGAATTTCAAATTTAAATGCATGCTGTTGTATCATATTTAAATCCTAGTATAGGGTTAATTAATATTAATTAATGAGATTAATTAATAATTTCACTGTAAAATAGTAATTTTGAAAAAAATTTAAAATTACCATTTTGCCCCTGCACTGAATTTTCGCTTCACCTATATCATACATCATGGGTGCTGAGGAAGCCTTGATCCTTAAACTCGAGAAGTTCAATGGTCATGGGTTCTTTAGGTGGTAGGAACAACTTGAGGCTTGGTTAATTACACTTGACCTAATCACTGCCATTAAAAAAAGGCCACCTTATAATACTTTTTCATCCTTGTCTACCACATTATCTAATTCCTCAGACACTCCTAAACCCGATAAATCACCTGAAGAAAGTGAATTCCCTTGTGGGTTTAGGATTCTAAGCTGTCTATAAGATAACCTATATGAAGCCTATAGGAAATACAAAACGACTAAGAAACTTTGGACTGCCTTAGAAGATGCCTATAGTAGAGATAATGATGGGGGCATGAGATTTACCATTAGTGACTTTAGCAACTATAGAATGGTAGACAATATCCTTATAAATAACCAAATTCATCATTTCCAAAATTTGATCCAAGAGATTCATAGAGGGGGCTCAACATTAGATAAGAACTATCAAGTCTCTTGTCTAACTGACAAGCTACCACCATCATGAACTAATTTGGATGTGATCTTATGAGAACCCAAGATAATCTTATGCTTAGATTAGTAATTCAAGCCATTAGAATAGAAGACTAATACCGACTTAGAGAATTAAAGGGAAACCAAATGAAAGCAGAACGAAAACCAAATGAAAGCCAAAGTAAACCTGACCAAATCTCAAAACTTAAAATAAAATTTTAAGAGTCAGAATTATTATGGCTTGAGCTAGACCTTTAAACCTAAGAACTTTAAAACCAAGGGTAAGAAAAAAAGGGGTAGATTCCAAAACTAAACTAAACCCAATTCTCAAACCATAGGTTCAAGAAACTTATTGATGGGATGTTTTGCTTTGTTTGTGATCGAGACAACCACCTTGCATATCAATACTTCTATCAGAAGAAGGACAACATTGTGATCAAGAAAAAAAAAACCAACCTCAATCCACACCTATGGTTAATATGGTAGAAGTTAAACCATCCGCCTTTAGGTCAGTATCATTTATCCCATTAGTTAATTTTACCCATAAAATCACTGATTGGTGGTTAGACTCTGGTGCCAATATCCATATTTGCATTGATAGAGCATCTTTGTCCTCTTATCAGGACTCAAATGGAGGAAGTGTGATCATGAGAAATGGAACAGCTATCAATATTTTAGAAAAAAAATGTAAACCTAAGGTTTACCTTAGAAAAAAGTATTATCATTCGAGACATACAGCATGCTCTAGACATCAAAAGAAACATCATCAGTGGATCCTTATTAGTACAATTAGGATATAAAATTGTATTAGAGTCCAATAAGATTGTAATTTTCAAAGATGATATATTTATCCAAAAAAGATTTATATGTGAAGGATTATTCAAACTCAATATAATTTCTCCTTTAATCAATGAAAGTTCTTTTGTTCATTCTCAATCAATCGTGTTGAATTCTGAATCTTGTGATGTTTGACATGGTAGAATAGATCATATGAATTTTAAATCCATTAAAAAGATGTTCAATCATAATCTAATTCCAAAATTCAAGATTGATCATAAATCTAAGTGTGAGATCTATGCTTAATTCAAACAAACTAAGAAACCTTTCAAATCCATCCCTCATCGAGATACTTAACTTCTAGAATTTATACATACTGATGTTTGTGACTCTTGTAGAAATCCAACCTGCAGAGATAGTCATTATTTTGTGACCTATATAGATGATTTCTCCAAATATTATTATTCTTATCTCTTAAAGATCAAAGATGAAGTTTTTAATAAGTTTAAGGTTTTCAAACCTAAGGCTGAAAACCAAACTAAAAAGAAGATCGAAATCCTAAGATCTGATTATGGAGGAGAGTACACTTCAAATGAATTTGCTATATTTTGTGAAGAACATGGTATAATTCATAAAGTTACTGCTCGTTATTCTTCTCAGTTCAATGGTGTTACTGAACAGAAGAACAGAACTCTTTTGGACATGGTTAATGCCATGATCATTAGTTCTGATGTTCCAAAAAATTTATAGGGAGAAGCTCTCTTGACCTCTACCTTCCATCAAAGGATAAAGAAAAGACTTTCTATGAGTATTGGAAGGGACATGTACCAAAGTTGAGTTACTTCTGAGTTTGGGGGTTTTAGCTAAAGTTGTTGTTCCTGAATCTAAAAGAAATAAAATTGATTCTAAAATAGTTGATTCCATCTTTGTTGGTTATTCTTTTGATAGTAATACATATCATTTTCTTATTACTCATTCTAATTTCAATGATATATCTGTTAATACTATCAATGAATCTAGAGATGCAATCTTCTTTGAAAATAAATTTTCTTTCAAGAATCAAATCCTTAGATCCACATCTGATTTAAACTCTTGTTCCTTACCTAGTTCATCATCCATAACTAGTCTTTCGATCAGTAATGATCCTACTTCAAATCTACCTGATCTTCTTTCCAAGCCTAGAAGGAGCAAAAGGGTTAGGATTGAGAAGAAATTGGGTGAAGATTTTTTTACCTTCTTAGTTGAGGATACACTTACCTCATACTAGGAAGCTATGAGATCTTCTGATTCTCTATTCTAGAAGGAGGCAATCAATAATAAGATCGAATCAATTATTGAAAAATAATACTTAGATTCTCACTGATTTACCTCCTACAACCAAACTTTTTAGGTCATAAATAGATCTTTAAAAAGAAACTTAGGGTTGATGGATCAGGAAAAAAGTATAAGGCATGGCTTAAAGTCCGAGGTTTTAAATAAGTATTGATTTTTTTGATACTTATGTATCTGTTGCTAGCATTACCACCATCCATATTCTTCTTGCTCTCACTTCTATCCATAATTTTTTTGTGTATCAAATGGATGTCAAGATTGCCTTTTTTTATGGAGATCTTGATGAAGAAATCTATATGACTCAATCTAAGGGCTTCATAGTGCCTAATCAAGAGCATAAAATGTGCAAGCTTATTAGATCCTTATATAGATTAAAGCAAGCATCTAAACAATAGCATGAGAAGTTTGATAGTATTATTCTTTCTTATGGCTTTCAAATCAATGAATCTGATAACTGTCTCTATAATAAAAGATTTGATGATCAATATGTTCTTCTCTGTCTCTATGTTGATGATATCTTAATTTTTTCTTCTGATCTTAATCTAATTAATGATGTTAAGAAATTTCTCTCTCATTATTTTGTTATGAAAGATTTAGGTGAAGCTGATTTAATCCTTGGAATAAAGATCATTCGATCTCCTGATTCTATATCTCTATCTCAATCTCATTATACCTAATTATTAATTGATAAATTTGGCTTCTCTAATTATTCTCCTGTTTCTACACCTTATGATCCTTCTATCCAACTTATGAAGAACTCTAATAAATCTGTAAATCAAAAAAGATATGCTTAAATCATTGGATCTCTTATGTATCTCTCAAATCGTACTAGACCTGATATTGCTTATGCTGTTTTGAGACTTAGTCATTATACTAGTAATCCTAGTAGGTTTCATTGGACTGCTCTTGAAAGAATTTTTAGGTACCTTAAAGGTACTACTTCATATTGTCTCAGATTTGTTGGCTATCCAACTATATTGGAGGGATACGATAATGCTAACTAGATTTTTGATTCATCTGATCTGAAATCTACTTTTAGCTATATATTCCTTCTTGGTGCTTAGACATGAGCAACAGGCCAGGCCGTCCATTACATGGTCTGACCTGACAAGAATCGGGCCATGCTAGGCATGGCCCAACTGCTATTGTAACAGGCCGTGCTAGGTATGGCCCATTAATGGGGCTGGGTTGGGCTGAGGGTTTGCAACCCATGGCCCAGGCCCGGCATGGCCCATAAGAGTTCCGACATGGCCCACGTGCTGGTCCTATCTATTTTTTAAATTTAAAAAATATAATTTTTTTATAAATTAAAAAAAGATTAAGGAGCAAAATTAAATATAAAATATTAAATTTTTTTTATAAAAATAAAAAAGCACCTTGAAATGGTGGGGGTTTGACGTGGATCTCTATTAGTATATTAATAACAATCAAAATGGTATAAGGGAGGAAGAGGGACTAGGCTTGACCTCCAGACTACAATAAGGGAGAGAGAAGAAATAGAGGTAGCTCACCCAAAAATTAGGCTGTTAGGAGGGTTAAAATGATAAAAACCCAAAAATTAGCCATTAGCCAATCCAAAAAACCAAAAAAAAAAAGAAATTAGCCATTACGGACTGTGCCAGGCATGACTCATTTAGTTTCTTTTTTAAAAAAATAAAATAAAATAAAAAAAGTTGTCCATGAGGCCTGCAGGCATGATGGGCCAGCATGACCAGCTAGACCTCAGGTCTAGGGCCGTGCCAGGCCAGGGTTCGGGATAAATGGGTCATGCCAGGCACGATCTGTTTAGACCCTGGCTCGATGGGCCTAGGTTGGGCCGTTCCAAGCACGGCCCAGTACCCATGTATATTGGTGGTAGTGCTATTTCTTGAAAATCTGTCAAGCAAACCATTCTATTCAGAAGTACAATGGAATCTGAACTAGTAGCTCTTGATTCTACTTGCTCTGAAGTTGAATGGCTTAAATATCTTTTATCTAAAATTTTTTTAATTTTATCTCCTATTCCTCCTATTTTAGTTCATTATGATTCCAGAGCTGTAATAGATTTTTTGTAAAAAAAATTTATAAATTCAAAAATAAGCAGATATATAAAGGTGAGACAAAAGTCTGTAAGAAAGTAAGAAACCATAGCATTATTTTTTTATCTTATGTGAAAACTGATAATAATCTTGCTGATGGCTTTACTAAAAGCCTAAATAGGACAAGATCCAAGAGTCATCGAGGAAGATGGGACTTAGCCTATAATGGACCTTACAGCAGTAGGAACCCAGCCTCTATGATAAGAGATCTCTTGAAAAAAATTTAATATGGTAATAACAAGCTGATTGGTTAGCCAGAGAACACACACATACATATATAGGAGTCTTCACTCCATTCCATCCCTATGACGATCAATGCTCCTATGTAGATATTGAGGAAGAGCATAGCTCCTCGTCAAGATGTGACTTTACATACATCCCTAGAGGGCTCATTTATATGAAAGTTTTCATATACGACCGTAACTAGGAGACATAGGCAAACCCTAGGTACTCTCATGAATTGCAAAATACTTGAACATGGCCAAAAATATGCAACCCCATGATAGATTCTTCTATACTATATATGTGGTAGTTAAAGTCTGGGTCAAAGGAATATATTTCATAATCTGGTTCACTCCGATTCCTTCAGATAGAAACTATCTATACTAAGTGAGGTTAAGACATTTCACCCATTGCATCGTATAAATACTCAGCAATAAAATTTTTATTTATTGTGATATTAAATAATTAGTATCATTTATTTTAAAATTCTAAGTTTTGAGGGAGACTATTAGAGTTTTTAGAGAAAAAACTCAAAATTTTTCTTCCCTCCAAAGTTCTTTATAGGTCTTGTCTTGTTTTAGTCCCACATTAAAAAGAGATAATTTATTTTTGATACTGATAAACCATCTTTCCTTCCCCTCCTTTGCTTGGGGGGCCTTAGGGGGATGTGAATTTATATTTCACACATGCACTAGCCTAGCCCGACTCAGTCACATGCACGAATCACGGCATAGTGTGGCATGGCATGCACACAATGATAGCAAACTATTTTATTTTTTTAATCATATTTTATTTTATTTTTTATTATTTTATTTTATTTCTTAACATATATATTTAATTGGTCGCTTCCCTTCACAGTCGAATGGTCAAATAACTGTTTATCGCAGAGGGTCATATTTCTTTTTGATCAGACATCTTCCTTCGTGGTACGTCGATCAAACAGCCAGCTGTAGGCATCTACTTATGGTCTATAAAAGATCTCGAGTTTTAGCCTGTGGTGAATCCAACAATCTGCAACCTCTTTTCTTTTCCCGAGAGTCCAACATTCTGCAAAATCTCTCAATCTCAATCTTTTCATCTCTTTCTTCTTTCTTCATCGTTGAGTATTACAGGACTGTCAGCCCTCTCCATAGTTGTGCTCCAAAAGAGAGTATCCCAATCGTATCTTGGGGCAGAATTCCTAATAAATACTGGCACGAAGGTCGAAAATTTATTTTAGGACAGTGATCACACACTTTCAGATTTTTTTTTCTCAATTTTTGCTTCTTCAAGTCTACGGGCCAATCTAACCAGGCCCTAGGTAAGCCAATTTAAGTTTCTTGTCCTTATCATATAGTTTAAATGACTTTAAAGTTTTTCAAAATCATTTATTTAAAACAATCCTCGTCTCAATAGAATACTATTTATAGAAGGACTCTGTTTCATAACATTCTGCCCCCCACAAGTTCAATTGCCTCCACCTCTTCAAGCTCAACCTCAGCAACGATTGCTTCATCGGCAAGTTCTCCAAAGGTAAAGGCCGATGCATGAGCCATCTATTGGAGTGAGAACTAGAAAGATTAAGCAAGCATGGACAAGAAATTAACAAAGAAGAGGGAGGATTAGAGAGAATGAGAACCATATGAAAGCAAGGGCGTTGATGTCGGAGTAAGGGCCTGACACCACCATGGATTGTGCAGCAGAAGTAGCCATGGGTAGAGATCTGAGCATGGGCAACAAGAGGCTCACAGGTTTAGTGAAATACCCGAGAACGCTTGTTGCTCAAAATCCTAGGGGGACTATAATGGATAGGCTCTCCTTTCAATTCCCGATGGCAATTTGGCCTTTTTATAGCTTTGAACTGCTTGAGTGATACTATTAAATCATAAGGGATAAATATCGGTTTTTCAAACTATTAGGTATAAGTTTAATAAATAAAAATGTTAAATTTTTTTTTATAATTTTTATAATTTATTTATATTTCAAAATATTTTTTATTTTAGCAAAATATATTCTCTTGATTTTGAAGCCTACAATAGTGATGATTCATCTATAGAAAAGCAATTTGATCATTGTACAGGCTCACCAATATTTTAGATCATATGTCTACAATACTTTTATAATGAAGACTATTATGGCTAGGATAGGTGTTGCCTGCATGCAATGTTCAAAATGTATTCAACCATTAAATTGTAAAAAGTAATATGTTTGTACATTATTGTGAATGAATTTATTATTCCCACAATATGAAATAATTTATTCTATTTCATTTGTATGTTAAATGTTACATTGTCGCTGGCTTGTGAACTTAAAATACTATGTCTCTATAATAGACATAAAGTGGTTCAGTATAAACACAAATCCAAACAAAATATATAGAAACTTTGCTGAAAATAAAAATATTCCCCAATAAACACAAATTGTACAGGATAAACACAAACTTAGTGACAATAAATAGAAATATTTCAGAATAAATACAAACTCTCATTTTAAAGAATTGAGCCACCTTAAAGTTTTCTCATAATAAACAATAAGGTTGGAGGATAAATACTAACTTTTGATTCAATAAATATACAAATCTCACCAAAATAAACACTACTCCCAAGAATAAACAAAAATAGGCTTAGGATAAACACAAACTCCCCTCTATGCTCATTATCTTTCCAGCTTCCTTGCTGGAATAAATAGAAGCCCCTCCAAAATAAATACAAACTCACAAAAAAAAAAAAAAATAGAAATACCATCTAATAAATAGAAACTTTATGGCAATAAATAAAAACCATCCGGAATAAATAAAATTTGGGCCCCAAGAATTGGGCCACCTTAGGGTTCCCTCTTGATAAATAATAATGGTAGAGGATGCATGAACACTAACTTCTAATAGAATGGATATAAATCCGACCAATATAAATACACACTTCTCAAATAAAATAGAATGGGCTTAGGATAAACACAAACTCCTCTTCATGCTCACTATCTTATTGGCTCTCTTGCTAGAACAAATACATACCCCTCCATAATAAATATATACTCACTAGAATAAATCGTAACACCATAGAATAAATAGAAACTTTATGGCAATAAATAGAAATTATCCAAAATAAATACAAACTCATACCCTAAGAATTGGATCACCTTGAGGTTCCGACATGAAAAACCACAAGGGTGGAGGATGAATACGAACTTCTAGCAGAATAAATATAAATTCTACCAAAATAAACACAAACTCTCAAGAATAAATAGAAGGGAGCTAAGGATAAACACAAACTCCCTTACGTGCTCACTATCTTGCTAGCTTCCTTGCTAGAATAAACAAAAAATCCTCCAAGATAAACACAAACTTACTAGAATAAATAGCAATACCATAATAAAAATAAAAACCTTATAGTGATAAACAGAAATCATCGAGAATAAATACAAACTCAGGCCCTAAGAATAGGGTCACATTAGGAACCCCAATGATAGACAACAAGGTTGGAGGATAAATGCTAACTTTTGATAGAACAAACACAAATCCCAAAAAATATGCAAACTTTAGAGAATAAATAGAATTTGACTTAGGATCAATACAAACAAATCCTCCATATTCATAGCCTTGGTGGCTCCTATGCAAGAATAAACACAAAAATCTTCAAAATAAACATAAACTCCTTGAAATAAATATAAACTCAACATACTAAACATAAACTTTATGATGATAAATAAAAATTATTTAGAATAAATACAAACTCGACCCTCAATCTTTGGGCCATCTTAGGGTTCCCCCCTGATAAACAACAACGATGGATGATAAATACTAACTTTTTATGGAGTAAACACAAATCTCCAGATAATAAATAAAAACTCACTAGAATAGAAAGAAACTGACCTAAAATAAATACAAATTCCTCTCCAAGCTCACTGTCTTGCCAGCTACCATGCAAGAACAAATATAAATTTCTCATAATAAACACAAACTCTGTGATGATAAACACAAATCCTTCAATATCACTTCCACTCATTTTACTTATCTTCTAAATTTCTATGCTTCTATTGTCAACTAAACTACCTCCTTTCTCATTTATACTTGCATTCATGTGAACGTTGATTATCTATTCAAATTGGATAAATTATACACCCAATTATTTAAAAATAGAACACTAAGAATGAAATTAGTACTAATATGAAGCACGTAAATGAACCAATAACCATAGTTCTAAGATAACTAAAGGGCACACTTTTGTATAACAAAATAGAGAAGTAGAATCCCTTTGAAAGCCTATTTCATTTTAGTGGATTTATCTATTGGGAAAAGGAAAGAAAAAAAATACTGCATTATATTGGTATCCAGCTTACATCATCAAAAGCCAAAGCAATTTATAAGATTTTATTTGTTCTACATAAAAGACATAAAATTTTGTCTCAAAGTATCCTTCGACAAGGGTGGAGAGAATGCTTCACAAGTCAACTGATGAGAGATAGGAAGGCTCCAGTAATGAGAGACAGAGAGAGAGGAAGAAGGGTTCCAGTGAGAGACAGAGAGAGGAGTATTTTGTTTGGTTGAGAGAGAAAGGGAGAAGATTTTGTGGCCAGTGAGATAGAGAGAGGGAGGAGGTAAAAGCTGGCAAGAGAGAGGGAAGGAGGGTTATGGTGAGTGTTTCAAAGGAGAGCAAGGGGAGGATCCTTTGTTCTTGATGGAGAGAAAGAGAGAGGGAGGGTGAGGGTGCTTCGGCCAGTGAGATAGAGAGAGAGAGAAGGTAAAAGCTAGTGAGAGATAGAGAGAGGGAGAGGAGGATTTCAGTAAGGGTTTCAAACAAGAGCAAGAGGTGGCTTGTTGTTCTGTGTGTGGAGAGAAAGAGAGGGAGGGCATGAGAGGATAGGTAAAGGGATTTAAACGAGAGAGGGACCCTCATGTCTTGTCCCTATTAATAAATCGGGCCCTTTTTTTGCTCACCTCGTCATCCAAGCAAAGCAATGGGAAGGCTATTAGCTTTCTTTTGCTCCATCAAGATTTGTGCAAATCCAACGAATGGGGACACAATCGGATTTGGCTGATCAACTCAAGCCTAGTCCACCTCATTAATCATATCCATTTAAATGGCATAGGATGAAGTAGCAAACTTTTTTGCAGCAAGCAAGGAGAATAATAAAGCAAGAACAAGAAAAATAAGAACATAGAATATTTATGTGGTTCAAGCTATTGACCTATGTCAATGATCAGTAAAGACAATACAAAAACTTTAGTAAATAAGACTAAAGATTATAAAATATAAAATTCTATCAAATCCTAGCCTCCAACACACCTGATCTCTAGAAAATTCTTTTTTCTTTTAGGGTTACAAGATACACACACACACACATATATATATATATATATATGTATATGTATATGTATGTATGTATGTATACACACACACACACACACACACACATACATATATACATACATACATACATATATATATATATATATATATATATATGTGTGTGTGTGTGTGTGTGTGTACATGTACACACACACACACACGCATATATATATATACATATACATATATATATATACACACATATATATACATATATATATACATATATACATATATATATATACATACATACATACATATATACATATATATATATACATACATACATACATACATATACACACACACACACACACACACACACACACACACACATATATATATATATATATACATACATACACACACACACACACAATATATATATATATATGGATTCAAATTGGTATCTTACAATAATTAAGTTAGTCCAATCTATAGAGGCCCCACCCTTCACATAGACAAGGGCATTGGAACGTGCTTGGCATGGCTCGGCCCAGGCCCACTGGGCCTGAGGCTAAACGAGCCGTGTCAGTCATGGCACGATTAGCACCAAGCCTCAGCCTGGCACGGCCCTAGGCTCGGTGGGTGGTGGGCTGTGCCTAGCACGGCCCATTGGCCCACGGGCTTTTTTAAAAAAAAATTACAAGCGGGCCGTGCCGTGCTGACAAGGTCCGTTTGTGCCCATTACAGGCCATGCTTAGCGTAGCCAGTTTGTACCCATTATGGGCCGTGCCAAGCATGGCTTGTTTGAGGCCATTACGGATCGAGCTTGGCACAGCCTGGCCTAAGCCATTTCAGCCCATAACGGCCAAAAACGATCAAAAACGGCTATTTTTGAATTTTTTTATCTTTTTACCCCTCATAACAGTCACAAATGGTTATTTTGAGGGGTATTTTGAAAAAAAATTATGAATTTTTATAAATAGCCCCCTCCTCTCCTATTCTCACCACACTAAATCTACTCTCCTTCCTTTCCTGCTGTTGCTATTTCTCTCTTCTAACAATATTTTAAGTATTTTAGTAATTTAATTTTTAGTTTATATTTAATAAATATTCAAGTACTATATAAGAGGAGATCCTTGTCGAGGAGCACAAGAGGAGGTCCTTGTCGAGGAGTATAAGAGGAAGCTCACAAATCTTGGTGTTGTCTCTACTCAATTCCTCCACCTCTACTCAATTCCTTCACCTCTGGTTTGTTTTTATTTTTTAATTCATAAATTTAGAAATGACATCTTAAGATGTGAGTCATTTTAGTGTTCTTCTATTTTTGAGGGAGAGAAAACTAATCTCGTAGCTCCTACTCTCTCTAAAACTACTCAAGGTCAAACTTCTTCTTGTAAGAGGACTAGTACAGTTTGGGAGGATTTTGAAAGAATTCTTGTTGATGGAGTCTGAAAAATAAATATAAAAAAATATGCTAAATTTTATAATTGTGCCAGCAGTGAAGGAGACATCAAGAGAGCCATAGGATGAGTGATTCTCATCTCCAAAGTACTCTCAATGTACAAAAAGGATCTCTAGTAAGTAATTTTGTATATAATTATGAAAATTAAAGAAAAGTATTAGTTAAATGGATAGTTAGGGATAAAATATCTTTTAGTTAATACGAGTTTTTTAATTTTGAAGAATATGTTCAATTAACCCGATAGTCTGCTTACAAAAGAACTAATAGGCATACTTTCAAAAGGATAGCTATGATAAATTTTTTAGTAATTAAATAAAATTTAATTGAAACTCTCTCTATCTTAAATTCAAAAGTTTCATTAACTTCTGATATTTGATTAGCATCGATAGGTAGTAATTATTTTATTTCTATTACTACTTATTATATTGATAATGATTAAAATTTAAATAAATATATTCTTGCTTTTCGTATTTTTAAATTTTTACATTCTGGATAATAAATTTTAAATATTATTTATCAAATGATATGTTCATTTGAAATTAATGATAAAATCATGTCTATTACTTTTGATAATACATCTAATACTAATTCTGCTGTTACATTATTGAAGGACTCATTGCATTCCATTTTAAATGGCAGTTGTTGCATATTAGATGTATATGTCATATCTTAAATCTTTCTATACAAGCTAGCATGGGCATGGTCCAAGTTGTAATTTTAAAAATTAGAAATATAGTTTCTTTTATTCATGCTTTAAGAGCAAGACTTTAAAAATTTAAACAACTGTATAAAAATCATGGTAAATATTTTAAAAAAATTAAACTTGATGTAATATCTTATTGAAATTTAACATATACCATGATACATGATGCATATCTATATAGACACTTATTAAGTGCATATATTAATGATCGTGGATTAGATTTTGTATTGACTGAAATTGATTGGACTAAAGATAAAATTTTGAAAAATTTTTTGGTTACCTTTTATAATGCTACTCATGTTCTTTCTAGTATTTATGATCCAACTTCATGTTCATTTTTACAACTAGCATTTGATATTAGTAGAAAATTTATAGAACATAGATTTGATGATGTTTTAATGCCTATTATTGAATAAATAGAATCTAGATAGAATGGATATTAGAACAAGATATGTCCTACATATAATTTAGCTGTCGTATTTGATCCACGAGTTGAATTAAGTGGTATGCTAATTTTACTTGATACATATTATAAAAATATTATACTGAATCTTGAACCCATTAAAGCTGAGGTAACAAAATTTCTTTATGATATTTATGTATTATATGATGAAAAAAATTTATGGATCTAGATTACCAGCACAAAGCTCTATTGCTTCTTCTAGTAGTTCTTATTCATCATTTGTTTTTAGTTTTATTGCATATAAGAGACAGACACATGCTTCAAGTTTATTTACATCTTTTTCATCTACTTTAAGTAGTGAACTAAAATTTTATTTACGAAATAATCTTCATTTTGCATATGATAAAAATCAAATATATAATTTAGATGTGTTAGTTTGGTGAAAAATTTTAAAAATTAATATCCTATTTGGTCTGTCATTGTATGTGATATTTTAGTTATACTGATGTCCACAGTAGCACCAGAATTTGCTTTTAGTGTAGATCGGCATGTTCTTAACAAAAAAAAAGTCAGATGACTGATGAGATGATAGAGATGTTGCTCTACTTCAAAGATTGATTGGATACAGAGGCGAGACTTCAAGATAAAGTTGAATATTCTACTACATCCTCTGATGACGTTGATACAAATGAGACCGACAATTAGTAAAATTTTTATTGTTGGGTATAAAATACCCACAGCTGAAGTCCTCAACAGAATCAACGATTCCGCCCACGATGCCGACCTCAAAGGAAGACTCCGTCCGGACTCCTATGGGAGCCGGGCTTCGTCCTCGACTCCAACGGCTGCAGACAGACTTCGTCCGGACTCCTACGGGAGCCGGACTCCGCCGACAACTCCGACTTCAAGTTGACTCCGCCCGGACTCCTACGGGAGCCGGGCTCCGTCCTCAACATCAACTGCTGGTAAGCCCCGTCCAGACTCCTATGGGAGCCGGACTTCGCCTTTAACTTTGATTGCAGGAAGACTCCGCCCGGACTCCTACGAAAGTCGGGCTTCGTCCTCGACTCCAACGACTGCAGACAGACTTCGTCCGGACTCCTACGGGAGCCGGACTCCGCCGACAACTCCGACCTCAAGTTGACTCCGCCCGGACTCCTACGGGAGCCGGACTCCGTCCTCAACATCAACTGCTGGTAAGCCCCGTCCGGACTCCTACGGGAGCCGGACTTGGCCTTTAACTTTGATTGCAGGAAGACTCCGCCCGGACTCCTATGGGAGCCGGGCTTCATCCTCGACTCCAACGGTTGCAGACAGACTTCGTCCGGACTCCTACGGGAGCCGGACTCCGCCAACAACTCCGACCTCAAGTTGACTCCGTCCGGACTCCTACGGGAGCCGGACTCCATCCTCAACATCGACCGCTGGTAAATCTCGTCGGACTCCTATGGGAGCCGGACCTCTCCTTTGACTTTGATTGCAGGGAGACTCCACCCGGACTCTTACGGGAGCCGGGTTTGTCCTCAACTCCAACAGCTACAAGCAGACTTCGTCCGGATTCCTACGGGAGCCGGACTCCGTCAACAACTTCAACCGCAAGTGGACTCTGCCCGGACTCCTATGGGAGCCGGGCTCCGTCCTCGACGTCAGCTGCCGGTAAGCCTTGTCCGGACTCCTACGGGAGCCGGACTTTGCATCTGATTTTGATTGCAGGGGATTCCACCCGGACTCCCACGGGAGCCGGGCTCCACCCACTACCCCAACCGCAAGGAGGACTCCGCCCGGACCCCTACGTGGGGTCAGACTCCGACCACAGCCGAACTTTAGCCGACAGATCTGCACTCCCAGGCCACAGTCACGGCCACAATTCTGCTACACTTCCTGCGGCGGATTCTGCGCAGCTCCACCACTCCCTGACAGGCCGCAGTAACAATCGCAGCACTGCTCCACTCCCTACGATGGATCCCACGTTGCTCCATTACTACCTGACAGGCCACGATAAACGGCCGCGATCCTGCTCCACCTCCTGCAACGGATACCGCGCGATTCTCCCATCCGCTGGCAAGTCACGACAACAAACGCCGCCCCACTTCACGCGGCAGACTCCACGTGGCACGCCCCAGTGATAGCCACAGGTCCATTCCACTACTCTTCGCAGCAAACTCCGCCTGACCCTGGGCAGCCCAATGCCAGATGGTTACAGATACCGCCAACAATCCGTTATCTCCCCCGCCTATAAAAAGGGGGACCCAGATACGTTATTCTATAAGCTCATTCTTTATCTCAAAACTCTGCTAAATTCTCCGTTCGAGCGCTCCATTCTTGTTGAGGCAGAGAACTGACTTGAGCGTCGGAGGGTCTTGCCAGAGCAACCCCACCTCCGGTTTAGACTTCCCTTGCAGGTCCCGACGGCGACCGCGACTTCCCCGACTCCAGCTTCTCCGGCGCAAGCGAATTTTTGCACCAACAAGATTGGCGCTAGAGGAAGGGCGGCGAACCTTCGCAGTACCCTTGTTCTTAAAGGAGCGTTCAACGGAGCCGCCTCCGATCATCTCCTCCGACACCCACTCCTTATTTTCCCCGCTGGGTCCACACTCGATGCCTCCACGCAAGGCGTCCACGCGACGGTCCACGGCCTCCGCGGCCAGATCTCAGGCTCCAGCCTCCCCTCCTATTTCTCAACCTCCTCCTCCTCCTCCAACGGCGGCGGTCGGCGCGGAGCAGTTTGACTTGCTGGCACAGCAGGTCAGAGGCCTCGTCGAAGCTGTGCAAGCAATGCAGCAGCAGCAGCCGCAGGCATCAGCGCACCCGGAAAGGGCGTCTCCGGAATGCCAGAACCCGACGGTGGGGCGGGCCACCTGGGCCAGCCGCCCCGTCCTTCCTGAGAAAACAAACCCGAGGGTAGAGAGCCCTCAATCGGACCATGACTCCACCCCTGGAAGATCCCTGCCCCCGTTCTGCCAGAGGACCCTCGAGACTCGAAGTCGAGAGAATTTTCTGGACCGGAGGCTCCAGGAGATGAACCGACGGATTGAAGAACTCCGCCATGCGCCCCCCACTTATGGTGAGGACATTTGTACTGACCCTCCCTTCTCCCAAACGATCATGCAGGAACCGATCCCGCCAAACTTCAAGCTTCCCCAGTTCGAAAGCTACGACGGGACTTCAGACCGGTTGATCATCTGGAGGCCTTCCGGACGATGATGCTGCTTCACGGTGCTCCTGACGCCATCTTATGCCGGGCTTTCCCGTCTACTTTGAAGGGAGCAGCGAGAAACTGGTATTCGGCTTTGAAACCGGGTACCATCTTCTCCTTTGATCAAATGAGCCACCAATTTGTGACCCATTTTGTCAGCAGCCGGCACCCCCGGAAGGGTTCGGAGTCCCTCATCAACATCAAGCAGAGGGAAGGGGAGTCCATACGGGCCTACATCAACCGCTTCAACATCGCGGCGCTGGAGGTCCGGAACTTGGACCAATCAGTTACCATGGCCGCCCTGAAAGGCGGCCTTCAGATGAATGATCTTTTGTTCTCCCTGGAGAAGAAGTATCCCAGGGATTTTGCCGATTTGCTGGCTCGGGCTGAGGGATACGCCCGAGCGGAAGAAGCCTTCAAAATGAAGAATGAAGAGACAGCATGGGAGCGGCAAGCGGGAGATTCGAGTAAGCCCGCAGTTGAGAAAAGGCCAAAGGAAGTCTGGCCGCGTTCTCGATCCCCTCCTGGGCATAAGCGCGCCCATACTCCACCCCGGGCACGCAGGCAGAGAAGCCCGGACCGCGGGGTTCCCCACCAGGGAGATTCCGCAACTACGCCCCCCTCAACGCCTCGAAGGCCCAGGTATTAATGGAGGTCAGGGAGCAGCTCCCTAGGTCGGAGAGGATGCGCACACACCCTGGGAAGCGCAACCCCAACAAGTTCTGCCTCTACCACCGCGACCACGGCCACGACACAAAGGAATGCATCCAGCTTCAGGACGAGATCGAGAAGCTCATTCGGCGAGGTCGACTTGACAGATTCATCCGCCGCAGGCCTGAGGGTAGAGGAGACCGGCCAAGAGCCCTTCCACAGCCTGAACCGCTGAGAAGGGAGGAGCAACCCGGGGACCGACCTCCCATCGGGACCATCGACTCCATCACCGGAGGGCCTCAAGGAGGAGCGGGCCACCCGCGACCGAGGAGCTCAAAAAACCTGTAAATGTATCACTTACGATTTCGCCTTGAATCTAATTTTCTTTCTACTTAACGTGCTCTTCCCACCTGGCGTGGATTTATTATGACTGGATACGACCCCACCGAACGCTTAAAACATAGCCATGTCAGGAACAGGAGGAGAACCTCGTCCTGACATGAGCAAAGTCAAAGGCCCGGTTCTTTTAGACCGGATGGGGGGAGAGGCTTTACAACGCCCTAATGTGCCCCCACAGCCATGTCAGGAACAGGAGGAGAACCTCGTCCTGACATGAGCAAAGTCAAAGGCCCGATTCTTTTAGACCGGATGGGGGGAAGGCCTTACAACGCCCTAATGTGGCCCCACAGCCATGTCAGGAACAGGAGGAGAATCTCATCCTGACATGAGCAAAGTCAAAAGCCCGGTTCTTTTAGACCGGATGGGGGGAGAGGCCTTACAACGCCCTAATGTGCCCCCACAGCCATGTCAGGAACAGGAGGAGAACCTCGTCCTGACATGAGCAAAGTCGAAGGCCCGGTTCTTTTAGACCGGATGGGGGGAGAGGCCTTACAACGCCCTAATGTGCCCCCACAGCCATGTCAGGAACAGGAGGAGAACCTCGTCCTGACATGAGCAAAGTCGAAGGCCCGATTCTTTTAGACCGGATGGGGGGAGAGGCCTTACAGCGCCCTAACGTACCCCCACAGCCAAGCCGGGAACGGGAGGAGAACCTCACACTGGCTCGAACAAAAAGGAAGACTTCACCCGGACTCCTACGGGAGCCGGGTTCCGTCCACAAGGAAGACTTCACCCGGACTCCTACGGGAGCCGGGTTTCGCCCACAAGGAAGACTTCACCCGGACTCCTACGGGAGCCGGGTTCCGTCCAAAAGGAAGACTTCACCCGGACTCCTACGGGAGCCGGGTTCCGCCCACAAGGAAGACTTCACCCGGACTCCTACGGGAGCCGGGTTCCGCCCACAAGGAAGACTTCACCCGGACTCCTATGGGAGCCGGGTTCCGTCCACAAGGAAGACTTCACCCGGACTCCTACGGGAGTCGGGTTCCGTCCACAAAGAAGACTTCACCCGGACTCCTATGAGAGCCGGGTTCCAGCCACGACGTCAGGGAAGACTTCACCCGGACTCCTACGGGAGCCGGGTTCCGGCCACGACGCCAGGGAAGACTTCACCCGGACTCCTACGGGAGTCGGGTTCCATCCACGACGCCAAGGAAGACTTTCGGCATCGATTAGGAAGACAACGATATCTCCGAAATAATGTGGGGCCCAGACGGCCAAGCTCGGGCTTGCGGCCACGCACGACGAGAAAGGCGAGCTAATGCATCGACGACCGGGCGCCCCCTGACGACGTCTACATCAGACAAGTCAAACGACAAGAAAGGTTCGGCAGACAGCAATATTAGTGCAACGCGCGGACGAGGTAACACAAAACGCTCTTTTTATTCCATTTTCGATATACACACTACAAAGCCAGGAAGGCCAAGGAAAGAAGGGCAAAACGACAAAAAGAAAGTAACTACATGACAAGACAGAAAGACAAAAAGAGCTCTAAGGAGGCCCTGCTCCCTCCGACCTAGAGTTATCTATTCCGTCCCTCAACCAGGACTGCCTCAGATTCTCAATTTCCTCTTCTAGCTCTTCCCTCTTCCGCAGCGCATCCTGGAGCGCCCGACGAAGTTGCTGGCTCTCAGCCTCCGCCTCTCGATGCCTCTTCCTCAAAACTTCAGACTCCGCCTCCGCGTCCGCGACGGCCCGCCGCTCGAATGACAGTTGGATCTTCACTTATTGCAGCTCGGCTGTCTTTTCTCCGAGGGAGACAGAAATCCCCTCTACGGTGCCTCTTAGGGCTTGGAGCTCTTCAGAATCTTAGGCGGAAGTAAGCTGTGCCCTGCTAGCCAGCTGTCTCTGAGACGGATGACTTCGTCGGCTGCCGTCCTGAATCTCCCTTTGTATTCTTCCACTTGCCTGCGCCAGCTAGCCCGTTGCACGTCGTGGCTCACCTCGGCATCCTGAAGCTGCTGCTGAAGGTCGGAAATCTTCTGCGACCATCTCTGGTCATCGTCGACCCGGGCCAAGAGTCGGGATGAATTTTCTTCCAGCTGGCCGATCTTCCCCTTCGCAGCTGACAGTTCCACCTTGAGGGCGCTGATCCTGGCGGCCTGGGTCCAAATCCGATCGCTGGAGCTCTTCTTGTATTCCTCGAGCTCCTTTGCGAAGTTCGCCTTCCTCCGGCTATACTCCATGATCCCCTTCACATGGAGACTCCGAAAGTGGGCGGCCTCAGTGGCAGCTTCAGAGTGACCTTCTCTCGATTTGCGGAGCTCGGCTTCCGTCTTCTTTAACTTCTTCGTCAGGTGAAGGACCTCCTTTTTCAACCGCTGGATCGTCGATTTCAGCGGGACCCCCAATGGCAGGGGGAGTGCTTCTGCAGGACACTGCCATCGGAAGGTAAAGGCGTCAAAGAATGATTCATTGCAGGAAGAAAAATAGAGAGAAGGAGGGAGGAGGAAAGAGAAGCCATCCGCAATGAGAAATTCAACTTTATTGATTGAATGATTTTTAAAGACAAATGGAAAAGAAAAATTACGACGAAATAAAGGTACAAGATTGGAGGTCTCAGACCTCAGGGGCAGGGGGTGCAGAACTCGACGCGGGGGCTGCGACAGCAGTGGCGGCTGGCGAGGGGCTGGCCTCGTCCTCAGACTCCTCATCTAGGAAGCTGAGGTCGAGCTCTGAGAATTTTCTGGCCACCTTCTCTTGGCAGAGCTCGAACCCCTTAATGAACGCTTCCTGGCCGAACTGGATATTCAGGTCCCTCATCTCCGCGGAGGCCTTGAATTCCTCCACCGCAAGGGCTCTGGCTCCCGAGACCAGGACCGGAGTTTGCTCGACCAAGTGGGCGACCTCGGCCTCCGCCTTCCTCGCCGATTCCTCCAAGATCTGCCTCTCCTCCTTTCGGGCTTTCTTCTCCCTTTCCAGGGCCTCCTAGAGGGCGGCTACTTCGGCCGTCTTTGCTTGGAGGCGAGCAACCTCCGCCTGACAGCATTCCTCCACCTGGAGGATGTCCCTCCTCGTGCGGCTCATCGCCTCGATATAGGCGAGGAGGTGGTGCCCAATCTGCAAAGACAGCTAGGAAATCAGTACAAAGGCCGAATAGCCATGTAAATGAAGAGTCGCTCACCTCAAGGAAGGACCTTAAAGAATCCCAAGCCCGCTGCTCAGGATCGACGCGGTCGATCCTCTCCACGACGTCAGGCAGAATGCAGCCGTCGATCAGCCGCCTGATCAAGTCCCTATCATTGAAGGGATTCTCCGACCCCTCCTCGGAGCAGAGGGACTCGTCCGCAGCATTTCGGCGGCTACTCGCCCTGCGGGCCACCGATTTCCTCCTTTTCCCGCGGCGGGCGCCTCCGTGGGGCGAACCCCCGGGTGGGGGCCCCAATCGGCGGACTCCTCGAGGAGGCCCGGGGAGCTGTTGGCTCGGCATCCGAGGGAATGTCGATGGTCGGGGCCGCCTGGACGGGTGCCGCTAAGCTCGTCTCCTCCGCCCTGGCCCTCTTCGTCGATCCGGAGGTCGTAGCGCCCTTTCTCTTGTGGACCCTCATGCCCCTGGCGAGCCTCGCACTGCTTCGACGTCCATTCCTAAAAAAAAAAAAAATAAAAAATAAAAAAAGAGAAGAAAAGGAGAGAGAGAAAAGGAAAGAAGAAAAAGAAGCAAACCAATCAGTCAAAAAAAAAAGAGAGAAAAGAAAGAAGAGAGAAAGAAAGAAACAGAGGGGAAAGAGAGAGAGAGGGAAGAGGAGGTAAAAAGAAGAAGAGAAGGGAAGCATGAAAAGAGAAGATAAGGTAAAAGATGAATACTCGCTGGATCCTGGGGACTCAGGCCGATGTTGAAAAGAAACTGCTCCCTCAGAAGATTGGGAAGGGAAGGAGCGGAATAAGCTAGAAGCTTCTGGGCGGCCTGGAGGTCGTCCTCCCCCAGGCTGGGAGCCCGGCGGACAGAATCCCTCAGAGAGCCCCAAGGGGGCAGGCCCAGTTTCAGGGTCGGCAATGGACGAAGAGGTATTTCCCCTTCCAATTGTGGATCGAAGAAGGGGCACCTTTCAGCAACCCCTTCTTGCCGAACTGAGGAGAGAAGTACCACCAGTCCTTCGTCGAAGGATGACGCTTGAAGGTATAGAAGTGTCTAAACAAGGAGAGAGACGGCTGGACCTCGACTACGTGGCAGAGGGAGAGAAATCCTATCAAAAACCTAAAAGAATTAGGGGCCACGGAAGCCAAGGAGATGTCCAAGAAATGGAAGAGGGCAACGACAAAGGAAGGAAGCGGAAGTCGGAGTCCGGCATGGAACGCTTCCTGGTACAAGCAAAAGCGACCGAGAGGAGGAGTGCTGGCCCGGTCAGAAGGGCCAGGCAGCTCCAGGTCGTACTCTGGAGGAACTCCGTACTGAACCCTTATCAGAAGGAGCTCCTCCGAGGTCAGGGAACACGGAATGGCGTCCGGCGCAAAAACTGGGCGGAGCCCAGCCCCAGACTCGGGTTCGTCTGCAGAGACGGGGACCTGGGGGTTTGAGGCAGAAGAACTCCCAGAACTGCAGGGAGCAGAAGAGCTGGAAGACATTTCAAGTAGTTTCGAAGGGGGGATCTAAAGGACCCTAAGAAGGCGGACAGAAGAGGGAATGAGAGGTCACAGGAAGCTAACTCGGAGGGATGCAAAAAGATAATGATAGAAAAGAAGTCCCTAGGTGGTGAGAAGAAGGTTGGCGGTGCTGGAACTAACCTATATCGCTCTGAGGGACCTGAGGAACGAAAATAGGAGACGCCTACGACTCGAGAAGATGCCCACTGAAACAGGGCTCTCGAAGAAAAGGCAAACGCTGGTAAGAACTCAGGAACGAAGTAGGGCACCTAAAGGTGGGAGGACGGGTTTAAATAGACCCTGGGATCCAGCGCCATAATGATCGCGAATCCCCCTAGGCCGGTCCGCATCCGACACGTGTCCCACTCCCCCTGGCAGGCAGCTAAAAGCGGCTGACGGTTGGCAGGGCCATTATTGCATCGTACCTAGGCTAGTGTACCTGCGAGAATTTCGAAGAGTCACTTCGCACCGCCCCAATTCGAAAAGACTCCGGCACGCGCGCAATTAATGCCCAAAATATCTGGGGGCAGCAGTGCGTGAGATTCGAGGGGACGACTTTGGCTGTACCCATCTCTCTGTACTTCCTTCGTTCGAAATTCAAACTCGGAAGTAGGGGGACTGGTGTTGGGTATAAAATACCCACAGCCGAAGTCCTCAACAGAATCAACGATTCCGCCCATGATGCCGACCTCAAAGGAAGACTCCGCCCGGACTCCTATGGGAGCCGGGCTTCGTCCTCGACTCCAACGGCTGCAGACAGACTTCGTCCGGACTCCTACGGGAGCCGGACTCCGCCGACAACTCTGACTTCAAGTTGACTCCGCCCGGACTCCTACGGGAGCCGGGCTCCGTCGTCAACATCAACTGCTGGTAAGCCCCGTCCGGACTCCTACGGGAGCCAGACTTTGCCTTTAACTTTGATTGCAGGAAGACTCCGCCCGGACTCCTACGGGAGCCGGGCTTCGTCCTCGACTCCAACGGCTGCAGACAGACTTCGTCCGGACTCCTACGGGAGCCGGACTCCGCCGACAACTCCGACCTCAAGTTGACTCCGTCCGGACTCCTATGGGAGCCGGACTCCGTCCTCAACATCGACCGCTGGTAAATCTCGTCCGGACTCCTACGGGAGCCGGACCTCTCCTTTGACTTTGATTGCAGGGAGACTCCACCCGGACTCCTACGGGAGCCGGATTTCATCCTCAACTCAACAGCTACAAGCAGACTTCGTCCGGATTCCTACGGGAGCCGGACTCCGTCAACAACTTCAACCGCAAGTGGACTCCGCCCGGACTCCTATGGGAGCCGGGCTCCATCCTCGACGTCAGCTGCCGGTAAGCCTTGTCCGGACTTCTACGGGAGCCAGACTTTGCATCTGATTTTGATTGCAGGGGATTCCACCCGGACTCCCACGGGAGCCGGGCTCCACCCACTACCCCAACCGCAAGGAGGACTCCGCCCGGACCCCTATGTGGGGTCAGACTCCGACCACAGCCGAACTTCAGCCGACAGATCTGCACTCCCAGGCCACAGTCACGGCCACGATTCTGCTACACTTCCTGCGGCGGATTTCGCGCAGCTCCACCACTCCCTGACAGGCCGCAGTAACGATCGCAGCACTGCTCCACTCCCTACGACGGATCCCACGCGGCTCCATTACTACCTGACAGGCCACGATAAACGGCCGCGATCCTGCTCCACCTCCTGCAATGGATACCGCACGATTCTCCCATCCGCTGGCAAGTCACGACAACAAACGCCGCCCTACTTCACGCGGCAGACTCCACGTGGCACGCCCCAGTGATAGCCACGGGTCCATTCCACTACTCTTCGCAGCAAACTCCGCCTGACCCTGGGCAGCCCAATGCCAGACGGTTACAGATACCGCCAACAATCCGTTATCTCCCCCGCCTATAAAAAGGGGGACCCAGATACGTTATTCTATAAGCTCATTCTTTATCTCAAAACTCTGCTAAATTCTCCGTTCGAGCACTCCATTCTTGTTGAGGCAGAGAACTGACTTGAGCGTCGGAGGGTCTTGCCGGAGCAACCCCACCTCCGGTTTAGACTTCCCTTGCAGGTCCCGGCGGCGACCGCGACTTCTCCGACTCCAGCTTCTCCGGCGCAAGCGGATTTTTGCACCAACATTTATCAAGCTAGCATAGAAGAGCAGAGAGTAGAGAGTCTTGAAGGAGTTCAGTGAGAGCAGAGATAAGTTGATATAATTTTATCTATTTTTTTATTAATTGTATTAAGTTTTTAATTATTGAGGTGAGTCACCTCTATAATTCTATTTTTTTTCTCTCCTCTTCATTGTACTCTAGAGGTTAGACCTAGCCCCCTCCCTTCCTATACTATTTTGATATTTATTAATAAACTGATAGGAGTCTACACCAAACCCTCCACCTAACAAGGTGGCTTTATATTTAAATCCTAGTCTCCAATCTTTTTTTAATTTATTTATGTATATTTTTTAAAAAATCTTAAACGGGCCGTGCCTTGGCACAGCCCAAACGGGTCAGGCCATGGCACGGCCCTTTTCAAAGGGGTCAGGTTGGCACGTGGGCCGTGTCATGCCTGGCCCACGGGTCGTGCCGGCCCAGGCCCTTATGGGCCATGACGGGTCTAGGCCACGGGTCAGAAAATCCCAGTCCAGTCTGGCCCCTCTCTTATGGGTCGTGCTAGGCACGGCATAGCACTGTAGCAGCTGATGGCACAGCCCGTCTAATGTCGGGCCGGGCAGGGCCATGGGCAGCCTGGTCTGTTGCCTATCTCTACCTTCACATTCCCACCTAATTATTCATGCAGTCCAAATTTTTCAAATGTACTAGTCAGGGAGGATTTTTTTTGCACTCTACTCCACTTGCTTCAATTACTCTACTCTTGATTTTTTTTTGCCTCTCTAAAGCTTGCAAACTCAACATATATTCAAAGAAATAACGGTTTTTTCTGCTATCTCAGATTCATTCACTTGTTTAATTAGAAAAGAACACTTCATAGAAATCAGAAGATTGGATCAAGAATTCCAAAAGCTGACAGAAAATCGCACCATCAAGTGCTTTACTTGACAAAGGCCACTCTAAACCTCCAAGAAGCCATCGCATCAAGTATGATATGAATGGGCCATGCATATAGCATGGTATGTACTAGGGAAAATTGGATAGTATTGCACCATTAAATAAACAAAAAATTAAAATAATAAGAAGTCAAACAGGAACTCATCAAATCCTTGGATCAAGACATAAGTGGTTCAACAAGGCAAAAAGAAAGGTACCTCACCAACTAGACCTGGCTAGATCCCGTGCCTATGCTACTACTTCTGGTGCTCCTAAGTGAAACTTTGACAGTGGCTTGATGCCTTGGATAGTTATACCGATAGATGAGATCTCCTTCATGATGTCAACCAGCTAATCGATGAGCTTACTGCATTTTGCAATCTTGTCATCGAGCACCCATGCCATCTTAAGAACAAACTCTCTTTTCTTCCATAGCTCGAAAAATATTTCATAGGGTGTGAGCTTGAAACTCCAAAGTTCCTGCGGTTTCTTCAACTCCACCACGATCATTGCCTTTAGGGGAGAGAGATCGCGTATAGGAAACTGCTGTGAGATGATGCTGACGATCTAAGCACTTTTAAACGAAGCAAGTACATGGAAGTTCTCCCTATTGTTGTTCAAAATGGCTGTCGAGGGTTGTGTGCTGGGTTGTTGAGGTGATCGATGATGAGCTGGAGGGTCTGGGGAGATGGAAATGGTGGGGGTTTGGGCTTGGTTGGGTTCTTTTGGTGGCCCATGATGACCCAAAGGGCTCGGGAAGGTGGCAGTGGCAATAGGGGCGATGAAGATTGGGGGTCGTCGGCTAGGTTCCTTGAGTGCCCTATGATGAGCTGAAGGGTCCTCGGAGGTGGCGATGGCTGTGTGGCGGAGGTCCAGGGCCCGTGTTAGTTTTTAGGTGGAAATATTTGAGCTGATAGATTAAAATAGTAGAGAAAAAATGATAGTTGGAATAATGATTTTATGGTTGGAAAATATGTAGGAATTGAAAGGATTTGAAACTTGAAAGTTTCGGAATTTTGAAGGAAGAATTATTATTAGTTGAAAGAGAGTACAAGGCTTTGTAAGCTTAGAGCTTTGGCTTAGTTTGTTGGATTTGGATTTTGGTTGCCTTCCATGGTACACTTCAAGCTTATTTATGGTTGTCTCAAACCTCCTTTAATTGCTTCTAGCATCTTTCACTAACTTTAGTACTTCAGAGTCTTCCACTAACTTTAGTTGCTCTAGAGTTTTCTATCAACTTTACAAGTCCCAAGAATTTCACTTCCAAATTTTTCTTTCCTAGACATTTCTCTTGATAGCCTTGATCCTCCTTGATGCTTCTAGACTTCTCTAGTTCTTTCAAATGTGCATTACATTTTAACACTCCTTAATGCACATTTGTATTACTCCAAGCATACTTCGAAATAGTTTGTACTTAACTCATGGCGCCTTCATAAAAATGTCTACTTGTTGATCTTCTATCTTACAATAGTTGAACTCAACCTCTCCAACAAATGCTGCTTCTTATAGGACGTGATGATTAATCACAATATGCTTAGTCCTGCTGTGGAATACAGCATTCTTTGTTATTGCGATTGCTGGTTTATTGTCACATAGAGTCTTAGTGCTTCTTTTTGTTGCTTGTCCATATCTTCAAGAATTGTTCGAAGGCATATAGCTTGACTTGTTGCTCCTGTAGCTACTACATACTCTACTTCTGCTGATGATTGCACTACTAAATCTTGCTTCTTTGATGTCCAAGAGAAGACTCCAGAACGTAGCAAGAAAGCATAGCCTGAAGTACTCTTCATATTATCAATGGAACCTACCCAATCACTATCTGTATATCCAAGTAGTCTTGAGTTGGCTATTGGCTTATATCATATGCCATAATCTTTGGTTCCTTATAGATATCAAAGCACTCTTTTTGCATCTCCATAGTGCACTTGGCTTGGACTTTGCATAAATCTTGATAATAGACTTGTAGCATATATTATGTCAGGTCGATTAGCTGTAAGATAGAGTAGATTTCTGATTAAGCTCCTATAGATTGAGGCATCCACCTTCTTGGATCCATTCTCCTTTTATAATTTTTTATTAGTTACCAATGGTGTAGCAACTAGTTTGTACTGATCCATTTTGAATTTCTTTAGGAGGCTTTCTGTATATTTCTTCTGTGATATAAATATTTCTTCTTTTTCTTGGCTTATTTTAATACCAAGAAAATGGTGCATCATGCCCAAGTCTATCATCTCAAAGGTCTTCACCATATCTTCTTTGAATTCTTAAATCATCTTCTCACTATTTCTTGTGCAGATTAAATCACTTACGTATAGAGAAACAATAAGCATATCAAAGTTACCTTGAGTCTTGATGTATCTTGTCGGCTCACTTTTACTCCTCCTGAATCCTTAGTCGATAAAGTATCCGTCAATTCTACTTTACCAAGCTCATGGTGCCTCCTTGAGTCCATATAAAGCTTTCTTCAATCTTAGTACTTGATCTTCTTTTCCTTTTGTCACGAATCCTTGTGGTTGCTCCACATAGATTTCTTTGGCTAGAAAGCTATTCAAAAATATAGACTTCATATCAAGTTGGTAAATTTTCTAATCTTTTTGTGCTACTAAGGCAATTAAGGCTCAAATTGTATCAAGTCTAGCTACTGGAGCAAATGTTTTATGATAGTCGATCTCTGATAGTTGTGAATAACCCTTTGCTACCAATCTTGCTTTATATTTTTGTATAAAACCTTCAGAGTTAAGATTTGCTTTATAAACCCACTTAGCTCTAATGACTTCTTTATCTTGAGGTCGTTCCACAAGCACCCAAGTCTCATTCTTCTCAATCATTTTAATTTTTTCTTCCATGACTTTCACACAGACTTCTTCTTTTGTTGCAGCTTCATAGCTATTTGGTTCCGCTACTGTGAAATTATATGTCTAATAAATATCAACTAGTGATCTTGTCTTCATTGGTAGTGACTCTGAAGATGATTCTCCAAATCTTGAGGATGAGCTTGGTGTTGATGGCAATGTTGATATAGGACTTGTAGGAGTTGATTGCTGACTTGACTCATCCTCATTTTTTGTCTCCTTGAAAGTGATCATTCTTTTTTTAACTTTATCTTGATTCCAATTCCATGCAGCATATTCATCAAACACCACATCTCAACTAATCATGAGCTTCTTTATTCTTAAGTTGTATACACGATAGACTTTTGACTCCATGCTGTAGCTGAGGAATATCCCATGTTTAGTTTTGTCATTTAACTTGCTTCTCTTCTCATTAGGAATATGAACATAATATATGTAGTTGAAGACTCTGAGATGTTTTGTTGATGGTTTCCGTCTAGACCGAGCTTCGACTAGAGTTTTGTTTGGCACTACTTTAGTTGACATCTATTGAGAATATAGAGTGCAGTATACACAACTTCTACCTAGAATGTGTTTGGAAGCCTTTTCTCCTTTAGCATTGAGCATGCCATCTCCATTATGGTTCTATTCTTTTTTCAGAGTTGCCATTTTATTGAAGAGCTCATCTAGCTGTAAGTTGGTGTACTATGCATTCATCTTTATAAAACTTGTCGAACTCTTTTGAGGTGTAGTTTTTGCTTCTGCTTCTTCATACCTCTGTATGTTGGCCACTTTGTTTCTCGATAAGGATTTTAAATTTCTTGAAGATACGGGATACTTCTGATTTTTTATGCATAAAATAAATCCATGTCATTCTAATATAATCATCAATGAAAAGAATAAAGTATCCATTTTGATGGAGAGATGGCATCATTGGAGATGTCTGTACGCATTAGCTCCAAAATATTCTTAGCTCTCCATGCTCCATTAGAAGAAAATAACTTTCCTAGTTGTTTGCTGAGTAAACATCCTTCTCAAATTTTATCTGTCTCTTTTATACTTACAAAGTCATGCATCATATTCTTCTATTGGAAGATCTTCAATGCCTGATAATTAGAGTGGCATGGCCAGACCTTCGATGCCACAACCATAAATCATCTAATTGTGCTTTCATGACTGTCTGTAGTATAGCAGCATTGAATTGGAAAGCTATGGTACTCCATTCTTATGATAGCAATTATTTTTTTGCTATCATTTTGATCATAAATCATACAGGAATTTCCCTTAAACAATAGAGTATATCCCTTTTGCATCATCTGGCCAACACTTAATAATTTTTGTTATAAACTAGGAACCAGTAGAACACCGTTAATAAATTTCGTACCTTGATTGGTTTGTACTATAATAATTTCTCTTCCTTTTGCACTATTCCCACGCCTAACTTTTGACTTGATAGAAAAGTCTAGATTAATGAAAATGCTTTGATCGTCTATCATGTGATTGCTACATGCACTCTCGCTAAGCCATGCTTCACTTTTAGCAACTTTGGCAGTGTGACAGCTATAAAATAGTTGTTCATTGACCTACTTTTGTTCTAAGAAGTTGGCTTGGTGACTTCTTCTTTATCGACAATCCTTCTCCATGTGTCCAAATCTTCCACAAGAGTGACATTGTGGCTTTCCATGATACCAATAATCTTTCTCCAAGTGACTTCTCTTCTTACATATTCCATGGGGAGAATATCCTTTTTCCTTTTGATTATTTCTTTCTCTAGATTTTTTTTTTTTTTTGTAACTTCCTCTTTTAGAATTCTCCCACATCTTTTTTTGCATTTGCTTTAGAATTCTGAGACTTTATATTAATTTTAGTTTGAAAGGCACTCTCGAGTGAGTCTCCGTTGCTCCTATTCAACCTTTATTCATGAGCTTTTAGAAAGCCAATTAATTCAGTTACTAACAGGGTTGTTAATTCTTTTGATTATTCTATAGCAGCGACAATTGAGTCAAACTTTTTAGTATGACTCATCAATATTTTTTCTACAAGCCTTTTATCAGTAACATTCTCTCCATAGTCTCTCATTTGATTTTTGACTTCTTTTAATCTACCATAGTAAACTTTCACAGTCTCATAATTCTTTATTTTTATATTTTCTAATTTTTTTTTTAAAGTGTGAAGTTTCATAGTGCATACCTTTGCACTTCTCTAAAACTCCTCTTGTAGTATATCCTATGCTTACTGAGCACTTGCTGTCCCAATAACTCTCGAAAAAATAGCATCAGCCAATGCCTGTTGAATTATGAAGAGAGCTCGCACATCCTTCTGCTAGCTTTCCTTTAATTTTGCCCACTCTACTGCAAACATGGTGAAGGTATTTTTTGCGATTGCAAAACCTTCCATAATAATATCCCATAAATCTTGGGACAAAAAAAATATCCTCATTTTAGTGCTCCAAAAATCATAGTTATTACCATAAAAAATGGTGACTGACATAGACAAAGAAGACTAAGATAAAAGGGAGCTAGCCATGATACTCGCTAGCCGATCTGTGCTCTAATATCACTGTTAGTTTTTGGGTGGAAATAGTTGAGGTGATAGATTAAAATAGTAGAGAAAAAATGATAGTTGGAATCATGATTTTATGGTTGGAAAATGTGTAGGAATTGAAAGGATTTGAAATTTGGAAGTTTGGGAATTTTGAAGGAAGAATTGTTGTTAGTTGAAAGAGAGTACAAGGTTTTGTAGGCTAATTAGAGCTTGGGCTTAGTTTGTTGGATTTGGTTTTTGGTTGCCTTCCATGGTACACTTCAAGCCTATTTAGTGTTGTCTCAAACCTCCTTTAGTTACTTTTAGATTCTTCCACCAACTTTAGTATTCTAGAGTCATCCACTAACTTTGATTGCTCTAGAGTTTTCTACCAACTTTACAAGTCCCAAGAATTTCACTTCCAGATTTTTCTTTCCTAGATATTTCTCTTGAGAGCCTTCATCATACTTGATCCTTCTAGATTTCTCTAGTTCTTTTAAATGTGCATTACTTTTTAATAGCTCGGGTTTGGGTTCTTATGGTGGCCCACGATGACCCGGAGGGCTCAAAAAGATAGCAGTGGCTATAGGAGTGATGGAGATCGAGGGTCATGGGCAAGGTTCATGATGAGCTGAAGGGTTCGAGAGATGGTGATTGTGAGGGGTGGCATAAATCTAGGTCCGGGCTTGGCTTCTTGTAGTGGCCCACAACAACCCAGAGGGCCCGGGAAGGTGGTAGCAGCTGCAAGGCGACGGAGATCGAGGGTCATGGGCTAGGTTCATGAGGTGGCCAATGACGAGATGGAGGGCTTGGGAAGGGGAAGAAGCTAATCTTGCTGAGCACCCACTCCCTTACATGAGTCACCTTTTGCTTTTTTTGTAGCTTAGGAATGATTTTAAGGTTGGCAACCATGAAACGCCAGAGTTCCTAAGGCCTCTTCAACTCCAGTGTGGTCATCACCTCTAAGAGAGGGAGATGGGATATGAGAAATTGCTTTGAGACGATGGTGGTGAACTTGGCACACTTGAGTGAAGCCAGCTCACAGCAGTCTTTCTGATTCCTTACGAAGAGAATCGGCATGTCTAGAGCAATTGGAGTGGTGGAGATCGGTGGTTGTGGGCTAGGTTCTTGAGGTGGTCAATGATCGGAAGAGATCAGGCTTGAGTTATAGGTTCTTAAGGTGGGCCACGATGACCTGGAGTGCTCGATGAGGTGGTGGCGATGGCTGCTAAGGTGGCAGAGATTGGAGGGCCCCAAGGGGCTTTGATGATGAGGGTTTCGGTGTTGGGATTTAGACATGGCTAGTGAGTGGGAGGAGAAGCGGTGAAGGCAGGGTTGGCAAAGATTAGGAGTTGGGGCCTCGATCCTTGAGGCAGCCATAATGACCTTGAGTGCTCGGTGAGGTGGTGGTAGTGGCTATAGGGTTGGTGGAGATCGTAAGGCTCATGGAGGTGGCAGCGGCTACGGGCATGGTGGAGATCGGATGATCGAAGGTGGGGCATCGGGATGGTGGGTTGAGAGTTGGCATGTGCATGTCACGATCAGGTGGGAGAGCTGCCTATCGCTTATTAGATCAAGAAACATGATCGAGAGAGCAATTGAGCAATAGAGGGAGTTGTTTTTCATGCCTACCGGGAGAAATTATTGGATAACCAACTATAGTGGACTGTTACGAATCTCGAAGAACGTGTATGGTGGATAAGAGGTACCCCTAATGTGATCTTGCATTGATTAAATACAAGCGGATAATATGGCAAGGAACTATTGTTCCACTCCATTAGACCTGGTTCATATGCAGAGCAGACTACTGAACCCAATGAATTTCATGCACTATGTTTGGATCATCTAGTGTAGGCAGATCAATAGTGGCTTTGAGATCCGTGTAGTAGATAAGTTGACGATCATCAAGTGTGAAGGATGGCATGTCCTTCTTTGGCACCCCTGGCATGAGAAACCAAAACTACTTTCACATTTTGGGCCGGTAATACGCATTTCCATTTTCCACCCTTGAGATTTCTATGCTATTTTTTTTTTAATTTCCTTGATTCAAATTTTTTAAAATAAAATCATATGTTTTTCCAATTCAAAGTTTTAAAATTTTATTTTAATTTAGTTTATACATTGGGAGTGTAAATGCAAGTATATTACATTTATAGTTATTCTGTTCCTTCTAGTCCAAAGTTGGTCTTTAAGAATTGTGGGCAGGTGACATAGAGAATATGCATAATTAATTTTTAATCATTTTCGATTTCATGAGTCATATAGTATTGCTTTTATTTTTATTTTTTATTTTTTTTGTAGCAGAGAGGTAAAGAATCCCATTATCATTTCTTTTTTTGAGTGAATATACCCTATTGTCAATTTAAGACCAAACAAAAATATTTGTTAATTTGGCAATTTTGCCGATTTCATAGAGTACCTCAAATTTTTTTTTTTAGAATGATGCTACCCAGGAACTACCTATTTTGGCTGGAGCACCTAGAATTTTACCATTTCCAAATGTACCCTTTATCATGCCTCAAACCTAGAGTTAAACAAATGCTGCATGTATGCAAGGTGGACCATGCAAGCAAGCAATGCTACTGATCAAATTATAATAATTTCAAACCAATAATAAAAGTCTTCAATCTTCAAAAATTATTTTAATAAAAGTTCTAATAAATCATTTTCATCAATGAATAACCTAAGATAATCCAAGTCATTAAATTCCAAAATATTACTAATATTTAATCTAAATAATTTTTTTTTTAAGTCTAACCTAAACTAATAAGAAGACCAAATGACTCAAGTGTTTCCCAATACACGACATCACCCATGCTTGTAGCATATTTATAAGAATGCTCCAACTTATCTAGGTAGTCTCAATTGTTCAATCATTGAGTGCCACATTATCACCCATATACTATGTCATCACCTATATACCACATCATTACTCATACATCATAAATTATCTATTTGATTCTTTAAGTTTTACCAATATGTTTAAAAATCTCTAATTAGGTCATTTGATTTTTAAGAATATAAAACTACAATGAAGAGGACAGTTAAAACTAATATGAAGAGATATAATACACACACACACACATATATATATATATATTAAGAATATTATATTAAATCATACTTGAAAATCAAAGAACTTAATTAGAGATTTTTAAACTATAAGGATCATGTAAAAATATTTATAAAATTTAGAGGCCTAAAAATATAGGTTATGGTACATAGGTGATGATGCGGCATTTGGATGATGATGTGATATATAAGTGATGATGTGGCATATAAGTAATGACATGAGACTCGATAATTGGATACTTTTGGATAGAAAATTTCACAGAACATCATCACTCATATGCCACATTATCACTAATGTGCCGCATCATCAAAATAATAATTTTCATATGTTATGCCACATTATCGATCACATGTATACGACGTTATTTGTGAGCATGGGTTTCTGATCGTTACATCTCACCAACTTAATTCCGAGTAACCTTGGTTAATACCATGTCATCTTTGTGTAGGCAATTTGTGCCCCATAAGTATCATATTTTGCAACATAAGCACCAATTATTACCAACTGAAAATCCTGAGGAGAGAAAGTGGCAATTATCATATGTGGTTAGCCATAACACTCAGCAAAAAGGTGGTCGCTTAGGAAAGGCAGGCAAACCAAGTATATTATATTAACAACAAAAAAATTAGTTCAAATTCATAAACATATAAACCAGCAAGAAAATATTGAAATGAAATAAAAATAATTAAATGAAATAAATGATAATCTAAAGAAAAACTTTTCCTATAAATGATAATCTAAACTAGCAAGGATCATGGCTTGTTATATAGAAAAAACACAGCCTTTTCCTATAAATTACATAATAATATAAATTTACAATCCATGAAAAGCATACTCTATGGATTAGCTAAGTTAATACAACAAGCAACACTACCAATTGATGAGTAGTTGGAAAAAGATCTGTGAGAGTTTTCATGGATCTGTAAGGAGTACTTGGGTTCTTCCAATAAATAAAAGTATCGTACTTGTTGGAGTTTGTAGTGGTGGAGGAACTCGGTAGCACAGATACCATTATGAGAGAAATTGATTGCTAAAATTATAATTGATATGATAGAAGTACAAGTTATAAATTATTTTCTATGCTGGAATCCATAAAAGAAATCTTCATATTTTGTTCATGGAATCATTTGCCCCTAAAGTTAGTAAGAAGAATTCTAATTATAAAAGATTGCTAATTATGACTAGATATCAGGAAAATACAAATTTTACTGATAAAAGTTTAAGCTATCGCTGGGTAAGGTGTTTGGAAAAATGGGCTTTATAATCCACTTGGCTAAAGCTGCCCAAAAAGATACACTTTCCTTCTTGGAGCCTAGGTGGGCTATTTTAGCATCCATTGGTGGTTGACTTGCATATAGGGTATGTTTTGGCTATTCGGCCCTAACAAGCATTTTCTTGTGAATGTGCAAAGATTATTGATTTAACGCAAGATTTGTTGTATCGATCGGTACCATACCATACTAGGAGTATTGCATCAATACTGAATCGGTATACAATTTTACACCATACTGATACTCAGCATGTGTTGTGAGCTCGTACCATACCACATACCGGTATAGGTTCTAGTATCGAGATGATAAATCTTGATTTAATGTATTACAATATGTTTCTTAGGACCCATTGTTTTGAGGATAAAAAATTTATTCATGAATCTATATTTTTCTAGATAAATATTTCTTAGTCAACATTTAGACAAAAAAATGATTTTCTCATATTCTTTTATTCATTGAAAATGACTCAAAAATCTATTATTCATATTCTTTTGTATTACTAGTTTTCTGGATAAGTTACTAAGATCTATCCATATTTCTCATAATACTCTTTATTATATAAATACTATTATAATACTATATAATTATTATATTATTATAATAATATAATATAATATAATTATTATATTATGATATATTAATATATTATATTATTTTATTATTATATATCATTAGTATAATATATTATAATATAATATAATATAATATTATACTAATATCTTATACTAATATAATATAATAATATATTATTATATATAATAATATAGTATAATATATTATATTATATTAGTATATATTATTATAGTATTATAAAAATATTATTATATATAATAATTCAATATAATATAATATAATATAATATTATAATATATTAATATATAATAATATATAATATTATACTATGTTAATATCTTATATTAATATAATATATTATATATTATTATATATAATTATTTATTATACAATTATATAATTATACTATATTATTATGATAATATATTATAATAACATAATATATTATATTACATTAATTTATTATAATTTATAATATAATATACTATATTATATTTTAATACAGTATATTATAATATAATATAGTATTCTATATTATATTATAATAATTATATTATTATGTTATATTATTATTATAAGTTTAAAAGTATATTAGGAATGAACTAAAAAGATTATTTTTTCGGTTGATAGGAATTTGATTTAGCCACCTCTTAGGTGGATAAGATTTTTTTTATTTCATGGGTAAATGCTATCTATGAAAAAGTAACTTATCTATCTTAAAAGCATG
Organism: Elaeis guineensis; assembly: GCF_000442705.2. Taxonomy (NCBI): domain Eukaryota; kingdom Viridiplantae; phylum Streptophyta; class Magnoliopsida; order Arecales; family Arecaceae; genus Elaeis; species Elaeis guineensis. The sequence continues at coordinate 131,261,365 of NC_026000.2, forward strand.
AGAATATGAATAAGTTGGTTAATGAAAAGGTTAATCAACTTTTTCATGATATTTATCCATAAAAAAACAGGCCCTTAGGAGGATTCAAAATATTAGAGAATATGAGATGTTGCTAGTCTAGGGATTTGAAGCTGAACCGATCATCACATTGGTAATCTTATGATGGTGGTTTTTAAGGGATGGCAGATTCATGCAGTTGTGGTTATGTTCGTTAAGAGAACCAAGTTTTCTTTTTGCAGTGACAATAGTGATGGAGATTCAAGGTTGGGTCCATGGTACCATATGAAGTTCAACTACATGCTGTTAATGTGAAGGAATTTCTTTAGGGAAAACCTTAAGCTTGCATAAGAATCTTTGATATACTAGCGATATTAGTCAATTAAGAATAATACAATATTGTATCAGCAGTGTCACCTTAGCTAGTTGGCACACAATTCTCCATAGGAGAGGTCCCTGAAGGAAAAATATGATAGTACTATGCATGCAATTCAAAATTTTTCACAGCGGAGCTATTAGATTAAACAATTTAATTTAATTTACATGCATAAGATCTAATCTAGACTATCATATCAAGACTTATAATATGATTTAACATATATTTAAGATTTGAATAAAAATCTACATCGATCTAATCGATGCTGCAGAGTAGATCTAACCGTTAGATCTACCAAAACTAGTTTAACAAGTTCGAAACTCATTACCAAATCGTGGGTTGCTGATCTCCATAAATATCTTGCATAGGAGAGAGTCTCTTCTGGTTGCTTGCAGCCGCACGAAGATGTCTGGTCTCTACAGAATATCCTCTCGAAGACCGGCACAGATCGGGCTCCTTGGAAGTGCTAGCTTATAAGGATCTTCAAGGGTTGAACTCTTCTTCTTCTTTTGATCTCTTGGACACTCCAAAAGAAAAGAAGATCTAGAGGAGGAAGAGAAGAGAAGAGAGAGCTCTAGAGAAAAATAAAATCAGCAAGGAGAAGAATATATATGGGGCATCTACTATTGGAGCCCCCCTTTTTATAACAAGGGCTAGGGTTTTTGGGTCAAAGGGGAGGGTGCAAAGAGTCCATGCCAACCATAATTTTTGGCATCCCAAAAATTCCAAAAAAAGAGAGATGACATGAGGAAGAGAATTGGAGTTTCTCATGCCCAAAAACTCTTCAAGAAATTTAAGAAAAAATTATCTTGATGCCACCCTTCTTTCCAAACTTTACTAAATTTCTTTCCTTCTTATCTCCTTATCTCGAATTAGGATCGCATTCAAATTAGGCAGGAGATAAGATCATGACTCATCATGCTTTGCTGCCCACCCTTACTGGGTCCTCTCTCTTCATGCCAAAAATCTCATGCCAAAACTATTTTGGCATTGAGAATAGAGGCATGGGTCCAAGGGTGGTGCAAGAGATAAGGATAGAGTCCCTACCGACTGGGACTCTTCATTTCCAATTTGATTCTAAGCCAAATCAAATTTGGTTTGAATCCAATGATAGAAATAAATCCAATCTAATTAGGAGCCTAATCATCTCAATAAATTTCTAACCCAATTAGGAATTAGCTAAGCCCAAGTTCTGATCAAATCAGGATCAAATTTCTCTTACAATTAGGCTTGATTAAATCAAATCCAATCTAAGTCAAATTGAATCTAATTCAATAAGACTTGATTTAAAGCTCTTTGCTCAATCAAATTGAGTCAATTAGCAATCCAATTACTAATAAATTTTCTATTAATAGTAGAGTCCCAGTCCAGTAGGACTCTCCTCCAGAATTTCAATCCAGAGGGACTCTTCACCAAAGTCATAATCCAATTGGACTTTTCAGCCATCAGATCAGATCTTATCTTCTAATATGTGTGACCTCATAGGTTCGAACCTAAGTCGGTAGTATAGAAATAATTTTCTATACTAATCGATGAAACCATCTAGTAATGAGATCCGATATCCAGATAAGTCGAAAGATTGTAAAGCAACATTCTAGAACCTACTGACGTATGGTTACCGTATAACTTATCCTTTTGATCCTAATGCTCAAAGTGACCTAGGATTTGACTGTCAACCCTGATATAGTCGACCACATTATATTTCAACCTTTCAAATCCATCACATAGATTATCCTAGTCAAGATTTTGCTAAATTGAAATACACTGATGCATATCTCCTACTAATTCAGAAGGGTCAATTCCATTTTGACTCATGTACTGACTTGATAAGTACTTGACTGCACTTAATAACCTTCTTTCACTGAATTAAAAATTCAGATGGTCCGACACTAAAGTACAGTGAGTTGCTTATAAGTCACCGTAGTGATCTCAAGTCTGAGGGATATTTATATCCATACCCTTCACGAGCTACTCTTGACAGCAGAGTGCTCGATAAATGATCACATTCGGTGTGAATATACTCTTACATTCCATCTGCATGCCATACCAGTATCTCCACACTCTTTGGCTAAGAGGATAACCAACTTATATGGCACACAATGATCTATACTCAATATTGCTATCATCCTATTAACAACATATCATTCGGTCGCGAACACATTTTAAGGACTAAGTGACAAATCCTTCTTTATCGATTAAATATAGTCTTAAAGATTTCATCGCAATATAAGAGTTCAAATAAGATGAACAAAATATGAAGAAAAAGTCAAATAATTTTTATTAATAAAAATTTATATACATTTACAAATATAAGCACAATTATCAATAGGCAGATGATTGGCTTTGGAACATATTTTTCAACAACTCTCACTTGGACTAAAGCCAATTGGTACAATATCATATACCCATCTTCGATTTATGATCATCGAACTCTTTGATTCCGAGAGCTTTAGTAAATGGATCGATCAGGTTCTTTTTTTTGTCGATCTTCTAAAGGTCGATATCATCTCGATCTACGATCTTTCGGATAAAGTGGTAGCAGCACAGAATATGCTTAGTGCGCTGATGGGACTTTGACTCCTTGGCTTGAGCAATGACTCCAGTACTGTCGCAGTATAACAAGATAAGGCCATCGATGAAGGATGCCACTCCGAGCTCGTCGATAAACTTTCACAACCATACAACTTTCTTCGCGGCATCAGATGCTGCGATATGCTTCGCCTCGCAAACAGAGTCAGCCACATTATACTACTTGAAACTTTTTTAGCAGATTGCTCCACCATTCAAGGTAAAAATATATCCTGACACACTCTTGCTATCGTCATGGTCTGACTAAAAGTTAGAGTCGGTGAACCTCACTAGTTTCAAGTCAGTTTCACCGTAAACAAGCTACTGATCTTTAGTATTTCTTAAATACTTAAGAATGATCTTTACAATCTTCCAGTGGTTCTCTTCTGGATTAGACTGGTATCTACTCACTACCTCTAGTGAGTATGCCATATTTGATCTTGTACATATCGTGACGTACATTATAGAACTCATGCCAAAGCATATAGAACTCTACTCATACTCTCTCTCTCTTAAGGAGTTGTCAGACAATCTCTCTTTGAGTGAAAAATTTTATGGCTTATCAGAAGATAGCCTTTCCTGAAATTCTCCATGCTGAACTACTTCAGCACGGTGTCTATGTATGTGAATTAGGACAATCTAAGCAATCTTTTCAATCTATCTCTATAGATCTTCATCCTAAGGATGCAGGATGCTTCTTCCAAGTCCTTCATAGAGAACTGAGATGATAACCAGACTTTTATTCCTTATAATGCAAAGATGTCATTTTTGATTAAGAGAATATCATTTACATACAGAATGAGGAATACAACCATAAAATTATTTATCTATTTGTAGATGCAGAGTTCTTCTTTGTTCCTAACGAAGCCATACATTTTGATAACCTTATCAAAATGCATGTTCCAACTCCTAGATGCCTACTTCAATCTATAGATAGATCTCTGAAGCTTGCACACTTTAGACTCATCTGTAGATGTGAAATGCTCAGGCTGTATCATATACACCTCTTTTTCCAACTTTTCATTTAGAAAGGTTATTTTCATATCCATTTGCCAGATTTCATAGTCCATGTGTGTCGTTATCACAAGCATAATCCAAATGGATTTGAGCATTATCACAGGAGAAAATATCTCGTCATAGTCAATACCATAACACTGATGATAACTCTTGGCATCAAATGGACTTTATAGGTCTCTATCTTTCCGTCTGTGCCTCTCTTCCTTTTGAAGATCCACTTACACCTTATGGGTTTAACCCCTTTAGGTGGGTCAACTAATATCCATACATCATTGACCTTCATGGATTCTATTTTGGATTTCATGACTTCAAATCATTTATCATAGTCAGACCTCTGTATTGCATCCATATAAGTGATCAGATCCTTATTGTTCTCATCGAGTATAATAGGATCCCCATCTCGAATCAAAAAATCATGATATCTGTCTAGTTGACCTGATACTCTATCGAATTTTCTTAATGGTGCCTCTACAACTGATTTCAAATTTGATATCATCAAATTCGATTCTGTGGGTTCACTAGATTGTATCGGTCCTACCTGTTGAACTTCCTTAAGTTCAACCTTAGAGGCATTAATCCCTTCCTCAAAGAATTTTTTTTCTAAAAAGATTGCCCTAAGGCTGATAAACACTTTTTGTTCATCAGTAAGATAGAAATAATATCTCTTAGTTTCTTTGAGAACCCTATAAAAATATATTTATGAGACCTGACTCCGAGTTTGTCTATTTTCAAACGTTTGATATAAGCTGGACACCCCCAAATCTTAAGGAGAGAGAGCCTTGGCTTACGTCCCATCCACATCTTATATGGTGTTTTACTTACCGATTTACTAAAAACTCTATTAAGCATATAATAAGCTGACTCGAGTGTATATCCTCAAAAAGATATCGACAGACTAGAAAAACCATCATGGGTCGAACCATGTCCAACAGAGTTTGATTTTTCCTTTCCGACACACCATTGTGTTGTGGCATTTCAGGAGGTGTCCATTGAGAGGGAATCTCATTCTCCTCAAGGCATGTCAGAAATTAATCAGAAAGATATTCACCTCTTCGATCTGATCAAAAAGTTTTAATATTTCTTTTCAGTTTGTTTTTCTACCTCATTACAAAATCATTTGAATATTTCAAATGATTCAGACTTATGTTTCATCAAGTAGATGTACCCATACCTAGATAGATCGTCTGTGAACATAATGAAATAGGTATCCTTCTCTGGTACTTGTGCTCATGGGTCTACATACATCAGCATATACCAGGCCTAGAACATCACTGGCTCATTCATCTTTTCTAGTAAAAAGTGACTTGATCATCTTTTCAAGTAAACAAGACTTACAGGTTGGTAATGATTCATAATCATTGTCATCAAGAATTTCTTCTTGAGCTAATCTGTTTATCCTGTTCTTGTTGATATGACCTAGTCTATAATGCCAAAGGTAGGCATCCATGACATCGATTATTCTAAGGTATTTATTAGACGTGTATATTATACTAGGCCGTGATACAATATATATACCATTGTTCAACTATCCACGTATTATAGTAACACTATTCAAAATGATATCACAAAAGCTTTTTTTATTAAAATTTCATAATTTATTTTGACCAAAAGCCCTGCAGAAATGATATTCAAAAAAAAAATTGGATAGTAATGACATTCATTAAGAACAATAAAATGAGAATTGAATACAAGCTTGATAATTCCTAAAGCTAAAACTGGAATTGATCTTCCATCTCCAATGTTCAGAAATCTCTCACCATCTCCAAATCTCCTACCAATCTGAAGATCCTGCAACAAATTACAAATGTTAATAGGGCTATCGGTATCCAATACCCAAGTCATTGTATCAAAAACAGAGAAGTTACAAGGTGTTATCATGTAATTGTCTTGTCCAGTAATCGATTGTTTCTTCTTCTTTGGCCTGTTCGGATCAAGAATAGCTAAGTATTGAGGATAGTTCCTCTTCCAATGACCTTGCTTCTTATAATAAAAGCATTTTGCATGACTCTAGTCAGTCTTGAACTTGGGCTTATGGGTCTGACTCCCAGCCCTTTGCTCCTTTTTATTCTTCTTTTTCATTCCTTTCTTAAAGAGACGATACCCATCTTAAGAAGATCCTCCCACTACATTCATCATCTCATTGTGGAGCTGGTGATCTTTCTCAAAAATCTGTAGCAGCCCCAACAGACCGTGGTAGTTGACTATAGGCTTCGTTATTTTAAAATGACTGAGAAACGACAGGTAGGATTTAGGCAAGGAGTTTAGGATTACATCTTTCCCTAGTTGTTCATGCAAGGAGAAGCCGAGCTTGCTCAATCGCTCCATCTATTTGATCATGTACAATACATGATCGATAACCGATGCTCCCCCCTCATCCGTGCATTAAAAATGATGCAGCTAGTCTTATGCCACTCAACATCGTTGAAAGTATCAAAAGACTCTCTCAACACTTTGAGCATGTCCTCTGACAGAGCTTCTTCAAATTTTTGATTGAACTCGTCGTTCATTACAGTCCGTATTATACAACGCATTGTGGTGCGATCATTGAGTCACTTTAAATAAGTATCTCGAACCGTACCACAAATGTTGGAAGCAGGCTCCTTAGGTGCCGAATCTATAATGACATATAAAATTCGCTCGTGCTCTAGGATGATTTTAAATTTTCGATATCAGTTATCAAAATTGGATCTCATCAACTTCTCACTGTCCCACAGTGATCGAAGTGATAAGTTTGAGGCCATATTTGCATAAAAGAAAAAAATCAAAATCTAATCAGTATATGAATTAATTAAGTCTAAAGATATGAACTTTAATCTAAAGATACTTCCATTATTTTATACGAATTGGTAGCCTCTACCTCCAACTTGAAAAATTACGTTAATTCTTCAGTGGGTACTGGAATCCACACAGACTGCACACAAGCCCGACTTTGGTCGGCTCACTCATGTGCATCTATGGATAGGTTTATTAATCAATTATTTCATCAAATAATTTTTAGTATTTGATTTAGCCCCAAGTCACTTTTCAGTTAACTTTGGTTTTCTCTGTAAGTCCTGGTTAGGTCTAACCATTAATATGATCATACTTACGAATCTAACTATCAAATGATCAGGTCCGACTTTGATCGGCTTACCTGAATACTAGCTAGAGAGACTCGACTAAGTCATCATATTATGAATGATAATTTCAATAGTAGATGAGTATTGGACCCATTATCACCCAACTTAATGAGAGGCTATGATTTAGTTATCACCATAATTATCTCATTTTAGGGACCTAATAATTTAAAAAAATTAATTTATGAATTCAGAGAAGAAAAAAGAAGAGATCAACCAGTAAACCACAATCTTCTTATTGACTTCACCAAGTCATTAAATCAGATTAAGGTCATGCTGGTCGAATTGGCACCTAGATCAGTCACACTAATCAACCTTAATGGCATAGATTAACTCAAATCACTTAGCAATCTAATCAAAATATAATTCACCAAATTAGCCAGGTAAGTGAGATCAGTGGGAGGGTCTGCTAAGCTTGCCTTAGACACCATTGAAATGGTCAGATAAGCCGCTCCCAATTAAAAACTATCGATCGAAATATCAAATTTACCTTAGACACTAATTGGTTAATTAGTTTTAATTTGATCAACCTAATGATTCGGATTCAACCATTGAGCCACAATTAAGGTCTATTTGGTCTAATCAAAGACATGGACTTGACCATCTACAACTATTGTATTAGAAAAATCTTGATTTAATCTAATTCAATATTTGATTAGATTTAATCAATTTTTCTACATGGTCTATTAATTTTTTTATTCTAATCTTAGATCTAATTCAATTAAGAGAATCTGATTTGAGCTAACCCATGCCCAATGTTTTATGCAATATCATTAGATCTTAAATCACAATTCTAGATCTAATCGATTCAACACTTAATTCTTAATTAAGTTTAGCATCAATATGGTTTAGATTTTAAAACTATTTCTCTTATAAACTTTTTACATTAAATCATAAAATCTTTTTAGATAATATCTAAATTTTTATGATTTTAAATCAAAATAATTTTGATTATTAAGATTAGATGTAACAAATTTTCTTTGCAACTTGCATTATATACAATAAATCCTAGAGTTTCAAGATCTAGGATTTTGCAAGAAAGTAAATTTTTTTTTTTGCTTTCTTTTTCATAGGACCTAATAGTGGCACCCCTACTTGCCATAAAAATATCCTATTGAATGAGAGGATAGGGTCATGTAACCTTATATGCTTCTATGATCGGACGGCCTAGTGATTATCCAATCTGAGTACTTTGCTACTCAGATCATCTAATCTAACATGTAGAGAACTAATCAAATATCAGATCTAAGAATAAAATAAATTTAGATTTAATCTAAATAATAAATAATTAGATCTAATATCATATAATCAGATCTAAAAGTATATTAAATCATATCATAAGAAACATAGCTCTGATACCAATTGAAGAAAAAGTATGACAGTATTATACATGCAATTTCAAAATTTTTCACAGTGGATTTATTAGATTAAATAATTTAATCTAATTTACATATATAAGATCTAATCTAGACTACTATATCAAGATCTATAATATGATTTAACATGTATTTAAGATCTAAAATAAAAATCTGCATCGATCTAATCAATGCTGCAGATTAGATCTAATCGTTAGATCTACCAAAACTAGTTTAACAAGTTCAAAACTCGTTATCAGATTGTGGGTTGCTGATCTCCATAAATATCTCACATAGAAGAGAGTCTCTTCTAGTTGCTCGCAGCCACATGAAGACATCCAACCTTTACAGAACGTCCATATGAAGACTGACGCAGATCAGGCTCCTTGGAAGTGCTAGCTTGCAAGGATCTTCAAGGGCTGAACTCTTCTTCTTCTTTTGATCTCTTGGACACTCCAAAGGAAGAGAAGATCTAGAGGAGGAAGAGGAGAGAAGAGAGAGCTCTGGAGAAAAATAAAACCAACAAGGAGAAGAACATATATATAGGGTGTCCACTATTGGAGCCCCCCTTTTTATAACAAGGGCTAGGGTTTTTGGGTCAAAGGGGAGGGTGCCAAAGAGTCCATGCCAACCATAATTTTTGGCATTCCAAAAATTCCAAAAAAAGGGAGATGGTGTGAGGAAGGGAATAGGAGTTTCTCATACCTAAAAAATCTTCAAAAAATTCAAGAAAAAAATATCTTGGTGCCACCCTTCTTTACAAACTTTAAAAAATCTTTTTCCTTCTTATCTCCTTATCTCTAATTAGGACCGCGTTCAAATTAGGTAGGAGATAAGATTATGACTCATCATATTTTTTGCTCACCCTTACTGGGCCCTCTCTCTTCATGCCTAAAATCTTATGCCAAAACTATTTTGGCATTGAGAATAGAGGCATGGGTCCATGGGTGGTGCAAGAGATAAGGATAGAGTCCCTGCAGACTGGGACTCTTCATTTTCAATTTGATTCTAAGCCAAATCAAATTTGGTTTGAACCCAATGATAGAAATAAATCCAGTCTAATTAGGAGCTCAATCATCTTAATAAATTCTTAATCCAATTAGAAATTAGCTGAGCTCAAGTTCTGATCAAATCAGGATCAAATTTTTCTTATAATTAGGCTTGATCAAATTAAACCCAATCTAAGTCAAACTGAATCTGATTTAATTAGACTTGATCCAAAGCTCTTTGCTCAATCAAATTAAGTCAATTAGCAATCTAATTACTAATAAATCTTTCATTAATAGTAGAGTCCCAGTCCAGTGGGACTCTCCTCCAGAATCTCAGTCCAGTGAGACTCTTCACCAGAGTCACAATCCAATTGGACTCTTCAGCCATCAGATCAGATCGTATCTTCTAATGTATGTGACCCCATAGATTTGAACCTAAGTCGGTAGCATAGAAAATATTTTTTATATTAATCAATATAATCATCTAGCAATGGGATCCGATGTCCGAATAGGTTGAAAGATTGCAAAGCAACTTTTTAGAATCTACTGACATATGGTTATCGTATAATTGCAATTTATTTTTCTTGCAATTAGGATAGTTTAATTTATGCAATTTAATTTTATGCAATTAGGTTAGTTTAAATTATGCAGTTTAAATTTATGCAATTAGGATAGTTTAATTTATGAAATTAGGATAGTTTATTTTTCTGCATTTAAATTTTGCAAGTAGATTTAGATCATGTCTAGCTAAGCATCCCTTCTAGGGTTTGCGATGAAGCTAGATCATGAGTAGGGGTTTTACATAGGGTTCTTTCTTTTTCTTAGGGTTTCTTTTTCTTCCTCTTTTGCCAAGAATTTTTGATGAACTACAGTTGGGTCAGAGTCCCTTCATAGTTCATGCTTGATTCAATGCATAGGAGGAGAAAACCCTAAGGGATCCTAGTTACTACTCCCCTGTCAAGAATCTTGATGGGTTATCGTTGGGCCTTAGTCCCTTCATAATCTATGCTTGGGAAAGACAAGAGGAGTAGTCGTTAGGATCAATAAGAAAAATTCTAGGTAGAATTTTTTAATCTAGATCTAGTGGATTCAAAAAATCCTAGATCCTTAGTCTTATTGTCTTTAACAAACAACTTTCGATTTTCGATTTTCGTTAAAGCTCGCTTGAGCATAGATTTGAAAATCATTTTTAAACCAAATCTCTGTGGGATCGACCCGTACTCGCTGGTCGTGCTACTCTGCACACTGTGCGCTTGCGGTTTTATTTACAAATTTTAAGATTTGCACATCAATGAAGTATGAATAAAATATACAAGATCTTCAGATAATTGGTTGGAAAAATTTATCTCACCCTGCAATGCTCTACACCTAATAAACAAGTGTTTCCAAAACTTTCCAAATTTGCAATCCAAGTTTAAGCCAGAAAAAAAAAAGAAAAAAAAAATAGAGAGGCTGGACTTACCACTTTGAACTTGAAAATGACCATGAAAGTATCCTGAAAATATATATAAACATCAAATTTAAAAGAACATGTTTGTTCAAGTAGATCAGATATTACAGCTCCAAAACTGGGATTCTCGTTTGTGCAAAAACATCTAAAATGAATTTGTTTTGCATGTAATGTTTCCTTTTCAGCTAAAAATTAAAATTATGTCTAGAATGATGCATAGAGAAGAAAAAGAGGAGAGGATTGGAGAAATTGAAAGTAATTAGAACGGTCACTTTAAAGATTTTAGTTGAGGGGCAATGTCACCTAGGTCAAAGATATGAACCAGTGGGAAGGCATGCGATGAAATGTACAGGACCGACACCACAGCATTGTTGGAGATGAAGGTATCCAATCCTAGAGGTAGATATGTCTCTCTCGAACTATGAGAGGGCTGTCTAAAAGAGATCATTCAGTACATAACTCTGGGCTTCTTCGATCCTAACTTCAGATCCTAGCGATCCTTGATTCCTAGCAGTCTTTTCAAGTAGAACATCAAAGTCCAGCTGATCCTGACTTCATTCTCAAATCTAGATTCCAATTAGTCCTAGTCTTCACAATAGTTGACAGACATCTGGACAGGACAATCGTTGACTTCAGTGGTAGATAAACTTCAGATACCACTGATACTTATTCTTGTGAGCGTGACTAGCCCCAATCATTTTCTTCCTTCGTCATCCATTTTCATTGGACGGCACCGAGGCCTCCCTAACCAAAGCTAGTCTAATCCTGCCTATGCTCTCATTTCAAATTCAAAAGCGCATGTGATACTACAACTGGCTCCGAAATAGATAAGGCAGGTATAATTGCTCAATCTCGAAGATTTTTACCAGAATTCTCACCATATTGCACACAAATTAGCCAGGCTACCTACCCAAAAAGGTGTTTCAGCACTCGTCTACAAAACAACCTGCAAGAGACCCCCAAGGTATGCACGCACAATCTCTCAAATACTATTTTTCTCTATTTTTCTGAGGTCTGATTTGAGCATCGAAAGATCCTTGTTGGAGCCAACTTCGATTAGGACTTGCTTCCCAGGTTACTTCCCAGGAAAAGCACGCCATTACTCTAGCTACTCCGACCAAGATTCGAATTTCAGCGGCAATAATTTTAATAAATAATATTTTGGAATGAAAACTTACAAAATGCAATATTGAAGTAGCATAATGTGTCATAAGTCAATTTCATTTTTATCTTGTTAGTACTTCACTTTGTTTCCTTCAAAATTGTACTAGATAAGTCGGGTAGTTGGTAGGTTCTTACAATATTAAATTTGAATCAATTTAGGCATTATCCAAAGTTAGCTGACTCCCATTTATTGTTTGTTGTATTCATAATTCAAAGTTATGGTGTAAACTTCTTTAGCTTTGCTACTTTGACAAAGCATCTTTAGGGTTTCAAATGTGTGTGTCTACATAAGACACAAAAAATAATAGTGCACCCATAAAACATCTACTTAACATATACCTACTACCATTATTTCTTTGCTCTTGGAAACATAGTTTGTACTAATTGCCCTCCAAGATCCTGGAAACAAATCCATCCAACTCTTCATTATCATCAGTTGGGACTTTGTCTTCCTTAATAAGTGCATATAGAACATCTAGTAGGCTCCTTTTCATAGTTATCATATCTGAAATTTAATTGCGCTCCCCTTTTGATGCCACTCTAACAAAAAATCTCTGTTGACTAAAAGTGTAACTCCCGATCTCTCTTTTTAGGTTTACCATTATAGAACATGATTTTATACTTTATGGGCATTTATATTACCATTCATATTTTATGTATCCATGAATCATCCAAGAAATTAATAAGATGATGACACATATTCTCAAAGAATTGAGAATTTAAGACATGTATCATTAATGGTTAATTTCTAAATTGCTCCTGGTCATAGGATTATCATGGAGATGGTGATTGATCCAGATAGACCAATGAATGGATCACTTTCTTTGAGCAGATGGGTCTCAAGTCTGTGGTATAGTGACACTGGAGTGAGAGTGTAGATGGTTGTTAGAGAATAATGACACTGAGCATGACCAACACGAGAAGTCACATGAATGTCTGCTCACTCATTAGTAACTTTCTTGATGCTGCAGTTGTATGACTGATCTTTTGACCTGCGGTGCTACAGCTGCTCGCAGTGAGACTGTTAGAGTTTGACTACATATAAATATGGATCTCAATGAGCCTTTGTAGTGGATGTTGGTGACAGTTGGTTCACTGTAGGAGTATAGTGTACACTTAGATGGAATCTATCGATCCTAGCAGAAAAGAGTAGTCCTATGGGATTTATGAAGCCGAGTCTTTAAATTTATGGTCATAACAGTGTGATTAATGAAAATTTTTTTTATGAGAATCACATATAGACTCGAGCTGATTGAATCTATCATATGATGGATGATGAAGTTTGATAATTCATCCATGACCTGCCATTTGATCGAGACTCCGATAGAGGGACTGTATCATACGTTAGCTGCACCTAGAGGTTCATCACCTTTTATTCTGCTGGATTACCACTACATACTGCTAGGTGTCACTAGTAGATTATGAGACCCATGAGCATCATCTTGATGATCGATGATCTTTGATGGACAGAGTTGGAACGGTTCCAACCCATTGAAAAGAATTTCAATGATATTATGATAGAGATCACAATATATCTCACTACTAGATATAGTAAAATCTATGGGATCACACACAAAGAGACTTTTGACTGATCAGATAGTTGAATTACGATTATGAATCATGATAGGATTTGATTATCAATTTGATTGATGATTAATCTAATGTAAAAATTACAATCAAGTAACTCAGTAAGAGTTAGTGAGTTATAGGAGGATGAATTAACAATTAGATTGCTAATTGACTCAATTTGATTGAGCTATGGGACTTGTATCAAGTTTAATTAAATTAGATTTAATTTTTCTTTGACATGGGTTTGATTTGATCAAACCTAATTGGGTTATGAGATAATCAAATAGCATGAGAGATTCATTCCTAATTAAATTAGGATTTGATTTTGACTCAGTTCTTAATTAGACTAGGATCTAAATAAGAGTGTTTGAATTCTTATTTGGATTAGAAATTTTTATTTTTATGGATGCACTAAATCCTAATTGGATTAAGATTAAATTGAGTTTAACTCAAGTACCAAGAGAGAGTCCAAAAGGATTAGAACTCCTTCTCTAATTAGGTAACATCTAATCTAAATAGTTTGGACTCTAAATCAGATTTGATTTTCTATCTATTTAGGTCTAATCAGTTTCTAATATAATTAGAATTGGTTGGAATTTAAATTGCTTTAAATCAGCCACCTAAAAGAGGAGTCCTAATTGGATTAAACTCTTCTCTCCATGGACCACAACAAGTCCCACACCCAACCAGATTTGGATGCCCAAACACCCCATGCCCTCCTCTATTTTTAGCATGTAATAATCCATAGGATATCTGATTTCTTTTGTGAGATATATGGGGTGCAAAGGACTTGGAATTGAGTGGCATAAAATTCCAAGAGTCCAAAGATGTTTGGACTGTTATCTCCTACACAAAATCTAACTTCTCTTATCCTATTTAAACCATGCCTTATGAGATGGTTTGGGTGGCTGAAAAGATCAGATTTTGGATGCCAACAAGAGAGGAGACGTGCATGAAAAATAAGGGAGAAGAGGGCATAGCATCATGGGTCCTTGGCATGAGGTAAGTAGGTGCTTATCTCTTCTTTCATACCAACAACCAAGAGTTGGTTGTTAGGACTCTCCTCTCTCTCTTTTGTCTATGTTTGGACATGGATTTTTTCTCTTCTCTTTGTCCAAAAGTTGGATAAAATTTTTATATCTCTAGCGTAGAGATTTGGAGCATGAGTTCTAGGAAGAAAATAGAAGAAAAGATTCTTCTCATGATCTCTAGCATAGAGATCATCATTCTCTTACTTCTTCTTCTTCTCTAAGAGTATCTTGAGAGAAAAAAATATTTTCAACTATCAAAATATGATTTCTGTAAAAAAGCTAGCAGCCCGATAAGATCAATAAGCTTCTAATCAGTTCGAAATCTCGTGTGGATATCCATAGAGGTCAGATGCTTGTGCGGCTACAAAAGACCTTCGAAAGATATCCATGATCATCAGTTCGTGGTGAAGATTGATCCGTGCTAAGGTATATTTTTTATTTTTTTTAAAATTTAATTTTTATATCTGAATTCTATCTCACATATGATGATCCTGTTTATGGTTTTAAGATTTGATCTTATGCATGCTTAGATTAAATTAGATTTAATCTAAAAATTTTAAATTTTATTGCGTACTTATTTTGAAAAATTTTGCATGCATGAAATCATGAAACTCCAACATATAGGATATCCTTTGGTACCATTTAACTTTTAAAAATATCTAAGTTACCCTTTGACGCTGACTTCTCTTTTGGAAATGTTCCTTACTCTCTAGATTTCAGATTTTTCGGATGTCGTATCTCATGGTGCTCTATTTTTTTGAAACTGCTATTATATCATAAAACCTGCTGATTAAGATTTGAAATAGCAGGGTTTAAAAGTTGCCCCATTTAGGTGTTCTTAATTTTTCTCTTTTGACGAAGTTATCCCATTTAAAAAATCTGCTTAGTCTTGCCAAATCCGATTTCATTCATGCTGAAATGGTCGAAAATAACAAGGTTTAAAAGCTATCCCATTTAGGTGTTCTTGGCCTTTTCCTTTTGACAAAGTTGCGCCATTTAGAAAATCTGCTTAGCCTTGTCGAATCCCGTTTCATTCATGTCGAGGATATTGTGATACTAAGATTCAGGTATGTATGAAGTCTCTCCTTCATGATAAAAATCTTTCTTCCTGTTTCATTGAAATGCTCAAGTCCTAAAAATCTTTCTTTTTTAAAATATTTTATTTAGGTTTCTAACAGTTATGGATTGTAAAGACATTAAAAATTTTATTTTTATGGCTATGTGCTCTTATGGTGTCAAGGCGTATATCATTTCAATTTTACAAGACACAACTCTCAATTATATTTTCAATGAAATAGTAGAGAGATGGAAGCACTTATCCCCTACAATGATTGATATAAAATTTTATATTCCTAACAATTCGAGAATGCTCATTACATTTATGACGGATAAGGATATTAGGAATATATACAAATACATCTAAAGTTAGAAGCTGCAATAATTGATATGGTTGTATATCATTCTGCATCGGTGACTGAATCACCTAATGTGATAATCAACATGAGGTAATACAAAATCTATTTATAATTTATTTTAATATTTTTTTTAATTAGATTGAATTGCCTAATATAACAATCAACATGATGTCATCTTTTTACATTGCAGGGATAGCGGTCCATCCCAAAATGTTGAACCTGTACGTTGTTCCAAAAATTATCAAAAGAGCAATTCATCTCATTTTTCCTTATTTTGCAGCTCAAGTAATTTTATTCAAGTAGTTGAAGAAATAAGAGCTACCATTGAAGATGAACCAAGTCCAAAGAACATATGGATGCTTGAAAGAACTCTATAGAGGGTGTAGGTCAAGAATTCAAGGATGTAGAAATCTTTGGTGATACAATTCATAATTTTTGTATTGCGAATTATAGAAATTTTATATTTGTGAAGAATGATCATCAGTGTGTGACCGTTGAGTATACATATAAAGGATGTGGATGGTCCTTTCATGCATCTCACCTTGAAAATCGAGATAGATTTGCAAATAAAATAATGAACAATAAACATATATGCAGAGTAGGATTGCAAAGTCGATCTTCTCCCAAGGCTTCAAAGCATTGGGTTTCAAATATTGTGAAGGAGAAAATTTAAGATATGCCTTTGTATTGGCCAACTGAAATTGTAAAAGATATTCATTGTGAATTTAGTATGAAATTGCTATATCATCAAGCTTGGCATGAGAAATAAAGAGCTATCAAGGAGCACTATGGTCAGAGGTTAGTATCTTATGAACGGATAGAATAGTATTGCGATGCCATTCTTGAGACCAACCCTGACAGCATAGCACAATATGAAACCCTCAAAGATCGATTCAAACGTCTATTCATTTCTTTTAAAGCCTCAATTAATGGTTTTATAAAAGGTTGTAGACCTCTGATATTCATGGATGCAATATTTATTAAGCATAACGATGGAAGAGCTTTACTTGATGCTGTGGGCAAAGATGCGAATGATGATATGTTTCCATAGCATATGCTGTTGTTGATACAGAGAACGATGACAATTGGGATTGGTTTTGTTAGATTTTGAAAGAAGCTTTAAAGTCTTGCGTCGACTATCATGGACAACCATTCACGATTATGATATATAGACATCAGAGGCTTATGAAAGCAATAGCGAAGTACTTTACTAATAGCTACCACTTCTACTGTATCCGTCATGTCATAGATAATTTTAAAAATCAAGTATGCAGTATCTTTTTTTGATTTTTAAAGTTGCATCTTTAAAATACCTGAGTATGTTAACATACAAGTGCCGTATGCGTTAACACTTTATTATTTTACATGTAGGTGCTTGTCCATTATCATGTAGTTGAAAGGAAGAGATTGGTTGATTTATTATATGCTGCTGCATATACTCCAAGGCTGAATATTTTTCAAAAATTAATGAGCATTATAATAGAAGTCCCACGTGCAAGTAATTTTATAATGCACGTGAAGCCGAAGTATTAGGAAAATTCAGTCTTTCCAAGTCCGTGCTGGGGTATCATGACATCTAATGTGGCTAAGTGTTTTAAAAGTTAAATCCTAGAGGCTCAACATCTTTCTATTTCTTAGATGGTTGATCATATAAGACTCTAAATTATATAATTGATACACGATAGACAGACTCAAGGTTACAGCATCCAAACCCATCTTTACTTCGATCCTGAAAAAGTGTTGCAAAGAAATGCAGAAGAGGATCGGAGGTTATCTGTTTTTACATCAAGCATCATGATTTATGATGTAAAAGACACAAAGTACTCATATAAAGTTGATCTATAGGAATGCACTTGCTCTTGTGGTGAATGATAAATCTTTCGGATGCCATGTAAGCATGCATGTGTGTGCATTGAGAAGGTCAGTAGATCATTATATCACTTCACGGATAATTATTTTCAGACTGAAATGTATAGAGCAGCATATACAGAATCTATCAATCTAATTTTTGATATCGAGTTGAGTTAGAGTACATTAAATGAGATACATATTTTACCTCCTATCATGAAGACTCATCCTGGCAGATCTAGAAAGAAGAGAAGAGCTTCACAGATGGATTCATCAAGAAATATAAAATATGGGAGATGTGGAAAAGAAGGACATAATAGAAGGACTTATAATGAGGCTATTGAGTAAAATGCAGGATTGGAGTTGTTTTGTGAGAAGTAAAATGGTAGAATGTTGCAAAAGTGCTATTTGACATGAACTCGTAAAACCTAACAATAAATATCTTTTTCAATTATTCAATTACTTTTGACTTGAACTTATATGTATTTTTTTATTATAAATTTTATATTTTATCTTATTAAATTTTGAATCAAACAATGGTACATAGTTAAATTAATATAATACATAATTAAATAAATATTATACATAGTTAAATTAATATAATATATAGTTAAATGAATACTACACACTGTTAAATTAATATGATATACGGTTAAATGAATACTGTATATAGTTAAATTAATATGGTACACAGTTAAATAAATACTGCATACAGTTAAAATAACATGATACACAGTTAAATTAATATGGTATATAGTTAAATAAATACTGTACACAGTTAAATTTAGTATGATATATAGTTAAATGAACACTACACATAGTTAAATTAACATGGTACATAGTTAACTAAATATGATATACAGTTAAATTAACATGGTATATAGTTAAATGAATACTATATACAGTTAAATTAACATGATACATAGTTAAATGAATACTGTACATAGTTAAATTAACATGATGCATAGTTAACTAAATATGGTACATAGTTAACTAAATATGGTACACAGTTAAATTAATATGGTACATAATTAAGTGAGTACTATGCATAGTTAAATTAACATAGTACATAGTTAAATAAATATTGTATATAGTTAACTAAATATAGTATTTAATTAAATTAATATGGTACATAGTTAACTAAATATGGTACATAGTTAAATTAACATAGTACATAGTTAAATGAATATTGCATACAGTTAACTAAACGTGGTGCACTGTTAACTATATATGGTACTATTGCCCATACTATGCAACCCATGAGGGAGGGGGTGAATTGGATTTTTTAAAGTGTTTAAGTGAAGAATATCACAAAATATGCTTTAAAAGTGATATGTTTTGTGCAGTGGTACATGTTAACCTTTTCCAATTTTTAGAACACCCAAAACTTGTACACACAAAAAACAATAAGAACAAGAGTTTATATAATATCAATCAACTTAAGCTCCTTAATGAGGCCAATGAATAGGGGATAACCTTAGGGGTCGCCCCCTCAAGCCCTGAATGAATTTTCTCCTATTGTTTGTTTCCTCAAAATACATTAAGTCAAGGACTTTAAAGAAGATTTTTTAGGTTTAAGCCAAAGGAGTCGAGCCAACCCCAAAGCCAAAGGAGTCGAGCCTTGCACTAAAACAAGCTCAAATTAAGGTATCTTAAATTTCAAAAAGAACAGGAGTGGACCTTAGATCAATTGGAGTCGATCTTGATATGCTGGAGAAGACTGGTATGGTCTCAAGTTGACTCATACCCTATAGGAGCCGACTCTCTCAGAGAACAATAGAGAACTGTATTTTTAGGCCTAAAAAATTGGAGTCGACCTCGAAGAATTGGAGTTGGCTCGCTAGCATGCCAAGCCTATGTGCCATATCCAGATTGTGCTAGAGTCGACTCAGTTATGCTAGGAGTTGACTCGACTTTCTAAATTGGCTTTTCTCAAGTGATTGAACTTCAATTTTAGATTGTTTTTGGCTCAAATACTTCTTAAATGATTTCTCATAAATTATAGGATAGGAAAAAGTAAAGTAAGTAAATGACATATCATCTGAAACCTTCGATTAGATTATATGATATCAATTGCTTATAAGATAATAGTATCATTTTGTTTAAATTATATTTGCTTATGTGATATCAATTTGCTTCTTTAATGTTGCATAGGCTGATGAGATACATAGAATTTTAACAGATAGATGCTGAAGTTTCATCTTTAAAGGATGATGCCTTCGGCACTACCGGCACTAGCACACACGAGTAAAGCAGTTATATGTACCTGGTACATATTGAATATTGAATTATAAATAATTACATTGCCACACATACACAATGAATATAATATTTACCTGCTGCACATTCGAACATGCCATATTATAGAAAATTTTGGATGCTATTAAATATAATATATGCATCAAAACAGTACAAGGACAGAATTTACAAGATTGTTTACATTTGACATGAACTATCAAGATTGTTTACATAGTACATCATGTCCTAATCTTTTGTACTTATCTTCTTCCCATACCATGACCAAAAGTTTTTATATATAACACGGTACCCATGGAATAAAATATTTCTCGCAACCCAACTCCTATATAATGAAGCATCCTTAAATTCATCGTGCAATGGTCTCTCGTTGCCTCTTGTTAGGATCTTCGTAAACATCAACATATGCACCCCACAATCTACGATATCATAGCGTTGCTGTGTACAGTCATGAACATCTCGAACCTAAGCTTTAAGGATATGGATTCCTACTCATTCTAACAACCAAAAATGCACGAACATTGCCTACAAAACATGGTACAAAATATAATACATTAGAAATAGATGTTGTTGCAAATAAAAGTAACAAACAAATGTTGAACAATATTACATACATATTTATTTACATCATCTGATACGTTGAAGCTCCACATCAAGTTGTAGCATTCAAACCATTGCTCCTTCAAATCCAAGACTAAAAGGTACCAATGCCATGATGTGTTCATTAGGATGAACAAGTACCTATAGTGCTTGAGATCAACTAATCAGATATCAACCATCTATTTTTGTATACTCGATTGTGCTGAATCTATGATTTGATTGGC
Source organism: Elaeis guineensis (assembly GCF_000442705.2). Classification (NCBI taxonomy): domain Eukaryota; kingdom Viridiplantae; phylum Streptophyta; class Magnoliopsida; order Arecales; family Arecaceae; genus Elaeis; species Elaeis guineensis. Next base: position 131,282,340 of record NC_026000.2, read on the forward strand.
GACTTCATAGGTCATCATAGTGTTCCCCGAAAGGCATTAAAGCACAACAGTCTACACAAAACAAGAAAAAGAGATGAGTAACTCATAACATCCATTCGTTGAAAACAAAATGCATACTTGTAATATTTTTTGTACCTATATCTCACAATGCAAAAATAAAGCAACATTCTCCATGGGCTCCCTATAATCTACATGGAATAGCTCCATAATATGGAAGTATACATTAATGAGCTGACATGATCCAAAAAAAAATATCAGGATAAAAAAAAATACAAGAGCAAGGGAAATAGGTGAGCAATTAATTTTTATACATCACTTTGTAGCAGCCCATCGTGAAGGAGGTGATCCAATGCATGACATGTGCAAGAAGGTTTAGATACATCTTGGTCCTCCCAAATAGTCTCACTACATAAAAGATGCAAGTATTAACAAAAGAACTCATTCTGAATAATGTGATATAGAAAATATATTCTATTGACTTACTCAGAGTGATCTCTATTGACATAGAAATCAATTGATGCTTCAAGAAATGATGGAAGTATACCTTTCTCCTTCCCATGATAGGTGCACCTCCATGCCAATTGTATTGGCGTATCCAACAGTACCAATGTTTCAACATTTATAACTGTACTAGAATCTCGAATATGCTAAAAGTAATGAAATATAAGAAATATTTTGAGTAAGTATACTGAATGTTTAATATATATCATATGAGCACATGATACAAAGGCAAAAACCATCACAGCAATTTAATAATTAACACATGAAAAAAAATTCTAAACCTCTCTAGGGTGATCTATCTTCTGGGTCCTTAACTAATTGACATAGCTTCATCAGTGCACTAGTGATAGGCTCTAAAAATGAAGACTAATGAGCATCTGAATCACTCTCGCTAGTGGATCAGGCCGTACTTTCTTCATCTATGTTCTCCTCATATTGTTTCTTCCTTGCACGTTTATAGATCTTAGGAAGGTATGATATGGCCTTTCCCTTCTCCATAGGCTTTCTCTCGCGAGCTCCCATTTTCACTCGCCTACATAATAAGGACACATATTTCATGGCGGCACAATCCTTCTCATAGTCAATGTCAGCCACAAAACTGACCTGTTAACAACAAACATGTTAGACACAATAAGCATTCCTATTATAATATAAAAATCATATCTTTGACCATAAATTAATAAAAACTACCTCCATAGCTTCACTACTATGAGGAATAGTAGGGTCCACTTCAGTTGGGTAGGGCTCTTCACGTACAACAGAATGCTATGCCCTCACCTAATAATTAAGATTATTTAGGTCAAAAATAACATCATATCTAAATTTTTGTATTACAACTACAACATCATACTCACCTCAGTAGGATCTGCATCCATACCTGCAATATCATCTGCCAGCATTAAACCCTTGTCACGGAGTATCTTCTCGATGCACGAAAGCCTCCTATTGAAGGCAAAAATCCGTGCATCCTCCGTTGCAACATCCTCAATGGGTTGAGGATCCTCTAAGTAGAAACCATGATAAATTAAGGACCTCTCAACTACTACCATACATGTCTCTAAAGCATGAATTGGATGTTGTTTGGACTGGCTAGATGACGGAACCTAAAACACCCCAAAAAATGTTAAAAATTATATGCAATAGGTAATGTGCAGTGAGGAGCTATTTAAATATAGTGAAAATTAAGTGTGTCATTTAAATATAGTGTACCAAACATCATGCCAGTATGTAACAGCTATATGCCAAATGGAAATAAGTGTATGGCACATGAAGACAATTACATAGTACAAACAATAAAAAAGAATGGAGCAGAACAACAATTGTGTGCAATGACATTATAAGTGTGTACGGGGTGGACTTTACTGTGTACCAAATAAAAAATAATATGTGAGTTATATAACTAATATGAAGTACTAAAAATATAAAAAAATCAAATTTTGTACATGCTTGACCCTGTATCGGAACTGCCTCCTGTGGCCTTCCTTGTGACAGGAGGTGCAACTCATCCTTCTTAGGATCTATCCTCTGGATCACCTATCAAGGACAAAAAAAATTTAGTTATGCTTCTTTTAAAATTTGTATGATGTTAGATACAAAAGCTAATACCTCAAATTTTTTTAATTTTTTTATAGCTTCGATGATCACCTCCACCTTGCGAGGGAATGAGGCATTTCTCCAACATAAAAGACGGTTAGATGAATGGTGGTTTATGGTTTCAAGTAGACTATTGGCATGCTCAACAACCCATGCCTGCACAAATAAAGTAATATAAGCATTATATTTTAGAGAAATCTAATTGTATACTATACCAATATTAGATTAAATATGTATCATATTCAATTAACTGTATACCTTCTCAAAACAATGTTAGATTGACTATATACTATAATAGATGTACTATGTACCAATATATATTAATTGTATACCAATATAGATTAACTATGTACTATAATAAATCAGCTGTGTACCAATATAAATAAATTGTATACCATAATAAATTAACTATATACCAATGTATATTAACTGTGTATCAATATATATAACTGTGTACCATAATAGACTAACTGTGTACCAATATAGATTAACTATATACTATAATAAATCAACCGTATATAAATATAAATTAACTATGTACCAATATAGATTAATTATATACCATAATAGATTAATTATATATTTATATATATTAACTATGTACTATAATAAATTAACTGTGTACCATAATAAATTAACTATGTACCAATACAGATTAACTATATACAAATATAGATTAACTATATATCATAATACATTAACTGTGTATCATAATAAATTAATTATGTACTGTAATGGATTAATAGTGTATTATTTTATATTAACTATGTACCATGCTAGACTAATTATGTTCTATACTAAAGTAACTGATGCTATATTAGATTGACCATCAAATAACTAAATTAAAAGTAAACATAGACAAGCTTACTACCATAGTCATCGTACATCCATTCATATACCAAGTAGAGCCTCTTTTAGTCATGTTCCTTATGTGCACACTCTTTGCTAGGCTAGAGATCTGCTATCGAAAAAAAGAAAGAACTGCAAGACCCTAACTAAATGATCCTAGACAGTCTAAATCATCAAAATATAGATATAATGCCTTAGGAACATGGTAGCATCCAGTTGGAAAGAGAATAGTTATAAAAAGATAAAGAATCCAACACTTAGTAAAGTCCTCTATATCCTGCAATCCAAATTTTCCAACAAGAGACATTAATTTATTTTTAACTAAATTTCTAGTAGTCTTCTTGTGCTCACCATCAAAAAATCAGATGATGAGGTTCGACTGAACCCTTTCCTTCTTATATAATTCAACATCATCACCCGTAGCCCTCAAACCAAGGATGAAGGCAATGTCGGTCCCCACAAAAGAAACCACAGTCTTACCAAACCTAAAGCCCTCATTTTCATCATCTCAGAAGGAGAGCAATGCATTTAATAATAGCTTGCTCTGTTTGATATATGGAAGCCGAAGAAATGGCCAATTGGAGTCGCAACCACCCTTGCCTTCTACTCCTCGAACATGGACTTCATTAGTATGTTCATAATCTCGATGCAGTGGCTGAAATAGTACCTTCCATTCACCATATTTGTTAGGCTAACATAAAATTCTTTGCCTCCCCTTGAACTACCCATCATAATACTGCATCACAAATTAATATTCAAACAATATATATTAAAAATATCATTATAATATTGTAAATATATATCAATCAAAATAAACTCAAAAAATCTAAAAAAAATAATGAATGCAAAGCTACTGCTAGAAAAGCTTCATTCTATTTCATAAACAATAATAGAATCTTAGGTCAATTTAGCAGCATTAAGAAAGATAGAAGTCCATGATTGATGTAATGTATTCAAAGGAATGATTGAATCTTAACAAATTCTGTTTGAAAGCTTGTGAGCAAATTATTTTTGTAAATCATTGCTAATTGTTTTTTATTTGTCATAGAATTTTTGAAATAAGCACTAATAGAGGATTAGGCTATCAAGAGAACCCCTACTCCACATAATGCAGTCCTATTCAAAAATAAGAGAACCCTTGCTCTAATAAGATGGTAAATAAAATTGCTAAAATTCATTGAGAGAGAAGAGAGGGGGAAAAAGGAGAAGGGAGAAGAGAGGGAAAGAGAGAAAATTACCAGTTGGCCTTGCGTCCACCCACATCTGCCACCTTCGTCGTCATTGCCGTCGAAGAAAAAGCCATGGAACAGCACCGCAACCCTCGCCACCTCCATCATCATTATCCTCACAGCTCTTGCCGTCGATAGTGTTGAAAAAAAGGATACGAAATAAGTCATCGAAGCTATTCGTCGGGAAGAGAAGAAGTAGAGAGATGGGAACCGAAGCTTCTCGTCCGGAAGAGGAGAAGTGGGAAGATGGAAACCAGAGCTTCTGGTCGGAAAAAGGGGAAGTAGGGAGATGAGAAAGAGTTAAAGAGGGGAAGATAGAAAAGAGTTTCTTGTCGGGAAGAGGGGAAGTAGGAAATCGGAACTTCCGTATTAGATTTGAGAGTGGTTTCGTCTCATGAGGGACTTAAAATTAAATTTTTATTTTTGATGGATCGAAAGTTACAATTTTGGTTAACAGGATTTAAAAGTTGAAGTCCAGTCAACTAATGGACCGGCCAATAAAATCTCCTTACCATATACCTCTCCATAGTTTGTACTTATTTCATTAACTATTAAAATTTATACATTTATTACTGTCATGAGCTCCCCTCCCTCAAATTCTTTTGTTTTTACTGTTCTGCAATATGTCCTAAATTTACTATTCTGTGGTTTTCCCATTATGTTCTATGACAACCGAAAGATTACACAAGGGAAGATGGCTGAACTGTGGTCTCTATCTTATCTTTTTGCATGCAGCAGACGAACGTCACGCACTCGTTGGATGCAGCCAAAAAAACATAACCGAGAGGAACGTCTCGCAGCTGCTCCTAGGCCCTTTTCGCATGAATAACCGAAAGTGCAACGCCCTTTTCGCATGAATAAGAAACACGTTGCGCGCCTCTATAACAATAGTCTCGCACTTTGCGGGATTGTTGCCGATTAATAAAATGCTGGGATTGTTGCGGATCCGAAGCGGTTCTACTGAGGCCTAGCGGCGGCGGATGCAGGAGTGGCGGGGTTCTGAGGTGGGATCATCAGGTGGTTGAGTAGGACGTTCTGGACGACAGGGAAGGCAGAGATCGAGACAGCGGAGATCGAAGGTTGCAGTTGGGCTCTTGATGTGGCCCATGACGACCTAGAGGCCGAGATCGGACTGCCTATGGGATTTAGACGTCACCGGCGGCCAGGGAGTCATCCGCTTCTCAGAGCACAAGCACGACGAAAGAGCGAGTGAGAAAAAAAAGGAAGCATATCGTTCACAGGAAAACTACCTGGATAACGCACGCACATATTGCAAAGCACTCCGTATTCTTTTATTCATCCAACGGTATATATCTGCAAACCGAGCGCATGATCCAACGGTAGGCTCATGCGATGGACCATGAATCCTCTTGCTCGAAGTTACATCCTGACCCATGCGAACTTAAAGTGATTTTATGCATTTAGTCGATCATCGTATAGTAGCGCATAACGAAAGAAGGCGGTTTGTTTTTTGGTAAGTAATGTTCCTTCTTTTATGCAAAGGATACAGGCTCATTCTTGTGGCATGAGAAACCAAAACAATTTTTGCCGGTGTTAGGTTTATTTTATATTTCTTTAAAAAGACCAATCTATTGCTTTTGAGCTCAAAATTTAAAATAGAATGAATCGATTTAGATGAGATTAAACTGGAGCGATCCTTGCGATCTTACGAAAACTCTTTCAATTTGTAAAACCAAGAAACCGGATAGAAATCCTTCGGTTCTTGACCCTTCAATACTTAAGTCAGTTTGAACATTGAGAACATAGATAGAAAAGAATAGAAAAGCAAGAGAAATTGAATTGAACCGAAAGAGAACTGGATAGAAACCAAGAATCTGGCTTAATTTCCTACTGACAGAGTTTTTTTTAATTTCAGAGAGCAAAACTTACCGATGAAGCTGTATTAGAAATAAGTCATCCACATTTTACAAGATATCAATCCATTAATCCACAAGCATGGACATAAAATATAACCCAGACATCAAAAAAAGTATAGAAGCCAAGGTTCACATGGTGATAACAATAAGAGTACAACAAAAACTAAATCAAAGTTGAGTGGCTGTGCCAGATGGTTATAGGATACAAGAAAAAATAACCATAATGCAGTTGTTGATGCTTATAATGGACAGTAATCTGGATAACATAAAGGTTTCATTGCTCTCCATATGGTAGAGTATATGTAATATAGTCCTGAGATGAGTAAAATAATAAATCTTCATAATAGCAGAACCAGAAATCCAAGTTGCCTTCCCATACAAAAAATATCTTAAATTTGCATGATGTAAAATATATAAATTAGCTAGGCATGAAGAATGACTAACAATAGTGAGCCCCCAAACCAGTTGACAGCAAGATGAAGAAGAGATCAACCCAGCACATAATCAGAGTAGGGAGCCTCTCAACTACTTCATAATCTTTGAACAGGGATGAGAGAACTAGATTGCCGAAACACATATCATCAACACCAGAGTGAATTAATAATCTCAAAGGAGTTGTCTGGCAGCCAATATCCTGGCTAAGATCCTCGATTCTGCACCCACCAGCCACTTATGTCCAGTATAGATAATGTCACTGATATGAGCAAAATCCATTACAATACAAGTGAACCAGTTTAAATAGGTCAAGTAATGCATAGGAATTGGTACACTATCTCTAGAACTCCCATAATGCAGCCCCCATATTTGATTTGGAGCTAAATGATGTTGTGCCAAATGTATCACTGCCACCTCACTGGGGTAGCCATAAATCCACCTCCTCCTTGCTAGAGTTATGGATGTCACTAGGTTAAGTAGCAGCATTAGCACCTGCATAAAAAAGATATTAGGAAAATTTTTCCACCTACTTTGCCCATTGGTATACATCCTCATGGTGCTCGAATAACTTGAACACCTCTCCAATCAGCCATAAAAATGTCAAACAATTCAACAGGAAATGTGTCTCTATGATAATAATTAACATCACTGGTGAGAGGTACTTTAGAAAAAAAGTCCACAGCTCTGTTAGCTTCACAGAATATGTGAGACACTATGATTCTAGAAATGTTGGATAGCCACTTTTTAATATCATTTAGAAGAGGAATATTTTTCTCCCTGCTTGAGGAGGTATTCGTAATCCATTTGATAACAGTTAGAGAACCACCCTCTAGCCATATATGTATATATATGATGTGCCCGCAATTCATTTATTCTGATTGAGATACTAAACCAAGCAGCTGCTAACTCAATTTGAGAAACTGTGGACAGAACTTACTGCTTCACCCCAACTCCAATTAGTCTGTACGTGTGGTCCCAAATTACAAAGGCAACTCCTGATTTGAGATCATTTACAGTAGTATCAAAGTTTTAGCCATGAGATTAACATATTGTTGAGGTTGGTGTTGTGAGTTGAAGTGCTATCCCAGTACGTACCTTAACGGAGCCATCATAGAATGCCACTAATAGTTTAGGAGTAGAAAATAGAATGCCTTTCTTACCAGTTGTATAGGTAGGGATGAAGTCTACAGAAATATTCTATTATTTCGAGCCTCCTAAATCAAGTAAACAACACAGGCAAGCAGGGCTCTACCTCTCATCCCTACCCGAGTATTAGTTAAATGTTCAATCGGAACTGGCAAGGATGTAAGTGTAGAGCCAAGCTCATCAATGTGCTACAAGTTATTCCAATAGGCCATAGCAAAAGGACATTGAATATAACATATTCCGTGTCCTAAACCATAGATTGACAAATATCGCAATTGAGGTTAGCTTCATCTATGATGCCCCAGGTATACAAAAGTTTTTTGGCTAGCAATCAGTTCCTGAATAGTCCCCATGGAAATGTTTTGATCCTCATAAGAATGCATAATTTCCAAATACTCTTAAAATTATAGGGGATATCAGACACAGTTAGTCTTAACTGGAGCATACATTTCTGTAGTAGTAACTTAATGCAGCCTTTCAGGACCCCAACAAAGCTGATCAAACCAATTTTCTTTTGCAAAAGGAATCTTATAGATCTGGTTCATCATCTCAGCTAGAAATATAGCCATCAGTTTGTCTTGGTTCTAAAAATGGTAAGAATTTATAAGGTCCTGCACTTGGAATTCCAGATTGCTCATATCAGTATTCATAGGGATCAGCCATCTTGATAAAGGAGTAGTACCAATCCATGGGTCCTCTAGCATATTAATATTTGCTCCTGTTCCTATAGTATAGATGAAATGAGACTGTATAATAGCCCACATTCACCCATCATTTTCCAGATAAAGGTGCATTTTCTCAACCGCTGATACTTGAACTAGTAACCTGAGAAATGATATCTTGCAAACACAAGCTTGGCCCAAAGGAATCAAGATTGAGAATAATTTGGGTAGCTAGCTTGCATGGAAATACTTGCGAGATCAACAATGCTAAGGCCCCCTCTAGCCTTAGGTAAGCTCACTCACTCCCATGAAATTAAGTTAAGCCCTCTTTGATCAACACTAGGGCCCAATAGGAAGGCTCAAAAATCTTTTTCTAGTTTGGTGAGGACCAACATTGGCATTGACACTGATGACATGCAGAATATAGGTATCGAAGATAGCATAGATCAAACAGGGGCTGCTCTTCCTACTATGGAGAGATCCTTCCACTTCCAATTCTCAATCCTGATTTTCGCTTTGCCAACCATAAAATTAAAATCCATGAGCTTCAATTAAGAACCTAATAAGGGTGCACCAAGATACATCAAGCTATTTCTTTGCTCAGACATGGAAAGTCCCCTTGATCTAAGATTTGAGAGCAATAGGTGTTGATGGGCTCAAAGTTATACCATATTTATTTACATTAATAGATTGTCTTGATAATGAGCAGTAAGTCTCAATGATTGATTGTAAGCAGATACTGTCGCTGGTTGTGGCCATTGTGATTAATAGACAATCATCTATGAAGAAGACATGAGATTAGGAAGGTCTCTCCTGAGAAGGTTTAAAAGCTCTGAGAATATGACATTGAATTGCATGGTGAAGGAAACTCGAAAATACCTCCGAACAAATTAGAAGTAAATAAGGGGATACAGGGCAGCCTTGTTTAGGGTCACGAGATAAAGTAAACTAGCTGGAAGGTGATCCATTGATTCACGAGGCACAGTAGGTATTGTTCATGATCTCTTTGATCAATTGAATGAATTTGATATGAAACTCAAATTGACCCATTATTTGAATAAAATGGCCCAATGTATCCAATCAGAGGCCTTTTCTATGTGAAGTTTGAGCATCATCAAACTCCAGGAGGATGGAGCTCTATGTAATGAATGCATGATCTCTTGGCTAAGCAAGATTTGATCAGTGATGTGCCGACCTTGAATGAAGCCCTGCTACTCAGAGCAAATGATGTTGGGAAGGATAGGTTTGAGCCTACTGACTAGTATTTTAGCCACTAATTTATATGTGATGTTGCACAGACTGGTGGATCGAAAGTCTTTAGCTTCTTCAAGATTGCTATTTTTAGGAATAAAAATAATATTTATCTTTCTCCAATCCCAAAACAACTTAGTAGTTCTAAAATGATGTTGAACTGCATGAGTAGCCTCACCCTTGATAATGTGCCAAAATTCATGAAAGAGAAGGGTGGGGGAGCTGTCCAACCCTGGAGCCCTGTCTGCTTGCGTATTTTGGAGAGCATCCATTATTCCTCTGCCTTCTCTTTGGTCAAAGTTATATTTTGTTCCACTGAGACCTCCAATAACACCACCAGACACTTAAGATCCTGTTGAATAAAGATAGCAAACCATCTTTGCTGGATATAATCAAAGAGAGCTTGATTTATTTGAGTTTGATCCTCCATCTTTCCTTGATTGTTTTTGAGTCTAGTAATGTGGTTTCTATCTTAGAATTATAGATTTGTGAAAAAAATCTTGTATTTGTATCACTATCCTTAAGCTATGTGGATTTGGCTGGCCTTTTGCCTCCATGATATCTCTTGCATTTGCGGATTTTTATGGCAGTCTCTTCAAAGAGCAAGGTGTAGATGTTGTAAGTCTGTGAGACCACCAAGAGTAGTCTCTACTATTTGCAATCGATGAATTTTGTTACTTAACTATTATCCTTTCTTAAAAAGATTGCCAATGTTCCTTTTTCATCTCTTGAGGGTTATTTTAGTATTATGTAGGAGTTTTGATAATTTAGAGGAATGGTGACCCTTACAATACTATTATGGTGTAGAAGAAAGGATATCATTAGTCCCACATTGGTTGGAGTTAAGAAAGAATCTAGCTTATATAGGAAGGGATCATCCTTTCCACATAAGGTATCTTTTAAAGGACAAAATCGTGAGATTTAAAAATGGCCCATATAGTCTCAGGACTTCGGTCATAGATCAAAGCAGACAATACCTCACATGCCAAGCCATGAGACCTTGATTGCAATAAATACTAAGTCTGATAGATCACTTGCTAAATATCATTGCAATGTAACCAAAATTTTTTAAATCTAAAAGGTATTGCGCCTCTTGAGATTTCTCCAGTCGTTGAAAGCAGGATAGGATAGTGATCGGAAGTATATCTAGTAAGATGGTTAATACTAGCCTCTAAAAAAAGATCAAGCCAATTATCAGAAGCAAAGGCCCTATCAAGTCTTTCTCGGAATGAGAATCAGAGTGACTTGAAATCGAATCCAAAATGACCAAATCCTCCAAAATGCTTGGTTTGTGACTAGAATCGAAATCGAAATTAGAATAAAAATTTGAATCCATAGAGGAGAGTAGGGATTGAGTTTTATGTAGATTGGACCGTTCTCATTCCACCCCGGAATCAAAATCGAAATGAAACTCTTTCCAACCAAATGGTTGGAATGAAAGTCACATATTCTTATTCTGATTCCAAACCCCTACTCCACCCAACTAAGCACCCCCCAAATGTATTTGAGTTCACGAAATCCTAGATCTATAGGGCCAAATTGTCAAAAAAAGGCCCAAAATTTGCAAACTTCTCTGTTCACCCTAAAAGGTTATCCCCTTTGCTTATCTCCAAAGGAGTTGATACAATTAAGGTCACCAATTAGAAGAAGAGGCAACCCTAGGGACATAACCGAAATGGCTTCGATCCAAAGACATCTGCATTCAATCTCATTGGTGCTTGCATATACAACATCTATGATCTAGATTGGTCCTACTTGAGGAGTGATGATGCCACGAGCTATTTGTGGATGAAAGAAATAAAGCCCACACACATCTTTTCTCCAGCAACTAGTGATTCCATCAAGAAGGCCCATAGCAGGAATCATGAAAAATTCTTTGTGCACCACATGTGCTGCGGAACGTGCGCACCACGCACGATGATTGGCTCACATGCAGAAATTTTTTTTTTCACCAACCTCGTGCATGACCCAATCACCATGCACGGTGCACAAAGAATTTTTTGAGGAATCATATACACTCCCCAAATCGGGGCCATAATTCTTTTAATTTTATTAATTGCATTATCAAAGATTTTGGTTTCTAAAAAATAATATATAGGATTGTGTTGATGGATCAAGGCTTTAGTATAGGGATGTAGCTGCTCCCCTATAGTTCCAAGCTAATATATTCATTGATGATGTGAAACTATAGGTTGAGCACCCAAGTCACCTATCATGGACTTTGTATTGTTAGGTTCTATGTACTGGTCACCCAAATAGAAAAATGTTTGAACAAGATGATTCCCTTTTGGAGTGATCAGCTTGATTAAGAATAGATTTTAGTGTTTGAACATACTTATCATGGGACACAATAATGTTACTAGCTGATATAGTAGATAAACTAGCTCCAACCCTTTAGCATCTTTGGCATTAGATATTGGTGTCACCTCCACTGGTCTCCACACTACATTTTGAGCATGAACAACAAGGATCTTCTGTCTTGAAGTAGATAGTAGTAGCCGCTGTAGCTTTTGATTGCCCACTTCTTGTGATAATTGACTCTGTAGAATGAGAACCTCTATTTGAGGGAGAGATTAGGATCCTGGAGAAGGGGTTGGCTTGGATATTTATATTGGGGATCTTTTTCTTTTCTCTTTTGTTATAGTAGTCACTGCCTCCACCTATACTGAGGATGTCATTACTATTTCTATATTTTGTGGATCAGTGATCCCCTCATTCTTGACCATCTCCAGTGGATTAAATGTAGATCCCATGACCTTAGTAGAAAATTGTGACCCTGGGGCCACCTTAGGTGGTGGTTTCTTACTACCTTCTTCGGGTGCGACCATCCTCCCAGTTGTTGGCTAATCACTGGAGTTAGAGTAGGTGATCCTTAATCTGTTGATATTTGAGTGTTGGAGATAGAGACTCTGGCCGCTCGAATTCATTTTGTACAAACTAGCTTAGTGTTGACATTATGGACTTTTAAGCAATCACCTTCTTCTGTAGTACACCTAATTATAGCAATTTTCTAGCAGCTCTTGATAGGTGAACTGCTGCCATACCACTATATCATCCACCCAAATTTTGGCTGCTAGATAGATATATTTAGAGATATCCATGAGGAGACACACCCTTGCAAAACTTATCTAGAAATAATGGGGTCCCAGCTTTGGAGACTATCTTCATAATATTCTCTTTCTCCCACAACTCCAGTGGAAGATCCGATAGCCTAATCCAAAATTTTGGCTTGTTTGATTGACTCTCTATCAGGTTTGAAGTTAGGCCTCCAGCATTTTAAAGCTAAGATTTATCTTGTAGGAGACCATGGACCCTTTGTGAGGACTTTGCTCTTCACCTCTTTTGAGGATAAGTCAAAGAGAAGAAGACCCTCTAAGAGTCGGGAGACATTGAGTTCTCCTTCTACCCTCCACTAGATTCTTATTTCACATTGCACAAATCTAAAGGTAGACTTTCTGAAGAAACTTCCCCAATAAGGTTGCTTTCTATAGCTAGAGGAGCGTTCAATCTCATCCATCAAGAAAACCACCATATCATTGAATCTTTCTTCAAGCATCACGATCTCCTTGTTAGTTACCTTTGATGTCTCCCATTGGAATCTCCGGACCCCTAGACCACTTGGGACTTGGATTTTTCGATGTTCGGCTACATGAACCCACTCTTTTGGGTAGATTCATGTGAGGATGATGCCTTCACCCCCTTTACTATTAGATTTGGCCTTTGGGTGAAATCCAGTGAGGAAGCCCTCTCTGGAGCTAGTCGATCGAGGTCCATCTTGGCCTCTTTGTCTTCACTCAGAAGAGCTAAACTTCATGGGGGTTCGCCCTCTTGGCAAGTGGATTTGACCTCTTGGAAGCCTCTGACAAGAAAGCCCTCTTCGGGTTGATCGATCAAGGTCCATATCAGTCACTTTGCTCTTTTTCAGTTTGTACTTACGGATACTCACTAAAACCCTCGTGCTAGACATAATGCTTTGCATTAGGTGTTTTTACGATGCTGACCAAAAATACTTTAGAACACTCTCCCCTAGCAAAGATATGGATCCTCCTCACCCGCCATCGGTGATGGTGGCCTCCTTCATGCCGTCAACTTGCCATCCTTCTTCCTGTCTACTCACAAGTAATCAAAGGAGATAATGTTGTTCTCTTCCACGCTCTGACCCAACTTATTATGATCCTATCTCCAATATGAAAATGATTTGTAAATTGATGGATTGAATATAATATGATTTACTTGAATATGAATTGTATTTCATCAATTTTGTTGTTCTTTAGTCTGATTGATCACATGGACTCAGGATCTAGTCTCCTTCCAGCTCTCTAATAGGGCAATTACTAGCGCAGATTGGTTAATAGTGTATTCTAGTCATGAGCTAACTTTCTTTCAGGCCTAGTCAGTCGGGGATGGTCACTAGCACATACTGATGGAAACATATTATTCATGTGATATCAAAGCAAGTTTTGTTTTGGACCTCTAATGGGGGTAATCACTAGCACATGACCGATTGACAGTATATTGTAGTCAAAATCTAGTCTCTTTTGGAGCTTGCCATGAGCTGATGGTGGTCAAGTTATAGGTACTAGGAGAGTGAGAGTGGATGATCGATACTAGGTTATCTTAAAAAATTTATTTTGACCAAATATATTATATATCTTGAATTTTATGTTGATTGATATGATATGTTTCGTCGATATATTTTTATTTTTAAAAAAAAATTATGCAAATTAAAAATTTATATTTAAGTAAACTAACTAGAGATTTTGGTAACTTACTAAGTCTATAAAACTCATACCATATTTTTTTTTCCAGATGAAGCGGAGTAGTCAAGGCTTAGGATTGAGCTATGAGGAGCATAGAATCTAAAAAAAATTAAATTATCTTTCTTTGAATAAATTATTTGAATATTTGTATGAGTTTTTATGTGTTTCTTTAAATTTGTAGATTCTTTTGAATAATTATATTAAGTTGATTATTGCTTATCTACCACTACTTGATTTGGAATTATATATACTTATGAGAAAGGCCAGCAATTACAAATTCTATAGGCTTAAACCCTATGAATATGGACCGTCTATCACATGCTCGGCTTGGGCCATCAGGTTAGGGCATGATGTTCTCCTTTTCTCCCCACTCCTAACCTCAGCAAAGACCTAGATTCTTCTATTGCCACTGCCAGTAGCAGCAGCCTCCTTCAAGCCCCCAACTTACCACCCATCTTCCTATTGCAAGCAACTAGAGGAGATCATGTCTCCTTGAACCCTCACCCACCTCCATCGCATCATCTCTGACTTTCTCCTTCCACTCCCCCTAGGGCCCCATCGTCGCCTCATGGTGCCACTACCACAGTGCTGCCAACTAGGCCAGCCTCCTTGAGCCTTTCGACTATAACCTCTACTACAAGCTTATCTACTATGGTGATCTCGTGTAGGTTTCCTACCATGCCTTGCACTCCTATCCTCCCATGAAGTGGATATGCCCCACTCCATCACCCTCCACAACCACTCCTACCATGTCATGTGTCTCGAGCCTATCAGCGACAGTGTGAGAGGATGTTTGTTGGCTTGTACATCAGTACAAAGGGAAGGGGCGCTTAGCTAATATTTGGCTTCTTTGATCCTTTTTTCTAAGTGACTAGAATATTCATGTGATGGAGTTTTATTGGCCTGTTGTACCTCTAAGCTGGTGTACTAGGTGTAAGATATAATTTTTCAACACTTTGTTATAAAGGAAACTCTCATGATTGGGGCTTATGCATTTCCATTTTCCACCATCTTTTTTTCCAAATATTACCTATTTGATTTACACATGAGAATTCTGAATCAAACTACTATCAACCTACTTGACATTTGTAATTTTCATGATTAATTTTAGTGGTAAATTATGTTTTTGGTTCTTGAAGTTTAGGTTGATTTTCTAAATAGTTCCTGAAGTTTAAAAATCTCAAACTTATTCCCTTTATTTTTTGAATTGTTTTAGTATGGTCTTTCCTCAGATTTCGATCTCATAGAAAGTCCCAGCTAGCAATAATTAGTGCTTATAAGGCAAAAAAACTATCTAAATAGAGATGATGTAGCATTAACCGAGGTGATACGTGAAGAAAAAATTTGTCTGATCAGATCGGATGTAAGGAGAGAAGAATAGATTATAATTTAAAAATTTTTATAACTCTTATGAAAGTTACCTTGATGCACAGTGGAATGATGATTGAGGTTAATTGATTCATGAAAATTATTATTTCACGAGATCTGGATGTCCAGACCCTCTACTTCGCTCGCACACTAAATAACATAGGAGAGAGGGATGAAGAACTCTTCAGAAGGGAAGGAGAGGAGAGGCTTGAGATCAGATCTTTAAGCTAGAAAGGAGTCCACACACACCACACCACGAAGGGAGAGGGAGGATGCCCAAGAGGAGAGAGACACCCAGGGAGAGGGGATGCCCAAGGTGATCTCATGCCTAGATCACTTCTCAATTGCTTGCTTGATTAATTCGTCTCTTCTCCAAATCCCTCCTTAAATAGATAAGAGGTCTTAGATCAAATCAAATATCTTTATGGGTTAGAAATAAGACTCTCCAAGTTTGAATCAAATTCAAACTTTTTAAACCATGAGAATTCCTAAAGAAAGTAGGAAAGGTGCCAACTTGTACCTCTCTCCTTATGCCGCATGCCCAAGGAGACTCTTCCTCCATCTTGGTCGGCCACTAGGTGAGAGAATGCAAGAAAAATATGGCTTAATATATCAAATTTGATTTGATTCAAATTTAGATTCAATTCGAATCTAATTTTAATCTGATTCGAACTAAATTCGAAAAGACTGCTAATCCTAATCTAATTAGAATTAAAGTTCAAGTCTAACTTAGATAATTAACCCAATTTAGCCTCAATAAAATCAAGTTTAATTAAATTAGATCTGATCTAAAATAATTAAGATTTGAATCCAAACTTTTATAATTCTTTGAATCATAGATTTGATCAAATTCATCCTCGAATCAAACCTATGCCTCATGTGCAGTGCTAGCTACACATAGTCAGTGTTTAATTCCATATGATCTATAACTTAATTCTCAATTAAGTAAATCTATATGTTCAATCAAGTCTCATACTTTCAAATTGAACACATAGATATTAGGTTAATTTTTTTTTACATTATTTGACTTTGTGCATGACTCCATAGATTCGAATACTAAGTCGATAGTATAGGAACCCTTTCCTATACTAATCAAAGTGATCATCTAGCAATAATATCAGACATCTGGATAGGTCGAATAATTATAAAATAATATTTAAGAATTTTGATATATGGTTACTGCATAATTCATTCATTTGATCCTAATGCTCAGGACGACTTAGGATTTAATTGTCAATCCTGGATGAGTCACCATATTGTATTTTAATTTATTTCAAATCCTGTGATAGATCACACGGATTATCCTGGTCATGATTTTACTGGATTGAAATATAGTGATGCATTAATTTCTGTAATTCAAAGGAGTCAATCTTATCTTGACTCATACATCGACTTCACAAGTACTTGACTGTATCCAGTAGCCTTCCGTCACTGTATTAAAAATACAGGTAGTTTAACACCAAAGTATAGTGAGTTACTTGTAAGTCATCGTGATGATTTCAGATCAGATAGACACTTATGCCCATATCCTTTACGAGCTATTTTTGACAGCAGAGTGCTCCGCAGATGAGTCACTGTTCAATGATGATGTACTCCTATATCTCATCTGTATACCATATTAGTATCTCCATACTCTTTGGTTGAGAGGACAACCAATCCATATGGCACATAATGATCTATATTCGATAAACATTATTATCTTTGTTAATAACGTATCATTTGGTCACAAACAAGTTTAAGAACTATTTGATAAATCTTCTTTTATCGATTATATTACAGTTTTAAGAACTTTATAATATCACAAGAGTTCAAAGAAAAATATACTTTTATGATGACCTTGTTAGAAATAATTTTTATTCATTAATAATTCATATATAAATTTTAAAGAGCTCAATCATCTACAAATAGACAATTAATTTTAGGATATATTTTTTAATAACTCATACTTGGACTAAAGCCAAACAAGACCGTATCTAATACCTATCTTTCACTTTAGTGAAGGGGTCGGTCAGATTTTTCTTTCCATCAATCTTCAGCAGCTCGACATCATCTCGATCAATGATCTCACAGATCAGATGATAGTGATGTAGAATATATTTAGTTCTTTGATGAAACTTGAGTTCCTTGGCTTGAGCGATGGCACTAGTGCTGTCATAATACAGTAGAACTGGACCTTCAACTAAAGAAACCACTCCAAATTTGTAGATGAACTTCCTCAATCAAATAACTTCTTTTGCCGCATTGGATACCGCAATGTATTCTGCTTCGCATATTGAATCATCTACTATGTATTATTTGAATTTCTTCCAATAGATCGCTCCATTATATAAAGTAAAAATATAGTCTAATACACTTTTGCTCTCATCATGATCTGACTAAAAATTAAAATCAATATATTTCATAAGTTTAAAATCTATATCTTCATAGATTAACCATTGATCCTTAGTATTTCTCAAATACTTAAAGATTGTTTTTACAATCTTCCAATAATTCTCACGCAGATCAGACTGATATCTACTCACTATTCCTAATAGTAGGCCATATCTGACCTTGTACATGTAATAGCGTACATGATAGATTCCACTATCGAGGCATATGGGATTCTACTCATACGCTTTCTCTCTTGAGGAGTTGTTTGACAATCATTTTAGAGAAAGTAATTCTTTGGTCTATTGATAGATAGCCCTTCTTGAATTTTTTTTATGCTAAACCATTTCAGCACGGTATCGATGTACGTAGATTGGGACAGTCGAAGCATTCTTTTAGATCTATCTCTATAGATCTTCATCCCTAGGATGTGGAAGCTTCTCTCAAATTCTTCATGAAAAATTGTGATGATAGCTACAGTTTTATACTTTGTAAAGCAAAGATGTCATTTCCTATTAATAGTATATCATCTACATATAATACAAGAAAGATGACTATAGAACCATTAGCTCATTTATAGATACAGGGCTCTTCTCTATTCTTAACGAAGCCATACGTTTTGATCGTCTTATCAAAATGCATATTCCAACTTCGAGAAGCTTACTTCAGTCCATAAATAGAGCTGTTTGGCTTGCATACTATAGATTCATTTGTAGATGTGAATCCTTCAGATTGTATTATATACACCTTTTATTCTAACTCTCCATTAAGAAAAGCAGTTTTGACATCTATTTGTCAGATCTCATAATCTAGGTGTACTGCTATAGCAAGTATAATCTGAATAGACTTGAGCATTGTCATAAAAGAGAATACCTCATCATAGTCAATACCATAATGTTGATGATATCTTTTTGTAACTAGATGGACTTTATATGTCTCTACCATCCTGTTCGCTCTTCTTGTTCTTTTGAAGATCCATTTACATCCTATGGATTTAATTCCTTTGGGTGAATCAATAAGTGTCGATACACCATTGATCTCTATGGACTCTATTTTGAATTTCATAACATTCAGTCATTTTTTAGAATCAGACCTCTGTATGGCATCCGAATAGATAATCGGATACTTATCGTTCTTATCTAGTTCGACAAGATCACCATCTCATATCAAGAAATTATAGTATTTGTCCAATCGACGTAGTACTTTATCGAATCTCCTTAATGATGTCTCTATAATAAACTTTGGATTTGATTTTCTAGTCAAATCTGGTACTATATTTGTACTCAGAGGTGTCTGATTTTCTATCTCACAAACTTCACCAAATTCGATCTTAGTGGAATCTATTTCTTCTCTAAGAAACTCTCTTTCTAAAAAGACTATCCTATTACTGACAAACATCTTTTTTTCTTTAGCAAGATAGAAATAGTATCATTTTGTTTTCTTTGGATATCCTACAAACAAGTACTTATCGGACCTGAGTCTAAACTTATCTATCTTTAAATGTTTGACATAGGTCGGACACCCCCAAATCCTAAGGTGTGAGAGTACTGGCTTACGTCCTGTCCATATCTTATATGAAGTTTTACTAACAGACTTGCTTGAAACTTTATTTAGTACATAGAAAGCAATTTCTAGAGTATACCCCTAGAAGGAGATCGATAAAGTCATAAAGTCCATCATGAATTGAATCATGTCTAACACTGTTTGATTCTTCCTTTCTGATATCTCATTATGTTATGGTATATCTAAAGGAGTTCACTGAGATAGAATCCTATTCTCCTTTAAATATGTCAGAAACTCATTGAAAAGGTATTCACCTCCTTGGTCTGATCGAAGAATTTTAATATTCTTCTTAGTTTATTTTTCTATTTCATTATAGAATCATTTGAACACTTTAAATGATTCAGATTTATGCTTCATAAGATAGACATATCTATACCTAGATAGGTTGTTAATGAAAGTAATAAAGTAATTATACCCACCTTGAGCACTTGTGCTCATGGGTCTATATACATCACTATATACTAGACTTAGAACATCAGCGGCGCACTCATCTTTTTCTTTAAAAGATGACTTTGTCATCTTATCAAAAAGATAGAATTCACAATTCGATAATGATTTACAATCATTTATGTTGAGAATTCACTTTTTAGTTAACCTGTCCATCCTATTCTTGTTCACATGACCTAGCAGACAATACCAAAGATAAGCATCACTGATATTATCTATTTTAAGATGTTTATTAGATGTGTACATTATACTAACAGGCTATGATGTCATGTTTCAATTATCCATGCATAATTGTAAAATCATTCATAATGATATCACAAAAATTATCCTTTATTAAAAAGTTGAAACCAACCTTGGCCATAAGGCTTATAGAGATGACATTCATAAAAAAAAAGACAATAATGACAATCCTAAACTCATAAACAAGCTGAATAGTTCCTAGAGCTAGAATTGAAACAAAGACTTCCATCTCTTACATTCAAGAACCGTTCGCCGTCTCTGAATTTTCTACTGACTTGAAGTTCCTGCAATGAATTACAAATGTTAATTGGACTTTCAGCATCTAATATCCAGATAGTAGTATTACACATAGAAAAATTACAAAGAGTTATTATATAAGTACCTTGTCCAGTAATAGATTGTGCTTTCTCTTGTTGGATCTATGGGGATCAAGGGAGGCTATATAGTGAGGATAATTTTTCTTCCAGTATCCCATCTTCTTATAGAAGAAGCACTCTACCTGGCTCTTGTCAACTTTTGACTTCTTGCTCTGATTGGACTTTGAAGCCCCAACACACTGCACCTTCTTCTTGTTCTTTTTCTTTTCTTTCTTAAAGAGATGACGTCCAAAAGAGGAACCATCCATCATATTCATCGGCTCCTTTTGAAGTTGGTTATCTATCTTAAAGATCTACAATAATCCTAGTAAATCATAGTAGTTTACTGTAGGCTTAGTCATTTTGTAATGACTAAGAAAGGATAGATAGGATTTGGATAAAGAATTTAGGATTGTATCTTTTTCTAGTTGCTCATGCAAGAAAAATCTGAGTTTGCTCAGGTGCTCAATCTACTCGATCATGTATAGTACATGATCAGTGATCGATGCTTCTTCCTTCATTCGGGCATTGAATACAGCATAAGATATTTTGTGCCTCTCAACATCATCAGAAGTGCTAAAGGACTCATTCAATATTTGAAGGATTTTCTATGACTGAGCATCCTCAAATTTGCGACTGAACTCATCATTTATTTCCACCCGTATGATATAACGCACAGTGATTTTATCATTGAGCCACTTCTGATAAGTGTCTATGATCGCACCACGAGCATTCAGGATGGACTCCTCAAGTGTCAAATTTGTAAATACATATAAGATCCTCTCATGCTCCAAGACAATCTTGAGCTTTCGATACCAACTATCAAAATTAGGTTCGGTGAGCTTGTCGCTGTCCAACAGTGAGCGGAGCGATAAAGTGTTAGTAATTTTTAAAAAAAATATAAAATTTATTAGTATATGAATTATTTAATCTTAAAGATTTGAACTTTAGTCTAAAGATTCTCTCACTATTTTATATGAATTGATAGCCTCGATCTTCAATTCGAGAAATTACATTAATTTTTTAGTAGATACTAGAATCTACATAAACTGCACATGGGCTCGAGTTTGCTCGACCAACCTTTGTGCATCAATGGATAGATTCTTAATCAATTATTTTTTAAAATAATTTTTAATAATATATTTTATCCCAAACTTCTCTTCAGCAGGCATTTGCACCTTCACTAAAAATTTCGATTAGGTCCAACCATTAATATGACCATACCTAGTGCATCTAACAAACGAATATCCAGACTCGAGTTTGCTCGACCAACCTGAACATTGATCTGAAAAAATATAACAAGATCATCATATAATGAATGATAATTTTAATATCTAATAAGCACCAGGCGTGTGGCACCTCCAATGCTTATTTAGAATACTGGACTCATTATCTTGCACCTTAACGGGAGGCTATGAACTAGTTATCCCTATAACTATATCATTTTAAGGACCTAATAATTTAGAGAATTTAATTAATTGATTTAGAATAAAGAGAAGAGGTTAACTAGCATTTCGATAATCCTCTTACTGACTTCACTAAGTCATCAAAGAGGACTAGAAACTAGCTGGTTTGAGAACACATGAATCAGTCACACTTATTAACCTTAATGGCATGCAGCTCGAATCATTCAGCGATCCAATCAAAACATAACCTACCAAATTAGCCAGGTAAGTAAGATCGATGGGAGGGTAGCCAATGCTTGCCTTAGACACCATATAGATCAGGTAAACATGCCTCCAATTAAAAATCATCAGTTGTATTGTCGAAGTTACCTTAGATACTAACTGATCGATTAATTTTAATTTGGTCAGGCAAAGGACTCGGACTCAACCACTGAGCCACAATCAGATCCATTTGGTGTGATCAAAATATGAACTTGATCAAGCTACAACTATTGAGGTTGTCTAGAGAAATCTTGACCTAATCTAATTCAACTCTTGATTAAATTTAATCTATTTTTCTATTTAATCCATATTTATTTCTAACCCTAGGTGTAATCCAGTTAGATGACCTGAATCGAACTAACCCATAGTCCCAATGACTTATGAGGTATCTTAAGATCTTCAATTCTCAAATCTAAATCTTTGATTTTTATATCTTAATTCTTAATTAAGTGTATGAAATTCTGTGTCAAAACTATTTCAATTTGTAAAACTATTTTATAAAAGATTTTATGCAAAACTTACATCATATGTCATTAATTTTCAGATTATAAAACTTATTTTCAGATCTGAATATTTTATATAAATCAAAAAAATAATCATAAATCTCTTAGATCTAATCTAAACTAATTTATGATTAGAACAATTCTAAAAGATTCTTTTCGCTGTTCTTCTTCAAGATTTATAATCACATCGGCAATCTTACACGTCATAAGAGAACCCATCGATTGGACAAGAGAGGAACTTTAATCTCTGCTTCCTTTTATGACTGGACGACCATGGTGATCAACTTAATCCAAGTACTTGACTACTAAGAATAATTCTACACTATATATCATATATGTAAAAGAAAAATTTTGATTTATATCATATTCATAACATGATAGTATGTAGAATTTTTATCTAATCTAATTAGATCATTATTACAACATAAAATTTTCAAACCTGAATCTTAATCATATCATCACATGAATCATTAATTTTAGATCTAAAAAAATAATAAAATTTATTCAAAATATATATATGATTGCATAGAAAATTTTTTTTTGATTTGAGATATGATCAAACATATGCAGATATATTACTCAAATCAGATCTGAAACTCTATCAAACAGATTCAGATCTGAGCCTGATACAAACGTCAATTCTATAATTAAAATAGATCCACAAAAATTTGTTAAACATAGATTTAAATCCATGCATAATCAAGTTTTAAATCAGAACAAAAATCTGCATAAAAAATTTTGCTAATATAGATTTTTAACAGATCAAATTTAGGGGTTGATTTTGATCTGATACTCTAGTTAAAATCAGATCAAAAAGATATATATAATATCAGATCAAAATAAAATTTAATCATATCAAAAATTTTGATTCAAAATTAGATAAAAAAATTAAAAAAAATTAGAAATTAGACTATGCGATCATTACATATAGCCTGGCTCTGATACCAGTTGAAGAAAAAATTTATCCAATCAGATCGGATGCAAGGAGAAAAGAATAAATTATAATTTAAAAACTTTTATAACTCTTATGAAAGTTACCTTAATGCATAGTGGAATGATGATCGAGATTAATTGATTCTTGAAAATTATTGTTTTGCGAGATCTGAGTGTCCAGATCCTCTACTTCGCTTACATGCCAAACAACGTAGGAGAGAGGGATGAAGAACTCTTTAGGAGGGAAGAAGAGGAGAGGCTTGAGATTAGATCTTCAAGCTAGGAAGGAACCCACATGCCACACCACGAAGGGAGAGGGAGGATGCCCAAGGAGAGGGGACGCCCAAGGTGATCTCACACCTAGATCACTTCTTAATTGCTTGCTTGATTGATTTCTCTCTTCTCCAAACCTCTCCTTAAATAGACAAAAGATCCTAGATCAAATCAAATATCTTCATGGATTAGAAATAGGACTCTTCAAGTTTGAATTAAATCCAAACTCTCTAAACCATGAGGATTCCTAAAGAAAGTAGGAGAAGCACCAACTTGCACCTCTCTCCTTGTGCCGCACGCCCAAGGGGACTCCTCCTCTATCTTGGTCAGCCACTAGGTGAGAGACTGTAAGAAAAATATGGCTTAGTGTATCAATTTGATTTGGTTTAAATTTAGGTTCAATTTGAATCTAATGTGAATCTAATTCGAACTAAATTCGAAAAGATTGCTAATCCTAATCTAATTAAGATTTAGGTCCAAGTCTAACTTGGATAATTAACCCAATTTAGTCTTAATAAAATTAAGTCTAATTAAATTAGATCTGATCTAAAATAATTAAGACTTGAATTCAAACTCTTATAATTTCTCGAATCATAAATTTGATCAAATTCATCCCCAGAATCAAACCTGTGCCTTATATGTAGTACTAGCTGTACATAGTCAGTGTTTAATTTTGTATGACCCATAACTTAATTTTTAATTAAGTAAATCTATATGTTCAATCAAGTCTCATACTTTCAAATTGAATACATAGATATTGGGTCAATTTTTTCTTACGTTGTTTGACTTTGTACGTGACTTCATAGATTCGAACACTAAGTCGGTAATATAGGAACTCCTGATTCCAATCGAATTGACCATCTAGCAATGATACCCAATATCTGGATAGGTCGAATAATTGTAAAGCAATATTAAAAAATCTTGATATATAGTTACCACATAATTCATCCCTTTGATCCTAATGTCCAGAATAATCTAGGGTTTAACTATCAACCTTGGATGAGTCATCTACATTGTATTTCAATATATTTTAAATTCTCTGATAGATCACATGGATTATCTTGATCAAGATTTTACTAGATTGAGATACAGTGATGCATTAACTCCTGTAATCTGGAGGATTCAATCTCATCTAGACTCACACACCGACTTCACAAGTACTTGACTATATCCAATAGCCTTCCATCACTATATTAGAAATATAAGTAGTTTGATATCAAAGCATAGTTAGTTGTTTGAAAGTCACCGTGATGATCTCAGGTCGGAAGGATACTTATGTCCATATCTTTTGTGAGCTATCTTTGACAGCAGAGCCCTCTATAGGTGAGTCACTGTTTGATGATGATGTACTCCTACATCTCATCTGTATGCCATACTAGTATCTTTATACTTCTTGATTAAGAGGACAACCAACTCATATGGCATACAACGATCTCTACTCGATAAATATTATTATCCTTGTTAATAACGTATCATTTGATCGTAAATAAATTTAAGAACTTTTCGATAAATCTTTCTTTATTAATTATATTATAGTTTTAAGGACTTCATTATATCATAAGAGTTCAAAAGAAGATGCACTTTTATAATGAACTTGTCAGAAATAATTTTTATTCATTAATAATTCATATATAAATTTTAAAGAGCTCAATCATCTACAGATAGACAATTGACTTTAGAATATATTTTCCAACAAAGTCGACAAAATGTAATGGTCAGAAACCCATGCTTATAATGACATGGCATATAAGAGATGATATAGCATATGGATGATGATATGATATAATAGATAAAAATTTTTATTTTGATGATATGATACATGGATGATGATATAATATATAGGTGATGACATGGTATATAGGTGATTACATGGCATGTACTATAAAATTTTCTACCTAAAAGTGTTCAATTGCAAGCGCCACATCGTCACCCATATACTATGTCATTACCTACATGCCACATCATTATCCATGTGCCACATTATTACTCATATATCATAAATTATGTATTTGGTCCTTTTAGTTTTATTAATTTGTTTAAAAATCTCTAATCAGGTCCTTTGATTTTCAAGAATATAAAATTCATATGAAGAGGACATTAAAACAAATATGAAATGTAATATATATATATATATAGTTAAATCATACTTGAAAATCAAAGGACTTAATTAAAGATTTTTAAACTATAAGGATCATGTAAAAATATTTGTAAAATTTAGAGGACTAAAAACATAATTTATGGTACATAGTTGATGATGCAATATATAGATGATGATATAGTATGCAGGTGATGATGTAGCATATTAGCAATGACATAGTACTCAACAATTGGACACTTTTGAATAAAAAATTTCATAGTACATCACCACATCATCAAAATAATAATTTTCATCTGTTATACAAAATCATCACATGGATACCATGTTATTTGTGAGCATAGATTTCTAATCATTACTTTTGACCAACTTAATGCCAAGTAACCTTGGTTAATGTAACATCATCTCTATGTAGGCAACTTTTGTCACATAAGTATCATGTTTTGTGACATAAGCACCAATTCTTACCAATTGAGAATTTTGAGAAGAGAAAGTGGCCAAACTTTGAGCTTTTCAAACTTCAGGGACCATTTAAAAAATCGATATGAACTTTAGTGACCAAAAATATAATTTATCCTTACTTTTATATATGCATCCTTTATATCCCAAACTAGATTTTTTCATATGCTGTGCATGTGATTATGAAAAGCAAGAAATCAAGACACCATGAAAAAAATCTCTCATAAGAAAAATAAGTAGAGCTGAATGCTTAACTGGCAGTTGATATACAAGTTTTTGCACTGTATAATAGCATAGATATATTATTCCCTTTATATTCTCTCTAAAATGCCTAGGAAAGAGAAAGTATAAAAGAGCACATATAATCATGTACTGAGATCATGGCCATCTATCAATTTGTTCTTCTCTCTTGAATGGATTGCATATATCATAATGCTAGATATTAGTTGCAGTAACATTAACAAAAGAGATATAAAGAGTGTTTGGATTCATTTGAGTCCTCTGCGATCAATGATATGAACTCCAAAGTAGGACGACTAAAAGCTCAAATTATGTTTTACTAAATGCCAAGCAAATTACTTCCTATTAACTTGTTTTAAAACACAAGTAGCTTATTCTAAGATAATGTCCATTCTAAGCTTCGTTAGTGCAAAAAATAATGATAATAAATGCCTATATATGTAGCACATCTTAATGAATTAATTATGTTGGAGTATAATGGCCCAAAAAATTTTAAAGTAAAAAAAAAAAATCTATCTACAAAATAGGAGAAAAGAGGGCCTCATATTTGCATTTTTTCAAAAAAATAGTGCAAATATCTTGTAAATCACCCGTTGCTTGCAAGAATAATCCATTCTATGTGAACTCCTTTTTAGAGATGGGAGCTTATAGTTTACTTAAATTTGACTAGTCTCAAGATTTTGGCATGGACTATGACTTCGACGACTCCAAAAATTTGTCAAGTAGTAGTTAATGTTGAATTTGGACAAATCATCCAGAGATATTTTAAATCAAATCTCCTTTTCTCTTGGTCACATGTTTTGCATGTGTCTGGTTCCAGTTGTATAAGGAAACTAGAATTTTTCATTTCAAAATGCCCTTCACTTTGGTAAGTATATGAAACTGGTATTTTCTATTGATTGTATTTAAAATATCCATAATTTTCTGCTATTTTCTGTTGATTATATTTATAATATCCATAATTTTCTGCTATTTGTTGATTGTATTTACAATATCCACAATTTTAATGTTCCAAAATGCCCTTTGATTTTAACAAAATATATTCCTTTTATGTGTCTCCTTTTCTTCGCTAAGCTTTTGCCCACTTCAACAATATCGTCATGTACTTTCCACTATTTCATTTTCTTCTTGTAAATGCCATCAATCTTATAGGTTTTGTAGATTTTAAAACCAAGTAATTCATATCTTTGATCTTTTCTTTTTAAAATTATAGCTTCTAATATCCATTTATTACTGGGATAAATATTGATCAACATGCAAGATTTCCCACTCTACTTAATTTATGGACTTAGCTAGGGCTGAATGTTTTAGATATTCTTGTTTTAAATTTACTTAGTTGAAGCTTTGTCTCTTTGTTAACCAAAGAAAGAAAAAAAAAATCTTGCAATTTGTTTTCCATTGGTTAATATAAATAAAGGAATCAACATGATTGTTGCATTAGCATTTCAATTATCGCTAAATAATGTTTTCTTATAAAGTGAGAAGATATTGAGTGTGTCATTTAACAATTATATATAGTATTAGTTGCAAAGTATGTATCGGTATAGTTGAGATGTATGATGCATTAAATGGCCTTCCTTGCATGATTGATGTTCATGTAGATTATGCATGTTGTTGGTGCAAAAATCCACCGGCATCGGAGAAGCTGGAGTCGAGGGAGTCGCGATCGCCGCCGGGACCTGCAAAGAAAGTCTAAACCGGAGTTGGGGGTGCTCCGACAAGACCCTCCGACGCTTAAGTCAGTTCTCTACCTCAACAAGAATGGAGTGCTCGAACAAAAAATTTAGCAGAGTTTCAGAATATAAATTAGGGCTTAGAGAATAACGTATTTGGAGTTCCCTTTTTATAGGCGGAGGGTGCAACAGGCTGACAGTGACATTTGTAACCGCCTGATCGTGGGCCGCTCGGGGCCAGGAGGAGTTTATTATGAAGAGTAGTGGAGTGGAGTCGTGGCTATCACCGTGGCCTGCCACGTGGAGCCTGTTGCGGAGAGTGGATCAGTGTCCGTTGTCGCGACTTGCTAGAGAGTAGTGGCACCGTGCGAAATCTGTCGCAGGAAGCAGAGCAGAGTCGTGGCCATTACTGTGGCCGCAGGAAGTGGAGCAGAGTCGTGGCCGTTACGGTGGCCGCAGGAAGTGGAGCAGGCCTGTCAGTTGAAGCTCGGTTGAGGTATCTGGCGGAGATAGGCTGCTATCCGTCTGAGAGGAGCTCGGATGTTGCTGGCGAGCCTTCTACCGTTGGGTGCTTTGGGCGCTAATACTGTAGGCGAGGGCCATTTGCGGTAGGGGCTCGGTCAGAGGCTTTCTGTAGAAGAAGTTCGATTTCACGTAGAATTCGACAGAGGGTCGACCAGCAGTGGGTGTCGGATGGTGCAGGAGAGGTTCAGCCGTTGGAGGGGTTCGGCTGCTGGAGTCCCTGTGTCGTAGGAGTTCGTCCGGAACCTGTCCGCTATAGAAGTCCGGCTGCAGTTGGAGAAGAAGTCCAGCTCTCGTAGGAGCCCGGATGAAGTCCACCTGCAGTCGGAGAGGAAGTCCGACTCCCGTAGGAGCTCGGATGAAGTCTGCCCGCAGTTGGAGAAGAAGTCTGGCTCCCGTAGGAGCCCGGATGAAGTCCACCTGCGGTCGGAGAAGAAGTCCGGCTCCCGTAGGAGCTCGGACGAAGTCGACCTGCAGTCGGAGAAGAAGTTCGGCTCCCGTAGGAGCCCGGATGAGGTCCACCTGTAGTCGGAGAAGAAGTCCGGCTCCCGTGGGAGCTCGGATGAAGTCTACCTACAGTCGGAGAAGAAGTCCGGCTCCCGTAGGAGCTCGGATGAAGTCGACCTGCAGTCGGAGAAGAAGTCCGGCTCCCGTAGGAGCCCAGATGGAGAAGGAGTCCGGCTCCCGTAAGAGCCCGGATGGAGTCTACCTGCAGTTGGAGAAGAAGTTTGGCTCCCGTAGAAGCTCGGATGAGGTCCACCTATAGTCGGAGAAGAAGTCCGGCTCCCGTAGGAGCCCAGATGGAGAAGGAGTCCGGCTCCCGTAAGAGCCCGGATGGAGTCTACCTGCAGTTGGAGAAGAAGTTCGGCTCCCGTAGAAGCTCGGATGAGGTCCACCTGTAGTCGGAGAAGAAGTCCGGCTCCCGTAGGAGCTCAGATGAAGTCTGCCCGCAGTTGGAGAAGAAGTTCGGCTCCCGTAGGAGCCCGGATGAAGTCCACCTGCGGTCGGAGAAGAAGTCCGGCTCCCGTAGGAGCTCGGACGAAGTCGACCTACAGTTGGAGAAGAAGTCCGGCTCCCATAGGAGCCCGGATGAGGTCCACCTGCAGTCGGAGAAGAAGCCCGGCTCCCGTGGGAGCTCGGATGAAGTCTACCTGCAGTCGGAGAAGAAGTCCGGCTCCCGTAGGAGCTCGGATGAAGTCGACCTGCAGTTGGAGAATCCAGTCGACACTGATGGGGGTTTATCTGTCGGCAGAATTTGAGAACATTGCGGAGGCTCGGCCGCCAGAGACGTTCGGGAAGATGTCGTCGAAGATCGGATGTCGGTAAAATCCCCGGAGGGTCACTCCTGACGTGAACTTCGGCTGGGAGGAGGATATTTTATACCCAACACCAGTCCTCCTACTTTCGAGTTCAAGTTTCGAATGAAGGAA
Organism: Elaeis guineensis; assembly: GCF_000442705.2. Taxonomy (NCBI): domain Eukaryota; kingdom Viridiplantae; phylum Streptophyta; class Magnoliopsida; order Arecales; family Arecaceae; genus Elaeis; species Elaeis guineensis. The sequence continues at coordinate 131,312,779 of NC_026000.2, forward strand.
GTACAGAGAAATTTTTACAACCAAAGTTGTCCCCTTGAATTCTGTGTGCGACCGCCTTCGAAAATCCAGTTATTTAATGCGTGCGTATTGGAGTCTTTTCAAATCGGGACGATCCGAAGAGACCTTTCAGAATTCTCGCTGGAGCGTTGTCCCAGGTACGATGCAGTAATAGCTTTGTCAGCTGTCAGCCGCTTTTAGCCGCCTGCCGTGGTGAGTGGGACACGTGGCGAACATGGGTTGGCCTGGGGAGATCTGCGATCATTATAGTGCTGGATCCCAGGGTCTATTTAAACCCGCCTTTCCGCCTTCAGGAGTTTCATTCTGCCTGAGAGTCCTGTTGGCGCCTGTCTTCTCTCCGAGAGCTCTGACCTTCCTTGGTGTCTGCTTTTGCCCTAGGTGTTCTTCGAGTCATCTCTGTCCCTGTGCCCCTGCATCCTTCGGAGCGATTTAGGTTAGTCCCAGAACCTTCGTCCCTTCTCTTGCCATCTAGGTGCCCCTTCTCCTCCATTTTCCCTCTACCGTATTCTTCTTGTTAGGTCTCCCATGAACCTTCCGGCTCTGATTTCGCATGATCTCTTCGGGATTTTTAGGATTCTTGCTTAAAATATCTTCTGGTACCTCCGCCTCTAGCGGCTCCAGGAGCTCGTCTGCCTCAGTCTCCCAGAAGCCTCGTGATGTAGACGAACCCACATCTAGGGCTGGGCCCCGTCCGATTTTTACGCCGGGCGCCATTCCCTGTTTTCTGACTTCGGATGAACTTCTACTGATAAAGGTTCAGTATGGAGTTCCTCCGGAGTACGAGCTGGAGCTTTCCGATTCCGCCGATCGGGCCAGCACCCCCCCACCTGGATGTTTCTGTCTATACCAGGAGGTCTTCCGTGCTGGGCTCCGGCTTCCGCTTCCGTCCTTTGTTGTCGTCCTTTTTTATTTTCTAAACATTTCTTTAGCTTCTGTCGTGCCAAATTCTTTTAGATTTTTGATAGGGTTCCTCTTCCTTTGCCACGTAGTCGAAGTTCAGCCATCTCTTTCTTTGTTTAGATATTTTTACACCTTCAAGCACCACCCCTCAGCAAAGGACTGGTGGTACTTCTCTCCTCAGTTCGGCAAGAAGGGGTTGCTGAAAGGTGCCCCCTCTTCTATCCATAACTGGAAGGGGAAGTACCTCTATGTCCAATGTCCGATCCTAGAGCTGGGATTGCCCCCTTGGGGCTCTCTGAGGGACTCTGTCCGTCGGGCTCCTGGCCTGGGGGAGGACGACCTTCAGGCCGCCTAGAAGCTTCTTAGTTGTCCAACTCCTTCCCTTCCCAACCTTCTGAAGGAGCAGTTTCTGTTCAACATCGGCTTGAGTCCCCTGGATCCTGCGAGTATTCCATCTTTCCTCTCTTCTTCTTTTCTCCTTCTCTTCTCTCCTTTCTCCCCCTCTTTTCTCTCTCTTTTTTTTTGACTGTGCGTCACCCCTTCCTTTTTCACCTCATTGCCGATCACTTTTTCTCTCTCTTTCTTTTTTCTCTTCTTTTTTTTTTTAGGAATGGACGCTGAAGTAGCACGGATGCTTGCCAGGGGCCTCAGGGTTCACAAAAGAAAAGGTGCTGCGGCCTCCGGGTCGTCAAAGAAGGCCAGGGCGGAGGAGATGAGCTCGACCACGCCTGCCCAGGTGGCCCCCGCTGTCGATGTTCCTTCAGACGCCGAGCCTCCAGCTCCTCGAGCCTCTACGAGGAGTTCTCCCACCGAGGTCCCCACTTCGGGGGTCCACTCCGAGGTGGTGCCAGGGATTGAGAGGGGGAGGAGAAAGAAGACGGTGGCCCGCAGGATCAGCGGCCACCGAGCCGCCAGAGAAGAATCCCACAGCTCCGAGGAAGAGCCGGTGGAGAATCCCTTTAACGACAGGGATCTGATAAAGCGACTGGTCGACAGATGCGTCCTGCCCGAAGTCGTCCAGAGGATCGTTCGCGCCGACCTCGAACAGCGGGTTTGGGACTCTCTAGGATCCTTTCTCGAGGTAAGCAGATTCACTTTCCTCCTTCCCCTTGCTCCTTCATTCAATTAACTTCTCAACTTTCATTCTGATCTCCTGCCGCCCTTGCAGACCGGGCATCAGCTCCTCACCCACATCGAGACGGCGAACAAGGTGAGGAGGGACGCAATCCAGGCGGAAGAGGGTCGCAGGGCCGAGGCCGCCTGCCTCAAGGAAAAGGCCGCCGAGGTAGCCAACCTCCAAGAGGCACTTGAGAAAGAAAAGCGGGACTCGGAGGAGATGGTGAGGAAGGCGGAGGTCGAGGTCGCAAATTTGACGGAGCAGATTTCGATTCTGATCTCGGAGGCCAGGGACCAAGCGGTGGAAGAGTTCAAGGCCTCTACTGAAATGAGGGACCTGAACATCAAGTTCAGCCAAGATGCATTCATCAAAGGATTCGAGCTCTGCCAAGAGAAGATGGTCAAGAAATTTTCCGAGCTCGACTTCAGCTTCTTAGATGAGGCGTCTGAAGATGAAGCCGGGCCATCTCCTACTGCCGCTGCCACCGCAGCCCCCCTTCCGAGAACACTGAGCTCTCCAACTCCTGCTTCGGAGGTCTGAGACCTCTAACCTTGTATTTTTCTTTCATTGCGGTTTTTCTTTTTCCCTTTGTCTTTAAGAGACATTCAATCAATAAAATTGAGCTCCTCCTTCTGGGGAACTTCCTTTCTTTTTTCTTTTTCTTTCTGCAATGAGCCGAGCCTTGACACTTTTATCTCCCAATTGTAGTATCCTGCCGAAGTGCTTTCCGTGCCACAGGGAGTTCCGCTGAGGTCCACGATCTGACATCTGAGGAAGAAAGTCCGTCATCTAACAGAAAAGTCGAGGGAGATGGAGGACAAACTTCACAGGCTGAGGGAGGGCCACACAGAGGCCACTGCGGAGGCCACCCACTTTCGGAACCTCCACATGAAAGGGATCATGGACTATAGCCAGAGGAAGGCGAACTTCGAGAAGGAGCTCGAGGAACATAAGAAGCATGCCAGCGACCGATCCTGGGCTCAGGCTTCCAAGATCAGCTCTCTTGAAGCGGAGCTATCGGCTGCACGGGAGAAGATCGGCCAGCTGGAAGGAAGTTCGTCCTGGCTTTCGATCCGGGCTGACCACGATCAAGAATGGTCGAAGAAGTTCTCCGACCTTCAGCAGCAGCTCCAGAATGCCGAGACGAACTACCATGCATACCGAGCCGGCTGGTGCAAGCAGGTGGACGACTACAGGAGGAGGCTCAGGATGGCGACTGACGAGGTTGTCCACCTCCAAAGGCAGTTATCTGAAGGGGCCCAGTTCGTTCCTGTTCAGGACCCCGACGAACTCCAATCCCTGAGGGAAACCATAGAAGAGCTATCCGTCGCCCTTGGAGAGGGGAAGACCGAGCTGCAGCAGTTGAAGATCCAGTTGGTATACGAGCAGCAGGCGATCAAGGATGCGGAGGTGGAGTCCGAGGTCCTGAGAAAAAGGCTCTGAGAGGCAGAGAATGAAAGCCAACGGTCTCATCGGAGGTATATAAAGGTGCTCATGAGGGAGAAAGAATTGAAAGAAGAAGTCAAAAGCTTAAGGCACTCCCTGATGAGGGTCGAAGCCGAAAGTTCGAAGTCGGAAGAAGCCGGGCCCCCTTAGGGCTCTTTTGCCTTTCGTCCTTCTATACATCTTCTGCTCTTGTGGTTTGTCGCTCCTCTTTTTTTTTTGTTGGGCCTTCTGGGCTCTGTAACGCATACCTTGCTAATAAAATGAAAAGAAGATTTTTTGGTTACCTTGCCCGCATGTTGTGTTGAATTATCGTCCGTTGGACTTCTTTCATTTTTGCCTCGTTCGATGTCGATATTGTCCGAAGGTTCCTTGTTCATTTTTGTATTAGGTCGTCGTTACCGAATTTCTTGTGTCTTTTGATTTGTTCGGCGTCGACGTCGTTTGAAGGTTCTCAACCGTAGTCATGTTGATTTGCCCTTTCGTTCATGGCCGTAGATCGCTCTTTATCTCTCTCCGTCTTCACGGGGACGAAGTCCTTTGTGTCTTTGGTATAGTTTGGCTTCCATTTTGCACTGGTGTAGTCCGTCGCTTTTCTTTCTCATCCCCCTCCTTTTTTAAGCAAGGGTTCTTCCTAACTCTTTACGGGGCTGTGGGAGCGTAGAGGGGCCATCGAGAGGATTCTCTTTTTTCTTATCAGATCTTGAATGATCGGATCTTAGTCGGTGTCAGGACGAGGTTCTCCTCTTATTCCTGTTATAGTCGATTTCAGCTCAGGTTAGGATGAGGTTCTCCTCCTGTTCCTAACAGGGCTGTGGGGGCACACATGAGCGTTGCAGGGCCTCTCCCCCCATCCGGTCTAAAAGTAACTAGATCTTCGACTTTGCTCATGTTAGGACGAGGTTCTCCTCCTGTCCCTAACAGGGCTGTGGGGGCACATTTGGACGTTGCAGGGCCTCTCCCCCCATCCGATCTAAGGAGAACTGGGTCTTCGACTTTGCTCATGTTAGGGCGAGGTTCTCCTCCTGTCTCTAATAGGGCTGTGGGGGCACATTTGGGCGTTTCATGGCCTCTCCCCTCATCCGGTCTAAGGAGAATCGGACCTTCGACTTCGCTCATGTTAGGGCAAGGTTCTCCTCCTATCCCTAACAGGGCTGTGGGGGCACATATGGACGTTGCAGGGCCTCTCCCCCCATCCGGTCTAAAAGCAACCGGGCCTTCGACTTTGCTCATGTTAGGATGAGGTTCTCCTCCTGTCCCTAACAGGGCTGTGGGGGCTTATATGGACGTTGCCGGGCCTCTCCCCCCATCCGGTCTAAGGAGAACCGGGCCTTCAACTTTGCTCATGTTAGGGCGAGGTTTTCTCCCTGATCCTAACACGGCTTCGTTTTCACTGTCTGAAGGGGTTATCTCCTGTTGTTATGGGTCCATGCCAAAAGAGAAAAATATGCAAATCCAAAAGAAATTTTGATTTAAAGCAAAGTCGTTCGTAATACATTTACAGGTTTTCCAAATCTCATGGCCGTAGAAGGTTCGCTCTCCGTCAGAGTTCTCCAGAGATGGAGTTGATGATCCCCATTGGAGGTCGATCTCCGGGCTGCTCTTCCCTCCTCGACGGCTCAGGTTATGGCGGGGCCCTTGGCCGATCCTCTCTACCCTCAGGCCGGCATCGGATGAATCTATCGAGCCGACCTCGTCTGATGAGCTCCTCAATCTCATCTCAGAGCTGGATGCATTCCTTTGTGTCGTAGCCGTGGTCACGATGGTAGAGGCAGAACTTGTTGGGATTGTGCTTTTCGGGGTGTGTGCGCATCCTTTCTGACCTTGGGAGCTGCTCTCTGACCTCCATCAGCACCTGGATTTTCGATGCGTTGAGGGGGGCATAGTTGCGAAACCTCCCTGGGGGAGAGCCCTGTCGGACCCTGTGGTCTGGGCTTCTCTGCCTGTGTGCTCGAGGAGGAGTCTGGGCACGCTTGTGCCCGAGAGGAGTCCAAGAATGTGGCCGGGCTCCACCCAGCCCTCTTTCAACTGCGGGCTTGCCGGAGTCGCCGGCCTGCTGTTCCTTTGCAGCTTCCTTGTCCTTCAGCTTGAAGGCTTCCTCCGCTCGGGCATACCCTTCGGCCCGAGCCAGCAGATTGGCAAAGTCTTTGGGATACTTCTTTTCCAGGGAGAAGAGGAGGTCATTCTTTTGAAGGCCGCTTTTTAAGGCGGCCATTGCAACCGATTGGTCCAGGTTCCGGACCTCCAGGGCGGCGGCATTGAAGCGGTTGATGTAAGCTCGGATGGATTCTCCCTCCTTCTGCTTGATGTTGATGAGGGACTCCGAACCTCGTCGGGGGCACCAGCTGCTGATGAAATGAGCCACGAACTGGTGACTCATTTGGTCAAAGGAGAAGATTGTACCCAACTTCAATGCCAAGTACCAATTCCTTGCTGCTCCCTTCAAGGTAGACAGAAAAGCTCGACACAAGATGGCGTCTGACGCGCCATGGAGCAACATCATGGTCCGGAAGGCCTCCAGGTGGTCGACCGGGTCCGAGGTCCCGTCGTAGCTCTCGAATTGGGGGAGCTTGAAGTTCGGTGGGATTGGTTCCTGCATGATCATTTGAGAGAAAGGAGGGTCAGTACATATGTCTTCACCATAAGCAGTGGGAGCGCGGCGGAGCTCTTTGATCCACCGATCCATCTCCTGGAATCTCTAATCCAGGAGGTCCTCTCGATTGCGGGCCTCGAGGATTTTCTGGTGGAGCGGAGGCAGGGATTCTTCGGGGGTTGAATCATGATCGGATGGAGGACTCTCCGCCTTCTGTTTTTCTTTTCTGGGGAGGACAGGGCGGCTGACCCATGTGGCCCACTCGATCGTCGGATTCTGGAACTCTGGCGATACTCTTTCCAGCCGCACTGATGCCTGCGACTGCTGCGACTGCTGCTGCAAGGCCTGCACTACTTCGATGAGGTCTCTGACCTGTTGAACCAGCAGGTCAAACTGCTCCATGCCGACTGCCGTCGCTGGAGGAGGAGGAGCCTGGAAAATTGGAGATAAGGTCGGGGCTTGCAGAGCTCGCTGAGATCTGACCGTGGAGGTCGTTGACCGCCTGGTGGATGTTCTTCGGGGAGGCATCAGGTGGAGATCAAGCGGGCAACCGGAGGAGGAGATGTCAGAGAAAATGACCGGAGGTGGTCTCGTTGAGCGCTCCTTTAAGAACAAGGGTACTGCGAAGACACGCCACCCTTCCTCTAGCGCCAATCCTGTTGGTGCAAAAATCCACCGACGTCGGAGAAGCTGGAGTCGAGGGAGTCGCGGTCGCCGCCGGGACCTGCAAAGAAAGTCTAAACCGGAGTTGGGGGTGCTCCGGCGAGATCCTTCGATGCTCAAGTCAGTTCTTTACCTCAACAAGAATGGAGTGCTCGAACGGAAATTTTAGCAGAGTTTCAGGATAGAAATTAGGGCTTAGAAAATAACGTATCTGGAGTCCCCTTTTTATAGGCGGAGGGTGCAACAGGCTGACAGTGACGTTTGTAACCACCTGATCGTGGGCCGTTCGGGGCCAGGAGAAGTTTATTATGAAGAGTAGTGGAGTGGAGTCATGGCTATCACCGTAGTCTGTCACGTGGAGCCTGTTGCGGGGAGTGGATCAGTGTCCGTTGTCGTGACCTGCCAGAGAGTAGTGGCGCCGTGCGGAATCTGTCGCAGGAAGCAGAGCAGAGTCATGGCCATTACTGTGGCCGCAGGAAGTGGAGCAGAGTCATGGTCGTTACGGTGGCCGCAGGAAGTGGAGCAGGCCTATCGGCTGAAGCTCGGTTGAGGTATCTGGCGGAGATAGGCTGCTATCCTCTGAGAGGAGCTCGGATGTTGCTGGCGAGCCTTCTACCGTTGGGTGCTTTGGGTGCTAATACTGTAGGCGAGGGCCATTTGCGGTAGGGGCTCGGTCAGAGGCTTTTCGTAGAAGAAGTTCGATTTCACGCAGAATTCGGCAGAGGGTCGACCAGCAGTGGGTGTCGGATGGTGCTGGAGAGGTTCAGCCGCTGGAGGGGTCCGGCTGCTGGAGTCCCTGTGTCATAGGAGTTCGTCCGAAATCTGTCCGCTACAAAAGTCCGGCTGCAGTTGGAGAAGAAGTCTGGCTCCCGTAGGAGCCCGGATGAAGTCCACCTGCAGTCGGAGAGGAAGTCTGACTCCAGTAGGAGCTCGGATGAAGTCTGCCCGCAGTCGGAGAAGAAGTCCGGCTCCCGTAGGAGCCCGGATGAAGTCCACCTGCAGTCGGAGAAGAAGTCCGGCTCCCGTAGGAGCTCAGACGAAGTCGACCTGTAGTCGGAGAAGAAGTCCGGCTCCCGTAGGAGCTCAGACGAAGTCGACCTGCAGTCGGAGAAGAAGTCCGGCTCCCGTAGGAGCCCGGATGAGGTCCACCTGCAGTCGGAGAAGAAGCCCGGCTCCCATGGGAGCTCGGATGAAGTCTACCTGCAGTCGGAGAAGAAGTCCGGCTCCCGTAGGAGCTCGGATGAAGTCGACTTGCAGTCGGAGAAGAAGTCCGGCTCCCGTAGGAGCCCAGATGGAGAAGGAGTCCGGCTCCCGTAGGAGCCCGGATGGAGTCTACCTGCAGTTGGAGAAGAAGTTCGGCTCCCGTAGGAGCTCGGATGAGGTCCACCTGCAGTCGGAGAAGAAGCCCGGCTCCTGTAGGAGCTCGGATGAAGTCTGCCCGTAGTTGGAGAAGAAGTCCGGCTCCCGTAGGAGCCCGGATGAAGTCCACCTGCGGTCGGAGAAGAAGTCCGACTCCCGTAGGAGCTCGGACGAAGTCGACCTGCAATCGGAGAAGAAGTCCGGCTCCCGTAGGAGCCCGGATGAGGTCCACCTGCAGTCGGAGAAGAAGTCCGGCTCCCGTGGGAGCTCGGATGAAGTCTACCTGCAGTCGGAGAAGAAGTTCGGCTCCCGTAGGAGCTCGGATGAAGTCGACCTGCAGTTGGAGAATCCAGTCGACACTGATGGGGGTTTATCCGTCGGCAGAACTCGGGAACGTTGCGGAGGCTCGGCCGCCGGAGAGGTTCGGGAAGATGTCGCCGAAGGTCGGACGTCGATAAAATCCCCGGAGGATCACTCCTGACGTGAACTTCGACTGGGGGGGGGGGGGGTATTTTATACCCAACACATGTCATGCATCTTGATGTATGATTTGGGGCTAACTTGAGAAAAGACTATCTTATGGCTTGATGATCATCAAACCTAATTCAGTCACTTATTTTAAATCCAACCTGATTACAAAGCAAGCAGATGTCTCTGTACATTCTATAAGCTAGTTCAAGTTAAATACATTTTTGCATATCTAACTAAATTTGTAATTGATCAGGTGATTAGATGGAACGTGGTTAAGCTTGCAAGTAAGCTGGGTCGAGAGTAGCAATCATAATTTAGACTAGAACTTGTTTTTTTGTACATTATGATTTTAGACCTGAATACAGTTCATTGGCTAATTGAGTTGGATTGGGACATTTCAACGGTAAATATTTTAGATTCATTGAATCATTTAAACTAAGTCAAGTCAAAGCATGATCAGAGTCTAGCCTAATGCATTTAGGTACGTACCGAATTGGATTTAGATTAGTGTCCAAGGCAAAATAAGTGAAATGCATACTATTCATTTTATATTTGGTAGATGAAATAGTAATATTGTGGATAATAAGTTGAAAAATTCATAGGCACCTACATATGTCATTACTTGAATAATCAATGCCATTAGCTTTAGATACTCTTAATTGACTAATCCTATATATATATTATATATTTTTATATATATATATGAAGCACCATGATTTAATGTCATGCATGTATGCATGTACTCCTCCAAAATGTATACCAACAAGTTGCAAACTCTTTACCTAAATTAAGTTATAAAGAAAACAAGAACAATTTTCTGTACAAACTCATCCTAGCGTGAGTCCCATGAGCAAAATGTGTGCCAATGTCGGACAATTAGATTGTCTAGTAGACTTACGAGAAGCCATACGTATAATACAGGTATATGTATCTCATTTGATCTTGAAAACAAAAAAAATATACTAAATGAAGCAATCTCTCATTTAAGTTTAATATTTAGGATTGAGTTGTGTTTCTAAGCAACTCGGCTTCTATCTGGCGTGGTACAAAACTGTGTGGGCATCGGAGAGGACACTTGGAACGGCCTAAAAGCCCCCCATCCCCTATCTCGCACACCACAAAATCTTTCAAAAAATTCCAATTTATTAAGCCGTTACATCCCTCCGAAGCCTCTCCTTTACCTTCCCCATCCCCTTCTCCTTCTCCCCTGTCTTAAAAAAAACCAATAAAACCAGCACTTCCAAACCCCTCTCTCTTTCTCTCTCAATGTTCGCGGCAGCCGGCGGTCTCTCTCTGGTCTCCCGCCCCTACGGCATCGATGGCTCCTCCAACCCCTCCGTCTCGACCCCGGTGACTCCATCTTGGTGCCGCCTCTCGCTTCGCAGGAGACTCTCCTCGGCAAGATCCTCCTGCACGGCGAGGCTCGTGTCGTCTGGCAGCAGTGTCGATCAGGAGGAAGCATCAGGCGAGGGCTCGAAGACCGCCGATGAAGACGCCCGCCAAGCTCGGGTACAGTCTTCGTTATTACATCCTTCTGTTTTTTCGAAATATCCGCCTCTTGGTTTCGCATGTTAATAATTGGCGACGACATATCTGTAGGCGATGATATTGGCTTGCACATCCAAGATTTTTGTTCCTCTGTCATTAGCATGGTTCTCACCAGAAATTTAAACAATGGCTTGCATCTCTAGAAAATTGCTACATACTAAAAAATTGGCATCCCTGGTTTCTTCTATTATACTCCATTGCTGGCTAATGCTCCTTCGCAACTTATCTGCTCAGAGAGATGGAGTCCGTGATTTGCTGCTTCAATTAGGCTTGTAATGTTATGATGGTTTTAATAATGTCTATAGTTGATACTCATGGTTTTACCATTATCTAAATGATTAAATGTCTATTATACATTTCTTTCTTTCAGATCATTTGCATAGAGTATGAGTAATCAAAAAATGGTCTCATGGAATGCACTAGTTAAATGTTTCAAAAACATTTTGACAAAATAGTGGTAGTATTCATAGAAAATCTTACCATTTAATCTAGAGCAAAATGGTCTTGTTACAGCCTGGCACTAGCACACGCGTGAAACTGGATTCACATTGGTGGCATATACACATATGTCTTTCCAATATCAAGAGGAAGAATGTAGAACTATAGTATTTCAAAGTAATCACATGCCTATATGAGTTAGGAAATGTATGATCTCTAGAATGCCTTTCTAGAGACCTTATCAGCAATAGTTTTCTTCAATCTTTAAGGTGTTCTTGAATTCCTGTTTAATGGTCATGTAGAGATTAGAAGTTATTAGTCCATCCCATCCCATTCCATTCCATTCAATGTTGGGACAAGATGGGGAACAACCTTTTTGGGCGAACTTTGATATGGCTGCACATGGTATAATGACCAAATGAGTAGATAAGTTGGTACTATTTGTTTAATAGGCAATGGTCGTATGTGGTTGGCAATGATGCTCGGTAAGAAGGTGATCACTTAGGGAAGCACCTTGGCAGGTGAAAATAGTAAGAAAGGTAATTGAAATTGAAAGGCTGGCAACCAAGTATATTATATTAACAACAAAAATATTAGTTCAAATTCATAAACATATAAACTAGCAAGAAAATATTGAAATGAATTAAAAATAATTAAATGAAATGAATGATGATCTAGAGAAAAACTTTTGCATGTATTAAAGGATCCTTTAGTATAGTATGGCTTGTTATATACAAAAAACACAACCTCTTCCTATAAATTACATAATAATATAAATTTACAATCCAGGAAAAGCATACTCCATGGATTAGGTAAGTTAATACAACAAGCAACCTGCCAATTGATGAGTAGTTGGAAAAAGATCTGTGAGGGTTTTTCATGGATCTGCAAGGAGTGCTTGGGTTCTTCCAATAAATAAAAGCATCATGCTTATCGGAGTTTGCAGTGGTGGAGGAACTCGGTAGTATAGATGTCATTATGGGAGAAATTGATTGCTAAAATGATAATTGATATGATAGAAGTACAAGCTATAAATTGTTTTCTACACCGGAATCCATAAAAGAAATCTTCATACTTTGCTCGTGGGATCATTTGCCCCAAAGGTTAGTAAGAAGAATCCTAATTATAAAAGATTGCTAATTATGACTAGATATTGGGTAAATGCAAATTTTACTGATAAGAGTTTAAGCTATAGCTAGGTAAGGTGTTTGGAAAAATGGGCTTTATAATCCACTTGGCTAAAGCTGCCAAAAAGATACACTTTCCTTCTTAGGACCTACATGGGCTACTTTCGCACCCATTAGGTGGTTGACTTGCATATAGGGTATGTTTTGGCTATTTGGCCCTAACAAGCATTTCCTTGTGAATGTGAAGAGACTATTGATTTAATGTAAGGTTTGTCATATCGGTCGGTACCGTACCATACTAGGGGTACCATACCAATATCAAAGCAGTATATAGTCTTGCACCATACTGACAATCGGCAAGTATTGTCATCTCAAACCATACCACGTACCAACATTATAATAAGGTAGTATTGGTACGGGATCCAGTATCGAGATGGCGAACCTTGATTTAATATATCGCAACATGTTCTTTAGGAGGATTCAAAATGTTAGAGACCTTGAGATGTTGCTAGTCTAGGGACTTGAAACTGAATGGATCGTCACATTGGTAATCTTATGATGTTGGTTTTCAAGGGATTTCAAACTCATGCAATTGTGGTTATGTTTGGTAAGTGAACCAAGTTTTCCTTTTGCAGTGACAATAGTGATGGAGATTCAAGGTTGCATCCAAGGTACCATATGAAGCTCAACTACATGCTGTTAATGTGAAGGAATCTCTTTAGGGAAAACCTTAGGCTTGCACAACAATCTTTGTTATAGTAGCAATATTAGTCAATTAAGAATAATACTATATTGTGTCAGCAGTGTCACCTCAGCTGGTTGGCACACAACTCTCCATAGGAGAGGTCTCCGCTTCAATTCAAGGAGGTGGCAAGCAACCACCATATTACTAAAACAATGATCATGGGATATTTTAGATATATATGTGTGGACAGTATGAATTTAAATTCTTGCAAAATGTATTTCCTGATTACTAGTTCTGATGAAGTATGAATAAAATATACAAGATCTCACTCTGCAATGCTCTAAACCTAATACACAAGTGTTTCCAAAACTTCCCAAATTTGCAATTCCAAGTTTAAGCTGGAAAAAAAATGCTTCAGAGAGGCTGGATTTACCACTTTGAAGTTGAAAATGACCCAGAAATTATCCTGAAAATATATATAAACATCCAATTTAAAAGAACATGTTGGTTTTAGCAGATCAGATATTACAGCTCCAAAACCAGGATTCCAGTTCGTGCAGAGACATCTAAAATGAATTTGTTTTGCATGTAATGTTTCCATTTCAGCTAACAATAAAAGTCATGTCTGGAATGAAGCATAGAGAAGAAAAAAAAAAGAGGACTGGAGAAATTGGAAGTAATTAGAACAGTCACTTTAAAAATTTTAATAAATTATATTAACATTGGAATGAAAACATAAAATGCAATGATGAAGCTGCATAATGTGTCATATGTCAATATCATTTTCATCTTGTCAGTACTTCACTTTGTTTCCTTCAAAATTGTACTATATAAGTTGGGTAGTTGGTCGGTTCTTACAATATTAAATTTGAATCTATTTAAGCATTATCCAGAGTTGGCTGACTCGTGTGCATTGTTTGTTGCATTCATAATTCAAAGTTATGGTGCAACCTTCTTTAGCTTTTCTATTTTGACAAAGCATCTTTAGGTTTCAAATGAGTGTGTCTGCATAAGACAGAAAAAATAATAATGCACTCATAAAACATCTACTCGATGTCCGCCTATTACCATTATTTCTCTGCTCTTGGAAACCTAGTTTATTCAGATCGCCCTCTAGGATCCTGGAAACAGATCCATCCAACTCTTCATTTTCATCAGTTGGGACTTTGTCTTCCTTGATAAGTGCATGTAGAACATCTGGTTGACTCTTTTTCATAGTTACCATATACCTCTCCATAGTTTGTACTTATTTCATTAACTACTAAAACTTATACATTTCCTGTCATGAGCTCCCCCTCCCTCAAATTCTTTTGTTTTCATAGTTCTGCAATATTTCTGAAGTCTGATTTACTATTTTGTGGTTTTCCCACCATGTTCTATGACAACTGAAAGGTTATACAAGTGAAGATGGCTGAACTGTGGTCCCATTTGGGGAATCTACAATACTTTCATGCTTCATATAATTTTTCGTGCATAAGTACAAACATATCTCAACATTTGTGTGATTAACAATTCTTCCTTCATACATAAATATTGTCTCATTCTTTGTTTATGTGAAGAAGTAGAGGTCTGCTGATTGGAGGGCAGCAAGGGCATACAAAGACAGTGGTATCATCTTTGATGGACGGATTGAAGGATTCAACAATGGGGGGTTGCTGATTCGGTTTTATTCACTTCTCGGCTTTCTTCCATACCCACTGCTGAGTCCATCACATTCATGTAAAGGTACTTCTTTCACCATGTTTTTCATTGACAGGAATTGGTTTCCTACTTAGAATTTATTATTTAATCTCTCTTATGTTAAAGAAATAGTAATATTTGTGCAAGCATAGTTCCCTCTGCTTTTTTTTTTAAAAACAAAAATAAATAAATACCAGTGAGTTCTTTGACATGTAAAATGTTGAAGCATCTATAATGCTCTTACAGCATTGATTTGTTGGCATGGAGATCCTATCACTGAGTTGCATTAGCCTCTTAAATGTTGGATAAACTGAAGTAAAACAAAAGTTCTTTCCTCATTCATTGCCTGTCTGAGGAGAATTAATGAAATCAGACATCATATTGATAAGAATGGTAATCAACAATCATGCACATATCAGAAATCTAAATGAAGAAAACAGAGTCACGATGCAATGTAATCGCATAAATTATATAGTAGATCAATGATGAATATTATTTTTATTGCATATCACTTAGTGGTTGTTTGGATTTTCCAATTAGATATTCGGAACAGCACAATTTTCATTAGATACTCAGAAAGGGTAGCATATCCATAGAATATGATACCGTTTCTAGCTAATATAATATATGTTGTTATATGAACTATGTTGTTATATGAACTACAGAATAGGATACACACTGTAATAATTGGATCTATGTATATAATCACACCTGTCATGTTTAGTTTTAGTTTTTGTTTGATCTTAACCTCATGAAGCTTTGGAAGATATCTGGTTTTAGTTAAGGGTAGGGATATACCCTGCTTATTTGATCTCTGTTGTCTTCACGTGTGTCTTCAGATATTAGGAGAACTACAGATGCATTAGATACTTAATGACATAGAATAACTTGCTTAATTAGTTGACATGTAAAATATGTTTTTATGTGAAATTGTGAATTATCATGCATGTCAAAGTTATTGTGGTGATCACACTTGGTTCTGAATTGGACAAGATTCCACATAAATAACTCCTGAAATGGACCCTAATTGTGGGAGAAAAAGATTATTGAGATTTGAGAGAGTTCTGCAAGAGGCTTATTTGGATTTCTTATTTTGTTTTATATTGCTAAGGAATTCCAGTCCACAAAGTAACATAAACTAGCATTATATAAGATTAGAAATTCAATAAAAGACAAGGCTTTACATTTTAAAGTGGAAATCTAGTTTCTAATGTAAACTAGTCAAATGATATTTCATGTGAAAGCTACAATAATATGAATCCCATCAAATTGCATAAGATTCAGCAAAAAAAGGGCATCCCAATGCACGAGGCTCTTGGCACTGCAAGGTCTGGGGAGGGTCAGATGTATGCAACATTACCCCTGCATGCTGGAAGGGTGTTTCCATGTTTTGAACATGTGATGCTCAGGTCATAATGAAGCAACTGTAATCATTATGCCAAGACCTGCACTTAAATGAACCAATTATATTATGGACTTCAGCAGCATCAAATTTCAAAGGAAAACACCCATCTCTCACTAGAAACTCCTTCAGCCCATCTGTGATTCAAGTTAATGAATGGATGAAAATTAATATCCAAGGTTCTTTGCTAGAATCAAAATTAAAAAAGAATTCCCAAAACCCATGCTGATATCTTTGAATCTGGATCAATCTGTTATTCATTGTTTTCCCCTTCTTCAATTTTGTTATTTGACTTTTTAAATTTAGCTTGGAAAATGGCTTCACTTGAGGTTTGAGGAATTATCTTGAAAAATGAGTTATCCTGGCGTGTATTGTAGTATGGCACTGTGATACACTTTGATAGAACAGCCTGTACAACATGGGTTGTCACAGATCAACTGCCACAGGTATGAGCTGATAAAGAAAACACACCCACATATCATGTTAATGGCCTTGTGACAGTTTATTTATTTATTCCTGTGTATATTTGTTTAAATCAATTCTAGTTTCACTATCATAATTTTTTTTGGTTCTTCCTTAGTTGTGCTAGAGCATAGGGTCTTTGTTCTGTTCAGAAGACATTTAAGTAAAATTTATGCCTTCAAATCTATGAAATTAAAGAGCGATTGAGAATGTCTACATTGTGCAGCTGCATCAGCTATGGCTTGTGTGGACCAATGTGCTGCTCAAAACCTTGTCAAATTTATCCAAAATAACTGGGTTCTTTTAGAAGTTCTTGCAGAATAGGTCATCCTATTCCATTTCTTGATAAATTATTCTTTTATGCTTTCAAAGTTCATTTGCATTTGTTTTAAAGAAAAAGTACTGCTGGTTGAAAATATTGATTCTTGACTAGTTGGGTTTCCTTGTTTTTTATGTTTGATGCTAAGACATGCAATCCATGTATCATTTGTTGATAATCAGCATCCTGACATTGCTTCCTAATGTCTCTTTTTGCATGTAGATCCACCGACAACCATACAGGATATAGCAAAGGATCTAGTAGGTTCATCTATTCCTATGAAGGTAATTAATTTGATGTTTCAAGTAAATAGAATAGGTCATTATCTTTATTAACCCACTTCCTACTTCATTTATTCTATCTATGCATATGATTGCGACCATGTATATGGATCAGTAGCATAAGAATATGGCATAAGAGTGCCTTGGAATGAATAAAATCTAGAAACCGTCTAAATTGCTATCTGAAGGGATTGAAAATGGCGATGGGTGGGCTGAAACAAATGGTACCATAGTCATGTGATTTGTGCTTAATCATGAACCTGTTTAAGGATAAATATACTTAAAGGCATTAGCATGATAAATTGCAAAGAGACCAAAGAAATATCTAAGCAGAGATGGGAGTGGCAGCTCAAGCTATGTGACACATGATAGTATTGCTCTAAGATATCATGTCAATGAAGAAGAGAATTGTAAAAATGAGTTTTAGAAAGGATGTGAAAATATGTATGTTTGTGTGAATAGAAACAGATGAGGAATTCATGAAGTGGTATCAACCAAGGATTCAAGTCCTAGCAGAATATCTCGCGGGGCACTAGAATGGAGTACCGTCCCATATGTCGGGACAGGGCCATCTTGCTAATATCCCAGCATTCCAATTGGGACATCTTGAGAAATCCCATCTTAAGTGTCGGGATAGTGGGAGATGGCGGTGCGTCCCATTCTATGGAAAAATCGGGATAGTCTCGTCCCACGAAAATTAAAACTTTGGTATCGACAGTATTATTAGAGTCTTGAATGTAGTAGTATAATAGGTTTAGTTGACAACCCCCTCTCTCTCTATCTCGACCTCTCTCCCTCCCCCTCCCCTCCCTTGCCCCCCTCCTTTTATTTCGAACTGATGGAGTGAACCGTATCGATAATTGACTAGTTTGATTTGGTATGCTCCAAACCGATTGGTTCGGCATGATTCGACAGAAGTTCGGTGTAATTGGTAGTTTTGCAGATCATCAACAAAACCATACTTCCAAAAAATGTAAATCTATAATATTACTACATTATAAAATATTTTTATCTATTTCAAGATTAACAAAAGTTTTTGGACAGGGATGTTAACAAGACAATCCACAGGCCATATTTTTAATTTTTCAAGCTAAGTCTTTAGGTTTGGGTTATTTATAATTTTACTTTCTCCATTGCTCAAATGGTTGGATCGGAGGATGGCGCTTTAGCCCGACCCATTAGGTACCTGACCTGATCCGACCCAACCCGACTGGGGTGGGTTTTACCTGACCTCATTAGAATGAGGGACGGGCATGGGTTCTAGAAAAAAATATTCGAAGCGGGTTTGAGTCGGATATGGATAATGGTATGCTCTACCCCAAACCCGATCCAATATAACCTTAATCTATATCTCTCTTTCAAATTACAATTATTTTATAATGTTTATGTGTGTTTGACCCAACTTGATCGGATCCGACCCCTCTTATCTACCCGATCCGACCCAAACCACATCTCTACTTGTTCCGACCTGATCCGATCCGAGGCAAATACGGGGTGGGTATGGGTATAGGGTTTTTATTTGCGGGGCCGGTACGAATATTGGCCAATCCAACCCATACCCGACATGTTGCCATCCGTAGATAGACCCTTTCCATGGGCACTCATATTCATAGAACCTACAAAGCATTTCCGACCAAACATAATTTCTTGCTTGTTTTCATCACATTTGGCATTATTTTTGAAAAACTTACTAGAGAGTTTAGCCTCCTTACCACGGTGTTCTCTTAAAGTCTTTATTGTTTGTTTAATCATTATTATTTTGTTTTGCTACCTTGGTCTTCTCTATTCCCTGGACTTTGGTGTAACTATTGTTTGTGGATCACCAGGGGATGAAAGTGTACGGGAAAAAAAGCTTGTTTTCTTAATTCCATCTCCTACTTGCCTTATTTTCACAATGGGTTTGTGGGGATTATGGACATGACTTGTGCAGTCCACTGCATCTGCACAATCCCCTGACGAAATAAGAAGGCTTAAACAGTCTGCAAAGCTGATGTGAAATACAATTCTCTTTAATTTCACCTGTTTTGGGTAGGTTTATGGCTGAACTGGCTGAAAACTGAAAAAATGAGTGGTCATATGCTGGCCCATGCCGAATGCAAACCATTTTGGCCAGAACCTCAAACCTTCGTTTCTATCCTTTTTCTAGTTCTTATTAACATTTTTAATGTTTTATTTTTATGTGGGAATTTTTCAACTATTTAACCTAGATGCAGACACTTTTCAGCATATCTAATTGATTTTTTGACCCTTTTTATGATTTGTCTGCATTATTTTTTGACCCTTTTTTGACCCCTTTTATGTTGTTTTTTTATGATTCTTTGACCCTTTTTATGATTTTTTATGATTTGTCTGTCATTATAATACAAAAGTTCTGTCGCATATAAAATCGAAATGGTTGTCATTTTCATCTCTCACATGACCAAATATACATGATTTTTCAGAGACTTAGCACATACACTTACAGAGTTAAGCTAGAATGCTTTTGAGGGCATCTGACCTGAAATACTTCCAAGTGAAAAATCAGTAATGGACCTCTCAAAATCAAAATGCACACAATTGATCCTGATCTATGTTATATGAATTGCCTAAAGATTAAATATCGTATAGTTTGAAGGCCTCTTTCTCATGAATCGAGCGTGAACAAAACAAATGATAGGAATATAGCTGATAAGAAAACATATTATAGACAAATCCAAACCATTGATCTTGATCTGTATATTTCAAAACATGCACATACTAAATTTCAGCTGATTTGGATGCTTTTATACTATAAATCAAACAAAAAAATATACACGCTTTAATACTAAGTTTGCTATGCTGCCTGCCCTTACCTGTCAGCAAGCTTTGCACTATATATTTAAAAGAAGGCGGTATTCTTTCTAATTCCAAGTATACAATTCATAAGTAGCTGTCAAAAGTTTGACCATTGTTGAACAAGTGATTTATGTGGTTGAATGGAACTTCCCCCACCTCAAACTTTATACATTTTAAAATTATGTATGCTTTTAATAATTATTAATTTTGATTCACTATGTGTTGAAAAGATTCTGTATCAATTCTGTAGGTACTTGAAGCAAATGAGGAGGAAAAGAAACTAATATTCTCTGAAAAGGATGCGGTTTGGTCAAAGTATTCAAGCCAAGTCAAGGTCGGGGATGTGTTTGATGCAAGAGTGGGTTCAGTGGAAGACTATGGTGCATTTGTTCATCTACGTTATCCTGATGGTACCTCTAATTCATGATCAAATGACTCAACTACTTCACTTTAGATTTATTTGTCAGATGATGGCTGATATACGATATACCTGGATAGGTTTCTATTATCTCACTGGACTTGTACATGTCTCTGAGGTTTCTTGGGATTTGGTTCAAGATGTGAGAGATTTTCTTAATGAAGGAGACCAAGTGAGGGTCAAAGTGATTCACATAGATAGGTAAGATAGATGAAAGTCTTGTCTGTTAAGTTTCTTAGTCATAATTTTTGTTAAATAAGTTGCTGCATACTACTAGAGAAAGATCTAACACCATCTTTAAATAAGCTGTCATCTTTGCCTTTCAATCAGTATTTCAAATTTATGCAGTAGTTGAACATAACACATATAGGTTTTCACCCTATACTTTGTAGTTTGTACAACTGCATTGTATGGAATATTTTATCTGCAAATGCACAAAAATTTGAAAATTATATGTTTTTTATGCATGATTCATGTATTGGGCAGAAATTTAACATGCAAATAGGCTATGTAATTGTTGCAAATTTATCCCTTTTTTGCACCATGACCATCTGCTCTTCAAGTTGACACTGTTGAGAAGTATGAAAACTTACATCAGAATTACTATTAGAAAGAATGATTACTAATTTTTTTTTTTAAACCTATAAATAGCTTACTTGTAACAATTTCTTGTCTTTAAAAAATCAGAGAAAAGTCTAGGATTACTCTCTCAATCAAACAGTTAGAAGATGATCCTCTTTTGGAGACACTGGACAAAGTAATTCCTCAGGTAGATTGTTGGATATGGATGTTCACAATTTCCAATCAGTGCTTTTATAATGGCTTTGCATACTAAAATTGCTTATGAAGTATAAATGTCAACAGGAAGCCCAGGAAGAGTCTGATGTGCTCAACATGTCTTCGAACATGAACATTGAACCTCTTCCAGGACTTGAGAGCATATGTAAAGAACTATTACAAGAGGATGGGTATGGTTGCATGTCTGTAAGCCCAAGTCTTAAGGATTTGTTGTGTTATATGCATATTTATGTCAAGAATTTGGCTTTCGAACACTTTCTTGCAGAGAAATTTGATAGAAGTAGCGTTTTATGTTCATAGGGGACATCATTGTTTATGTGCATCTTACTTTTTAAATTCAAACAATTTTTAAAACATATATGCAAATTTTCTCATGCTTGACATAAACAGACCTTTCTACTCAAATTATTCTTAAATGTATACCAATTCATAGTTGATGATTAATCAGCATAGGAACAAAATTTCTCATAGACTGCAGTGCAAAACAAGAAATGGAAAAACATAGGTTGGATAGATACTCTGTTTATCCTTCATTTTTCCCAGTTATAGCATCAGTTAGATTATGTCCTCTGCAGTTAAATTGCAAATGGCGAACTAGAAACATTTATATATTACCTGACCTTGGCTGAGATTTTGAATATACTTCAAATAACTTTCCAGCAATACTTGGAAATTGAGAAATATATTCTGTTGAGAACTATATCATACAAAATTCTTAACTGCTGTTGGCCTTCAGAAAGAACCTGGAAAAGGCATCTGCATACAATTAATAAATATTGTCATCAAATCCTTTTATTCTCAAATTTAATTTATAATTTGAAGCCAAATAAATAGAATGGGGATTGTTATCATGTTTTCCTCATTTAATATACTTAAAGTGCAAACTTATGAATACCATGTGCAGCATAACTGGTGTAAGACTTGGGCGGCAAGGACTGGAGAAGCGTGTGGTCTCACAGGACTTGGAACTTTGGCTTTCAAATGTGAGATGGAAACCTTTATTAAGAGAAGCATTTTTCTCCTTCGGTTAAGATCTAAACGTGTTTGGAGATTCATTTTGTATGCTTTTTGCTCTTGCAGATACCAGCCAAGGACAAACAGTTCACCCTCCTTGCTCGAGCCGGAAGACAGGTTGGTTTTTTCTTCTTTAATGGAAAATGTTATGTCTTTCTTCATTCTTTTGATTCAAAACATGCTGGTACTTCAATGTCAGTCATATGTGGTCTTGAAAAATCCTTCCTGCAACTATCAATGTACGGTTGTCAGATCAATTGCTATGTATAAGATGTCATATTATTTCTTCTCTCTAATTTATAATAGTTCATTTACTATTTAGTGTCAAGGCAGATAAATATATGACCTTCTTTGATTGTTTATATCACATTTTTTTACGGCCACAAGTTCCCACTTAAACATATCTACTTTGTGTAGATTTTGAGCCAACATCTATGGGTGTTCCATGACGAGCAAACCAAACTTTGTATTGTGTAGTCATTTTTTTCACATTTTCTTTCCCATTAGAAGTTATTTAAGGACAATTCCGAGAACTTGCAAAATATTAGTCTTGGAATAGTTTATAAGAACTTACTTTCTTCCATTAATTATCATCTATTTTGCATGTAACCTTTTGCAATTTACTGAATTCAGCAGTACTTGGCCCAATTTCAAATATCTGTAAGAGTTCAAACATATCATGATTGCTGAGATTATAGGCATAATGTGTTCTAGAAATTTTATACAACTCAGGAATCACATAATAAGTAGAACATGACCAAAAGAGTTGAAGACCAGCTGTTTGTTCTGTAACAGGTCCAGGAGGTGTATTTGACTACCACACTTGACCAGGATGGCATAAAGAAAGCTGTACAGAGAGTATTAGGTCGTGTTCCTTGAGCTTACATGATGTGGGATTTGAAGTTTGAACACAGGTGTGTCTCTGAATGATCTGTTGCTGCTGTCAAATTCTTGCACCACTTGTTATGTGCTGTACATTGCTTGTACACTGAACCAAATATTAACATCATCAATGAGCCAAAGGGTCAGTTGAAAATTATTCTAGTTCTATTGTGCCTGTAGCTGGAAAACATAGGTTGAATACCCTCTTTGTATAAGAGGCTGCAGATTTTTCTGCGGATGCTCTATAATTTTTTTTTTGTAATAATTTTAAGGAAGAAACAAATCAATTTCTTCTCCTTTTATGTGTGGAAACTTGCTCTTGGTCTTCTTTGTTGATGGTATCATATTTCTTGGCATACACATTATCATTATAGAGCAAATGCATCATTGAAGTAATATGTAATCTAATGTTGTTAAGACTATTAATAATATCACTCAGTTTAAACACCTTACTCTACTGAATGGCATACGGCTGTTCTTTAAAAGTCATTTCTTCATATATTTAATAAATTCTAGGATTGACCCTTCTATACTTGATCAAATTGTTCATGCTGCAAGACACATTGGCCTACTGTTTTAGTTACATCTAAGAATTGCTTAAAAATTCTTCACCTTACACATGATCAAGCTTGTCCTTGCTAAATGGGTTGGCTTTGAGGATCAAGATAGGATTGACAAAGTTTGATAACTACGAATGTGTATATGGCTAGGATTTTAAATATCCTATTTGGTTGGAATCTTTGGATAGTTACCAGGTATGCTCCACACTTTGATAATCCTTTTGAGGAGAAGGGGAGGGCTTTTTTCCCCTTATGAATGTTTATTTTTCAGTCATCCATGGTTAATTATAATTCTGATGCCAATGTTATTTATGGCTTATAGATTATAATATGTGGATTATACTATAGCTAAATGATGGATTTCATCAGTGCTAATGATACTGTACGAAGTATTGACTGCTTTTGTGATAACTGGTTCTACTTTATAGATGCTTTTTAAAAAGAATGTATTTATTTACTGCTTCACCCTGGTATACCATATTCAATTTTTTTCAAGATTTGCTGTATTGATTTATCTGTAACATGTTGTATACATGTCTTGTATTTGTATCCATGCTTCATGGATGACCAGCTCCCAATCTTAAATCAACCTGTGAAATCTCCATGGTGTCAGACTGTCAGGTTCTTAGCTAAGATAGTTCTGGACAAGAGAAGAGCCTGCCATGAAAGGAGAAGGCTGGTTGGGGTGGCCAGCTCTTTCAAGTTATGTAGTTTAAACCCATTCAACTGGAGAGGTTCTTTGAGACAGTGCAGACAAAATGAGAAGAATATATGTGTAATATAGCCTATTGCCTTCATTTTTGGGGCATTACAAGCTAGAGAGCCAAATTGAACATAGTCCCATTCATGAGGATGTTCATATATGAGTCTTCTTCAGGTGAAGATAATGTTGTGTAGAGTTTGATTTAGATAAATTTTCTTTGTTATGTATTGTTTTTACATATTGCAAAAGATGGAGCATGCCCTATTATGTTTATGTGCGCATGCACGTGCATGTAGATGACTAGATGCTAGTGGGATGGTGCACTCACGTATGTATGATCACTAACACATCCACAACCCTTCCAGCACTTGGTTTGTACACCTGTGTTCAAGTATGCATCGTGCA
The DNA here is from genome assembly GCF_000442705.2 of Elaeis guineensis. Lineage (NCBI taxonomy): Eukaryota > Viridiplantae > Streptophyta > Magnoliopsida > Arecales > Arecaceae > Elaeis > Elaeis guineensis. Next base: position 131,336,879 of record NC_026000.2, read on the forward strand.
TCCTCATTTCGCGTGGCATAATAACTTGAGGTTGTTGCTCTCAATAGTGGAATCGCTGCACATTGGCAACTTTTTTCTGACACTTGTTCCTATCTGATTTCTTCTTGCATTTTGTGCTTTACAAAGTACTTTTGGATTCATTGACCGCTAGAATTAAGGACAGATGTCGGTAGAGCCTTTGTCAAATTTATAAATATTTAGACAGATTTTCTTCTGTTTCTCATGGGAGACATGTTGTTGCACTTTAGCACCTTTGTATGCCAAATTTTTCAAAACCCTTTGTTATCTTTCTAGTTTGATAAATAGTGCAGGAGAACTGTTATTTCATATGGATTCTCACTTTTGGCCATTGTTCAATTAATATGCTACTACCATGTAAATAGTCAAACAAATGCTTACTTGATGCATAACAAATATCAGATGAAATACAACTTCAAGTGTGAAACTTGTAGAGGCTATTCAACAATAGTGAGGTGAGTATTGGGGAAATAACGCAATTGAATCTCAATTGAAACACCTGATGATCCCAGGCAAACTGAAGTAAGAACTATATGATAATATTTGATGTGGTATGATCATAGAAAATCAATCTGCACTCTTGAGTGATATGAACCTGGTACCTCAGTGTGTTCTTATGTTTCACTACTTGCAATCCTCACTTTTTGTGTGAGAAGCATAAGCTTACTAGTTTGTTCTGAAAAATTAGATAAGATTGCTTGGATGCTTTGAAGTTTAGAGGCAAGAAAGAAAGGTATATAAAAGGAGGATAGAAAACTTTTGGGGTTGATGGCAATTAAGACTTCTGAGGGTAAAACATTTGCAGAAGTTTATACAAATCTTGAGTGATCTGTAATCAGAAAATCTTCTCATCAATTTCATTTATAGGTTAAAAATGATTTTGCTGACTCTAGGTACCAATTGAAAATATGACATTTTTTAAGGTTGGTTGGAATTTAGTGATCCATATGAGATTTATAGTTTCATAGTAGAAGAATATAACCTACAAGCTGCACAACTTTACATATAGCTTGAAGCATCTAGCAACTGGACTATTTTGTTCAATCAGTCGTTCAAAGAATTTGGCTAAAAGCATGAACTAGAAAAATGGTGGCAAAGCTGTTAGTTCCGTACATGGATGACATCCTTGATTCTAATCATTATGATCAATGTAGGAGTTTGATCCTTGGTGAAGATATGGATATCTTCTTTAATTCCATGAAGGATTTGAGTCATGCATTGGCCTGAATGTTCTGAGATAAAAAAACATTATGTACAGTCTGGGCCAATAACTCTATGTAGTAAAGTTTGGATGTTTGATATGATAACATAAAACACTCCATCCTTTCAGGCATGGAATCACTTATGTTGAACATTCCCAAGATGGAGTTGAAGATTCAACAGACAAGGTGCTATGTTAAATTTAGGGAGTTTATGGACAAGGTACTAGGTATTTAGTTTAGGGAGTTGTGTGTATTCAATTCCTTGTGCTGGGGAGTACATACCACATGTAATCTTGGAATGTAATATTTGATGGCATTCAAATTCATCATGAAGTAGCTAAAACTGACAAAGATTTGTACCAATTCGTAGTTATCATGTCCATCAAGTACAATTTGGACACAGATTCTGGTCTTATAAGTAGAACTCTATGCAGCTGTCCAATTTTTCCCGGGTGAGTTTGTTCCTAGTCACCATAAAGACAGATATAGAAAAGAAACAAAGAAAAAAAAAAAGGGAAGGCAGTCCTCATTTGTTCAACCACTATTGCAGGGTATATTGTTTTATCAGAGGACAATAGAGCTGGTAGTTGATCCATAATATGGCCACCTTTAGTTTTTTATAAAGCTCAATCAAAGGCAACTCAAACTCTGGGAGACTGGAAACAAATAACAAATCAAGTACATTTGCGATATTATTTGGTTAATTTTTGTGCTTTGTAGCACAATCACTCAACTTGAGGCGTTCAGAAGCCTTAAACAACATATTTAGCAACTAAAACTCTGGGAGACTGGAAACAAATAGCAAATCAAGTACATTTGCTATATTATTTGGTTAATTTTTGTGCTTTGTAGCACAATCACTCAACTTGAGGCATTCAGAAGCCTTAAACAACATATTTACAGGAATAATCAAATCATACAAGGCACTCAGAGAAGCAAGAATCTGATTTCTAAGATGGCCTTAATTGGAGGTTGCTTGATTACCATTTTGGGAGCATGGTGTCAGATAGTTGTTGGCTTGGTGATTGTTGATCTAGGTGCCCTGATCTAACCTTCTGTCCAGCTTCTAAAGTGTGTCGAATGTGTATCCCAGTTAGATCATGATACTTATACATCTTTTTTAAAAAAATGCAGATTCTAAAAGGTGAAGTTGAATTCTTCTCTAATAAAAACAGTCAATTTTTTTAATAATGAGTTTGACCAACTACTGTTGTATTAAAAATGAGTTTTTGTTCCTTCTAGAGATTGTTCAAAATTTTAGATATTAGAATATTTTTAAATTTTGAGTTAATTAGAAAGTTTGGACAAATATATATATATATATTGGAAGACTTTAACAAATAATATATTCTAATTTTTTTATAGGTGATATATAATATATATATATATATGTGTGTGTGTGTGTGTCTATAGATATACATGTATGTATGTATGTATGTATATGTGTGTGTGTGTATAGATATATATGTATGTATGTATGTATATGTATGTACGTACGTATGTATGTTAAAGCTTTCTGCAAACAATTAACATGACAACCTATATGGTAACATGGAAAAGCTGGTGTGGTTCATCAATGAAGACAAATGAAGAGTTCAAGAGTATGTCTATATGGAGAGCTAATGTTTGTGGTTGTCACATCCTGGTAGCATACTATTTTAGGAAAAGTAAATTTTCACTAAGGGACTTAATGTGTTTATTTAAATCTATGTAACTACATCATTTTGAAGACCAGAATCAAGACAATTTTAAGAACATGCTAATCTCACTTGGTAAAATGCCTTCTTTATATTTTGTTTTGCAGGATATTTCTTTCTCATAAACTGTCATTAGCAAATATCTCCATGATAGGTAGAAAATAAAACACAAGCCCACACATGGTGATGGAGGATCATGCTAGTTTAACAATTCAAATAGATTGTAAGCGCAAAAGTTGCTATTATTCTCTTAATTAAGATGACCAGATGATCTTAGAGGAGTACAGCCCTTACAGTTTCTGAACTCAGCTATGTAATGAGGCGGAAGTTAGGGATGGCAAAATCGATCCGACCTGATAGGTATGTATCCTACCCAAACCCAGTCAAACCCGAAAAATAGGATTTGACCGGGTTTGGGTTCGGATTTGGGTAAAACCCGAAAACTATAGCATGGGTATAGATATGGTATGGGTAGTGCTGTTTTCTACCCAAACTCGAATCCGAATTTGAGCCGAACCTACGGGTATGGGTAATATCCGAACCCATATCCAAATATATATGTTTATAATTCTGTTTTGGTAATTCTGTATGGGTAATATCCGAACCCATATCCAAATATATATGTTTATAATTCTATTTTGGTAATTCTGTTTTGGTTGATAATATGTATAAAATTATTTTAATTATTTATATGTCTATGTTGAATTGTAATTCTATTTCTATATTTGATTTTTATAAATCGAGACTTGTAAATTATATTCTATGTTGAATTGATAATTTTGTTTTGATTGATAATATCTATAAAATTATTTTGGTTGTTTATTTTTTTTGGTTATGGGATAGGCATGAGGCGGGTATGGGTTGGGTATGGAAAAATGAGTTACCCGTGGGTATCCCCGAATCCATTGGGTATGGGGATGGGTATCTCTTTTCTTATCCGATCGGGTATCGGGTAGGGTTTGGGCATAGAGTATTAAGTTCGGGTTTGGAGATGGATAGTACAATACCCGATCCAAACCCTATCCATTGCCATCCCTAGCAGAAGTTCTTCGGTAAACTGGCCGTACTATTGTGTCATAGAAAAATTTAATCTCTAGGTCTAACATTTCTGAATGTAGGAAATATTTTCAGCAATTTGGAGATAAAATAGAACACAAAGATTAATGATTTAAGTCCTGGTAGGATGTCCTATGAATGTCTTGATGGGACAAAATCCCAGGTGTCGGGACCACAAATCTCTTGAGATGGGGGCCTCTTGGTTTTTCTGTGAATGGGACATCTTGCTCTGCCCTAGCAATTAGGACAAGGATATCTCATGATGCACCAAACAAGATATTGGGATGATGGTAGGATAATCCTGTCTGACAATTGGAACAGCATCCCATCCAGACATTTTGCACAATGTTCCCACTGAGAATTGAATTCCTGCAGGATTTGGATCATCGAACTAGATAAGAAGCACATCTATTTGGTGGGAAAATTTTCTCGCAATCC
>NC_026000.2:131346289-131507744 GCF_000442705.2 Elaeis guineensis
GCCCACTTGGGCCAATCGCCCTGTATCCCCCGGAAAGGGGAAGCAGAGGGCGGAGAGCCCTCTGTCTGATCATGATTCTACCTCCGAAGGGTCCCTACCTCCGTTCTGTCAGAAGACCCTCGAGATTCGCGATCGAGAGGATCTTCTGGATCAAAGGTTTCAAAAGATGAACCGACGGATTGAAGAGCTCCGCCATGCTCCCCCTGCTTACGGTGAGGATATCTGTACTGACCCTCTTTTTTCTCAAAAAATTATGCAGGAACCGATCCCGTCGAGCTTCAAGCTCCCCCAATTTGAGAGCTACGATGGGATCTCGGATCCGGTTGACCACCTGGAGGCCTTTCGGACAATGATGCTGCTCCATGGCACGCCAGACGCCATCCTGTGCCGAGCTTTCCCATCTACCTTGAAGGGAGCAGCAAGAAATTGGTATTCGGCACTGAAGCTGGGTACTATATTCTCTTTTGATCAAATGAGCCACCAGTTTGCGGCTCATTTCATCAGCAGCCGACGTCCCCGGAGAGGTTCGGAGTCCCTCATCAACATCAAGCAAAAAGAGAGAGAATCCATCTGAATTTATGTCAACCATTTTAACGCCGCCGCATTGGAGGTCCGAAACTTGGACCAATCAGTTGCAATGGCTGTCCTGAAGAGCGGTCTTCAAAAGAATGATCTTCTGTTTTCTCTAAAAAAGAAGTATCCCAGAGACTTCGCTGATTTGCTGGCTCGGGCCGAAGGATATGCCCGAGCAGAGAAAGCCTTCAAGCTGAAGGACGAGGAGGCCGCGAAGGAGCGGCAGGCGGGCGATTCCAGCAAGTCTGCAACTGAAAAAGGTTCGAGTGAAGCTCGGCCACATTCTCGAACTCTCCCTAGATACAAGCGTGTCCGAACTCTCCCTCGAGCTCGTAGGCAGAGAAGCCTGGACCGTAGAGTTCGGCGGAGCTCTCCCCCAGGAAGATTTCACAGCTACGCCCCTCTCAATGCTCTAAAAACTCAAGTGCTGATGGAGATCAGGGAGCAGCTGCCAAGGTCGGAAAGGATGCGCACACATCCCGAGAAGTGCAACCCTAACAAGTTCTGCCTCTATCATCGTGACCACGGCCATGACACGGAGAAGTGTGCTCAGCTCCGAGATGAGATCGAGGAGCTCATCAGACGAGGTCGGCTCAACAGATTCATCCAACGCTGGTCTGAAGGTAGGAAGATCGGCCGAGGGCTCTACCACAACCAGAACCGCCAAAGAGGGAAGAACAGCCTGAAGATCGACCTCCAATCGGGATCATCAACATCCTCTTTGGAGGACCCCGATGGGAGCAGCCAGCGGATCGGTCGGACCGCCCAAGCGGCAGAGGACTGAAGAATCTATAACCTTTACTGAAGAAGATGCTCAGGAGATTCAATTCTCCCATAATGATGCGGTCGTAGTTTCTTTAAATATTGCTGATTATGATGTACGCCGCATTCTTGTTGATAATGGAAGCTCGTCGATATTTTATTTTACGATGCATTCTCAAAAATGTCCATTTCGGATGATCGATTAGGGCCGATAAGCTCCCCATTGGTAGGGTTCACTGGCGATGCTATGCCAGTGGAAGGAGTAATAATTTGACCATAGTTGCAGGTCGGTGTCCGAAATAATCTAGAGCGCAAGTGAATTTTCTGATAGTAAAGGTGCCGTCTGCCTACAATGTGATACTCGGCCGACCTGGCCTCAACGCCCTCCGAGCTGTGGTATCGACCTACCATTTGAAATTGAAATTTCCTACAAGCCAAGGGGTTGGAGAGGTCAGAGGAGATCAAGTCCTGGTAAGACATTGCTATAACATAGCCTTACAAAGAAATGGTCAGTCTGACCCATGTCTGGTTGATGGATTAGACACCCGCGACGACCTTGCTGAAGAACGAGGTGAGCCAATTGAAGATCTTGTCTCAATTCCTTTGAACGATGGGAATGAAGAGCACGTGGTGAAGATCGGCTCCAACTTGGGAGAAGAGGTACGGACATAGCTCATCAATTTTCTACAAAAGAATGTGGATATTTTCGCTTGGGTTCCAGCAAACATGCCGGGGATTGATGCGGAAGTCATGGAACACCATCTAGCAGTTGATCCCAAACATCGATCGATGGAGGAAAAAATTCAAAGTCATGCACCGGAAAGGCAGAAGACAATAGCTGAGGAAGTTGATAAACTCCTGAAAGCCGGATTCATTAGAGAAGTCAACTATCCGAATTGAGTCTCCAATGTGGTTCTCGTCAAGAAGGCAAACGGCAAGTGGAGGATGTGTATAGACTTCAAAAAGCTAAACAAAGCCTGCCCAAAGGACAGTTACCCTCTGCCAAAATTGACCAATTAGTGGATGCCACCTCGGGCCACGAGCTTCTCACTTTCATGGATGCATTCTCCAGCTACAATCAAATCAGGATGGCACCAGAGGACGAAGAAAAGACTGCTTTTATCACTAACCGTGGTCTTTACTGTTACAGGGTCATGCCTTTTGGCCTAAAAAATCAGGGGCGGCCTATCAACGGCTGGTGAATAAGATCTTCAAAGAGCAGATCGACCGCAACATAGAGGTCTACATGGACGACATGCTTGTAAAAAGTAAATCCTCAGTGAACCACGTCGCCGACCTTGAGGAGACCTTCAGCGCCCTCCGAAAATACAAGATGAAGCTGAACCCAATCAATGCGCTTTTGGAGTAATCTCAGAGAAATTCTTGGGCTTTATGGTATCGGGGCACGGGATCGAAGCCAATCTGGAGAAGATTCGTGCCATCCAGAAAATGACCGCCCCGAAGTCAATAAAGGAAGGTCAGCACCTTACTGGGAGAATAACAGCTCTGAATAACAGCTCTGAATGTCAGCGAGCGTTTGAAGAATTGAAAAACTATCTCAGCTCACCTCCGCTATTGGCAAAGTTCGAACCTGAAAAGGAGTTGTTCTGTACCTGGCGGTCTCCCTGTGGCTCTCGCAGCAGTTCTGGTTAAGGAAGAAGCAAAAATTCAACGGTCGATCTACTACATAAGTCGAGTATTGAGAGACGCCGAAATCAGGTACACTAAGTTAGAGAAACTAACTTACGTCCTGTTGATTGCAGTCCGAAGGCTCCGACCTTACTTTCAAGGGCACACCATAACACTGCTCACCGACCAATCGATTAAGGCAGTTCTACATCGAGCGGAGGCTTTCGAAAGGATAGCGAAATGGATGGTCGAGCTCACAAAATTCGACATCAACTATCGACCTCGGCCGACGATAAAAGCTCAAAATTAGCAGACTTCATAGTGGAATGCACTATCCCGGAAGAAGTCGAACTTGAACGAGGTGAAGCTGACAACCCAGGGCTCCAGTCGAACTCCCTGAGGAAAGAATAGATCTCCCTGATGGTTTTTGGGCCCTCTATGTGGATGGTTCCTCCAACATGTCAGGCGCGGGCACGGGCCTGATCTTGGTCAATCCGGAAGGAATTATCGTGGAGTACGCACTGCGCTTCGAATTTTCTGCGATAAATAATGGAGCAGAATATGAAGCTCTGATTGCAGAACTGAAGATCGCTAAAGAATTAGAAGTAGATCGGCTCCAAGTCTACAGTGACTCCCAATTGGTGGTGGGATAAGTTAGCGAAAATTATGAAGCTCGGAAGGACAGTATGGCCAAGTATCTCAAAAAGGTAAAAGAGATCATCCCTGCTTTGGCAGCTTTGACATCAAGCAGATTCCAAGAGTAGAAAATACCCAAAGAAGTCCTCTTCGAAGTTCTGAAATGTCCAAGTATGGAAGAACCGCATCTTGTAATAGAGATCAGCCATGAACCCAGCTGGATTGACCCGCTGGTTGCATACCTCAAAGACGGAGTTCTTCCTCATGATGCAAAAGGAGCTCAGAAGCTTAGAAACCAAGCCTCCCGATATATCCTTTACGAGGGTAAGCTGTATAAGAGGTCATACTCTTTGCCCCTCCTGAAATTGTCTTCGGCCTTCTGAAGCCGACTTTGCCTTGTGGGAGGTACATGAAGGAGCCTGCGGAAGTCACCTAGGGACCAGATCTTTATCCCACAAACTGCTTCGATAAGGTTATTACTAGCCTACAATGTACCATGACTCCATTGAATATGTCAGAAAGTGTGATCGGTGTCAGAGATATGCGAATATCCAAAGACAGCCCGCCTCCGAACTTACACCCTTGAGTGCCCCATGGCCGTTTGCACAATGGGGGATGGATATTCTTGGACCTTTTTCCATGACGTCCAGGCAGTGAAAGTTCCTCCTGGTGGCACTTGACTACTTCACCAAGTGGGTCGAAGCCGAACCTTTGGCGAAAATTACAGAAGCTAAAGTGCAGGACTTCGTCTGAAAGTCAATCGTTTGTAGGTTCGGCTTATCCAGAACTCTCATTATTGATAATGGATGATAATTTGCTAGAGCAAGGTTTGCTGAATTTTGTGAGAACTTAAACATCTCCTATAACTTCACGTCAGTAGCCCATCTGCAGGCAAACGACGAAGCTGAAGTGACCAACAGGATTCTGTTGCAAGGAATCAAGGTGAGACTTGAAAAAGCAAAGGAAACTTGGGCAGACGAGCTTTATCATGTGTTATGGGCATACCAAACTACCCAAAGACTGTCCACGGGGGAGACCCCCTTTGCCTTAGCCTTCGGAACAGAAGCTGTTATCTCGATTGAACTCAAGCTTCCGTCGGCGCGAGTCGTGGCATTCGACGAGCAGCGCAACTCACAGGATCTCAAGGCCAACCTCGACTTGTTAGAAGAAAAGTGAGAGACAGCTCAAGTTCGGATGGCAGCCTACAAACAGAAAGTTGCCCGCTACTATAATTCTCGGGTCAAGAGCAAAGCCTTCAGAGCGGGGGACTTAGTACTTCGGCGAGCCACTGTTTCACAACCTCAAAATCAAAAAAACTTGCCCCAAACTGGAAAGGTCCGTATGAAGTCAGGGAGGTAGTCTGGCCCGGAACATACTATCTAAAAGAGCTCGGAGGAGCGGACCTTCCACGATCATGAAATTCAAAAATTTACGAATGTATTACCATAACCTTGCCTTAAATAAAAGTTTCATATTCGCATATCTTTTCTTTTGGCATGAGCTTATAACGACAGAGAATAGCTCTTTCAGACAATCGAAACTAAGTGTGTCAGGAATAAGAGGAGAACCTCATCCCGACACAAATGAAGTCCGATTATTAAGAGATCGAATGGAGAGAGAGACCCTCGCAATGGCCCTTATGCGCCCCCACAGTCATGTTAGGAATGGGAGGAGAACCTCGTCCTAACATGAGCAAAGTTGAAGACCCGGTTATTAAGAGACCGGATGGGGGGAGAGGCCTCGCAACGGCCCTTATGCACCCCCACAGTCATGTTAGGAACAGGAGGAGAATCTCGTCCTAACATGAGCAAAGTCGAAGATCCGATTATTAAGAGACCAGATGGGGGGAGAGGCCCTCGCAACGGCCCTTATGCGCCCCTACAGTCATGTTAGGAACAAGAGGAGAACCTCGTCCTAACATGAGCAAAGTCGAAGATCCGGTTATTAAGAGATCGGATGGGGGAGAGGCCCTCGCAACGGCCCTTATGCGCCCCCACAGTCATGTTAGGAACAGAAGAAAAATCTCATCTTAATATGAGCTGAAATCGACTGTGTCGGGAACAGGAGGTGAACCTCATCCTGACACAAATGAAGACCTGGTCGTTTAAGACCGGATGAGGAAAAAAGCCTCCTCAACGGCTCCTCTACACCCCTACAACCCCGTTAGAAGCAGAGGAAAAACCCTCCCCAAACATAAAAAAAAGGGGGAGAGAAAAAGGAAAAACGACGAGCTACGTCAGAGATAAGGAAAAAATGAACTACATCTAAGACACAAGGGACCTCGTCTCAACGAGGAAGAAAACTCTTGTCAAAATCCTCAGTCCCTAACGGGGAATCCAACACTAGCAGGAGAAAATAAACTTCCTCAAAATAATGAGAAGTTCGGACCCCAAGCTCGAACACTGGAAGAAAGCGTCAAATTCGAATGGCCTCGAAAAGATCTTCGGTCATGAACAAAAAGGGCGAATCAACGTGGCGATGATCAGGAATCTTCAAACAACATCGATATCGAATATGATAAAAGACAAGAGAAGCTCGGTAAACAACAACTCAGAGCAAGAATAGACAAGGTAATGAGAAAATTTCTTTTCATTTAATTAGTAAAGAGAGCATTACAAAAGCTTTTGAAGGTCAAAAAAAAAAAACAACAAGAAAAGAAAAGAATACATGAAACAAAAGGTAAAAGAAGCTCTAAGGAAGCTCGGCTTCTTCTGACTTCGAACTCTCGTTCCAGCCATTATCGAAAATTGCTTTAAGTTCTCAACTTCTTCTTTCAATTCCTTCTTTTTTAACAGCATCTCCTGATATATTTGGTAAAACCGCCGGCTTTCGTCCTCCGATTTTCGAAGCTTTTTCCTCAGAACTTTGAACTCCGCTTCTGCATCCTTGACCGCCTGCTGCTCATAGGTCAGCTGAATTTTCAGCCGCTGCAGTTCGGCCTTCTCCTTCCAAGGGCTACGGATAGTTCTTCTATGGTCCCCCTCAAGGATCGAAGCTCGTCGGAGCCTTGAACCGAAATGGCCTGGGCCTTTTGGACAACTGCTTCTGAAGGCGAGCAACCTCGTCGGTCGCTGTCTTGAGCATCCTTCTGTAGTTATTGATTTGCCCGCACCAGCCAACTCGATGAGTATTATAATTCATCTCGGCATCCTGTAGCTGCTTCTGGAGGTCGAAGAATTTCTTCGACCAGTCTCGACCGTGATCAGCCTGGGTTGGAAGCCAGGACGAGCTCCTTTTCAATTGGCCGATCTTCTCCCGTGCGGCCGCCAACTCGACTTTGAGGGAGCTGATCTTGGAGGCCTGAGTCCAAGATCGATCGCTGGTGTATTTTTGGAGTTCCTCAAGCTCCTTCTCGAAGTTGGCCTTCTTCCGGCTGTAGTCCATGAAATCTTTTCTATGGAGGTTCCGAAGGTGAGTAACCTCCACGGTGGCTTCCGAATGGCTCTTCCTCAGTCTGTGAAGTTGTCGTCCATCTTCTTTGATTTCTTCGTTAGGTGACGAACTTTTTTTCTCAGATCCCGGATCATAGACTTCAAAGGAATCCCCTGCGGTAGGGGAAGAGCTTCGGCAAGGCACTGTTGTCAGAAAACAAGAGCGTCACAACGCAACTCATTGTAAAAAAAAAAAGAAGAAGAAAAAGGAAGTAGAAGAAGAAAAAGGAGCTCTCTGTAAAGAGGAATTGATTTTATTGATTAATTCTTAAGCACAAGAGAAAGAGGAAAAAAAAGTTGTAACAAAGAAAAAGTATAAAATTAGAGGTCTCGGACCTCTGGAGCAGAAGTGGAGGAGCTCGGTGACCCCAGAAGGTCGGTCATGGCAGCTGCGGCAGTTGAAGAGTCCCGATGGAGGGAGACCGGCAACAGCTTCGGAAGGTCTGCTTCATCGTCGGATGCTTTATCCAAGAAGCTGAGGTCGAGTTCGGAAAACTTTCCGACCACCTTCTCCTGGCAAAGCTCGAAGCCTTTGATAAAGGCGGCCTGGCCGAACTTGATATTCAGATTTCTCATCTCGAAGGAGTCTTGAACTCCTCCACTGCTTGGGCCCTTGCCTCCGAGACTAGGGTTGGGATCTGCTCCTTCAGCTTGGAAACCTCGGCCTCTGCCTTCCTTCTTTCCTCCTTTAAAGCAGCCTTCAGAGACGTCGAAGTTTGTTCCTCCTTCTTGAGTGCCTCTTGGAGACTCATGACTTCGGTGACCTTCTCCTTAAGACGGGCAGCCTCAGCCTGGCGACCTTTCTCCGCCTGGGCTGCTTCCTTTTTGCATTATTCATCGCCTCGATATTGGCAATGAGTTGGTGTCCAATCTGCAAGAGCGGCCAGGGAGTCAATATGAAAGATAAGGAATGAACTAAGTGAAGAAGCAAAAAAAAAAAAAGTAAATCGATCTACCTCAAGAAAAGACCCCAAAGAGTCCCAAACTCGCTGTTCAGGAACGGCATGGACGATCCTGTGGACGATCTTGGGCAAAATACACCCGTCGACCAACCTTTTTATTAAATCCCTGTTGTTGAAGGAATTCTCTCCGGATCCTCTTCGGAGCCGTTGGACCCTTCGATGGCAGCCCTGCTGCTGCTGATCTTGCAGCCACCTGTTGGAATAGTATCCTAAAGTCAATCATCAGCCTGTTGACGGTTGTGCTTATTTTTATATATGTACATGAATTATGAATTAATAAAAATTATTTTGATATTTTTCATCACAAAATATTTCATCTTCTAATGAACTCTTATGTTGTGGTGAAGTCCTTAGGACTATTTAGACTCGACAAAAGGAGGATTTGTCGTTTAGTTCTTAAATCTGTTCGCGACCAAATGATACGTTGTTACCAAGATGACAACGTTTATCAAGCATAGGTCGTTGTATGCCATATAGGTTGGTTGTTCTCTTAACCAATGAGTGTGGAGACACTGGTATGGCATACAGGTGAGATGTAAGGGTACATCTGCACTGAACGTGACCGACTCCGGAGCTATTTTTGCTGTCAAGATTTGCTCCGATGGAATATGGGTATAAATATCCCTCTGACCTGAGACCGCCACGGTGACTTGCAAGCAACTCACTGCACTTAGGCACTGGACTACCTGAATTTCTAATTCAGTGACGGAAGGCTGCTGGGTGTAGTCAAGTACTTGACTTGTCGGTGCGTGTGTCAAGATGGGATTGACCACTCCAGTTTAGGAGCTGTGTACAGTTGTGTTTCAATTTAGCAAAATCTTGATCAGGGTAGTCCTAGTGAGGAGTCACAGGACTGTTTGAGTTGAGCACGATTCGGATGATCTGATCAAGGTTGACAGTTTAACCCTGAGTCATCCTAAACATGGGGGTCAAAAGGATGAATTATACAGTAACCATATTCACGTAGGTTCTGAGTGTTGCGATTGTGACTATTCGACCTATCCGGACATCGGGTACCATTGCTAGATGGTCACTTCGATTAGTACAGGAATTGGTTCCTGTGCTACCAGTTAGGTTCGAACCTGCGGGGTCACACACATTAGAGGTTCCTATCTGATCTGATAGCTGATGAAGAGTCCTTCATGTCTGAGATTCTGTGATCGAGAATCAGAATTCTCTGATCACGAATTCCACACATTTTGGGTATCGGGGTCAAGAGTCCCACTGATTTGGGACTCTTCGATCAGGGTTACATATCGATGAATTATGATGCCCGATTATCCATCGGATTTAGACTCAATATTTATGAGAGTTTAGTTAGTGATTTGATCGCTAATTAACTCAATTTGATTGAGTAATTATTTTTGGATCAAGTCCAATTGAATTGGATTCAGTTGGGTTTGATCCGATTAGGTTAAGAGTTGACCTAATCGTCGAGATGGTTTGGTCCCTGATTTGATCAGAGGTTGGGCTTAATCAATTCCTGATTTGATTAGGATTTTATTGAGCCTAATTAAGCCTAATTTAGTTGGGTTTAAATTAGTCTAATTGGGCCTAACTTATTTGGTTCAATTAGGTTGGTTTAAATAATGAAATCACCTTGACCCATTCTTCCTGCGCCACCTCACTTCCACTGCGCCCTTTTGAATTCACGAGAAGAAAGTTCTCATGAATTTTTTCTCACGCAAAACCCTCCTCACGTCCTACTTTAATGCGCCTTATGAGTGGATAAGGATGATTGGTTGGCCATTCAAATTCAAAATAAAGTTTGAATTTGAATGAGCAATCAATCTTAGCGCCTTGACCTTATCCTCTTTTAACGTCCCATTTATTACACGAGAGAATGTTTCTCATGAAATCACTCACGCACAAATTAAGCCACGTCCTCCTCTTCTCACGCCCTTAGTGGATAGGAATAAATTGGTTTCCATTTGAATTCATACATACATACATACATACATACATACATACATACATATATATATATATATATATATATATATATATATATATATATATATGTATGTATGTATATATATATGTATGTATGTATATATATATGTATGTATGTATATATATATATGTATGTATATATATATATATGTATGTTATATATATATATGTATGTATGTATATATATATATATGTATGTATATATATATGTATGTATATATGTATGTATATATAGTTATATAGATATATACACACAGGTGTGTGTATATGTGCTGTGTGTGTACTTTAGATATGGCAATCAAACGTTTCGATATCAATCTTGGATGATTCATCTCCAAATATTTGGACTTAGATAATTCAAGCATGGGTTCCCTCCCTTCTTTCTCTGTGTCAGGCAAAAAAAGAAGTTTGATAACTCCATTTAAGACCAAAAAACTGAGAGAGAGAGAGAGAGAGAGAGAGAGAGGGGGGAGAGATCGGAGTGCCTCATCAAATTTCATTGAGGTCATAAATTTAGCCCAAAATAGAGCGACCAAGTAAAAAGAAATAGTAGTCTTAGCTCTTAACTGACCAAAGCTTTTAAAGGACTGACAATGATAAGAAGACTTAGGTCACAAACCAAGGACCAATCACTCTAGAAATAGATGACTTTCTTAATGAGTAAGTAGTAGCCTTCTCAAAAAAAAGGGAAAAAAACTAAATGATCCTTAAATTTCTTTCCTTCCAAACCTTCCACTAAATAGACACTGTTAGAACATCCCAATCAATTCTGAGATATTTCAGAATTTACTTCCCTCTCCAAACCCCTTGAGATAATTAAGTTAAAGGAGGTCTTGCCGTCTATTTATTTCTCTTCTTGAAATATGTCCAATTCTGCTCTAAGGACATTATAGGAATGGATGAGTTGCAGATTCATCCATATCGTGACATAGAACACAAGTTAGATTGTTGGTCATGATCTCTTCTTCATATTATCAGTAGTTAAAATTTTTCTTTAGTCGGCCAACAATTTTCACCTTTCTAGGTATTTGGCCTTCCAAACATAAGTGAATGTCTCTTGTCCAATCTACCACCACCTTTCTAGGTATTTGGCCTTCCAAACATAAGTGAATGTCCCTTGTCCAATCTACCACCAAAGTTCAGAAACTTGTAATAGGATTTGACAGTAAAAATATTTTCGGAGGTCCATCTCTAAATTAATTCGTCTCTGCTATGAGAAGGCCTAATAAGATTTAGGGTATCCATGAGCTGAACAAGCCAACCATAGAAACTTTCAATTTTTTACTGTGTTTTGGTCCAAACACTAGTGGAACCCTTGTCCAATGCACCGCCAAAGTTAAGAAACTTGTCATAAGATTCAACAGTAAAAATGTTATTGAGGTCCATCTCCAAATCAATTTGTCTCTTTTATGATAAGACTTAATAAGATTTAGGATATCTATATGCTGAATTTACGCCGCAAGATCATTACCTATTGGAGACCTTCTAAAAGGAATGATGTAGAAGTGATTGTTATTAACAACATGCTAATAAGGAGCCACTGAGATATGGTGATTCATATCAATCTAGGGAAAATGGTTAGATAGCAGAATCAACCAAATCCACCTATCAAATCAAAGCCTGATTCTCATACTATCACCCACCCTAAAGGACTTCCCATGCATTGCACTGTCTTTAGTTTCTTAAAACACTCTTGGAGAAGGAGGAAGCATCAGAATGGGAACTGATGTTCCAAATAAACCTGCAAGAACTACAGGAAATGAGAGACTTCCAAATGGCAGTCTCCATTCAAGAATGGGAACTGATGTTCCAAATAAACCTGCAAGAACTACAGGAAATGAGAGACTTCCAAATGGCAGTCTCCATTCAAGAATCTCCACTACCATTTACCTAGCAAAGCTAGGTTCAGATGATCAGATCCCTCAAGTCTTTTTAACACATAGACAACCCTGATCACTTCTTTTCGAAATACTTTCCCAACCGACCTGTTATAAACCTCCAATAGTTTTAGATTTGCCCCTCCAGAAAAGGAAGCTTCTTTAGAATCCAATCAGGGGTCCAAAAGAATATGAAAGAGAAGTGAGTTGACCACTGTGAGTCTGCCAACAAATGTGGAATAATCATGATATCATATTGTGAAGCGACACTACAACAATGATTAAGCGATCACATATTTATGACCGCAATCATTCATCTAATACTCCTTTCAGTTAGGTACATTATATTTCTTGAAATTGTATCCATCCCACAAGCTGATGGCAGCATAGGAAAAATCGGCAGTCCCGTCGCTTTTAAGTCATCTGCCGATACTTGTGAGCATCACAAGATGACGCCCCTGATGCTGCAACAAATAAATACTTTTTATCTACGTAGATAATAATAGACTCAGGAAATACTTACTATATATTTCTGAGTACAGACATTAGGGAAAGAAAAGCCCTACCAGCAATTATTTTCGACGCATACTTCTTGTCTAGAAGCATGTTGGAACCGTAGATTAATTGATGATGATAACAGCGACGAGGCCTCGAGGCCATGGCCCATGCACATGCTCATCTTTGGGCATCTTATGCCGCGACAAATAAATGCGATCCTGGCAAGCTTTCATGGAGCCTTAGTAGATGTTAAACAGTGAGAGGTGCCCATGTGACCCCTGATGGATCCCTTCTAGGACCACTTATGTGTTCCCTTTCCACTCTATTTTTTCCCACTGTTCAGAGCCCACATGACCTTTTCCCAATCAGCAAGAGCACCACAGTACCACCCAGTGTTGTGTTCAAAGCCTCCTTTAGAACGTCTGCAATTGGGTCCTTTTCACCATTTTTCCTCACAACAATCCCAATTGAAACATTAGATTTATAGGACTAATTCCAGTGTTTCCCTCGTCCGTTCATGTCAGTTACATGGAGCTTTGTAGTAACTCAAGGGTGAGTCACTGTCACTTTAGAACCAGGCTTTTCCTTTTGAATTGATATCAAGAGGTAAGGCTTTAGATGACACTGTGTTGGCTTTTGGAGGGGTAGAAAGGGACACAGCATTGGGTTCGGAAATATGGCAAAAGTGAAGGCGTCGTTTGGAAGTGGGATAGGCAATACAGGGATAACTCTTTTTTATCTTTAATGGATAATAGTTTGTTTCAGAATAAGCTGGATAAGATGGGATTCTTTTGCCTTTTTGTTTGGATGAACCATGTTTATCTCCATGTCAAGATAAGTTGTGCCATAATACTGATAGAGCAGTAATTAATTATTTGTGGATAAAAAGATAAACAATGCCTTCATTTGTGTGATTATTTATATTAAAGGTGGAAAAATCTGACTTGAACTAGCCAATCTACCCAAACCCACTCCGATTAAATAGATTAGTTGATGGTTCTTTAATTCTTTCCATATAGTTAAGTTCATTAAAAAAAAAAAAATTATAGAGTGACTGACAAGACAAACCATGGGGTTTTGGAACATGGTGTTGAATTTTGAGTTAGTTTTATCCTTAATTAATTTATGACCATCATGTACCATATGTTTCTAAATTCATTATAGGTACGATGATATTTTTAAATTAATTTTTTATGACATTGTTTCTAATTCTTTATATAGAATGTTTGCTCTATTTTTCTAGGTATATGTATAATTAATTGATGGATAAACCAAAAATGGTCTGCCTGTGGCTTTATATTTTTCAATCATGTTATAATCGGTCGGCTATAGAATGAGAAATTTTGATCAAAACTCAGCTCAAGTTGATCTAAACCCAACCCTGAAGTGAGCCATTGCTACCCCTATATGTATGTAATGTATGTATGTAATGTAATGTATGTATGTATGTATATGTGTGTGTGTGTGTGTGGGTGTGTGTTTTGGTCATTTCATAAATGTAAGTGATAAAATTTGGGTGTCACTCCGATTTCATGGTATCCATCGAACCACTTGACTACTTTAATCCCCCCCTTTAACCGAACTGTTTTGGGGATGTGCGGTCCAATCTCAAAAAATGGCTTGTTTGGGAGTTATCTCAGGGTTAACATGGGATAACACCTCATTCAGGGTGTTTTCCTGCTTCCAATCTGAGCCTAAGACTTGAAATAAATAAGCCTTGTGCTGGCCAAGTGGCTTGTGAAAAGCAAGCATATAGAAGAAATAGTTATTCTCAACAAACCTGCATATACCAGGAATTCCTATTCGAATGGGAAGATTGGCATCAAATCCTTATTTATTCATCCTCTTCTTTTTAATAGACAAAAAACATCCTCGACCTAGATCCACTCCAAAAATATTATCAAACTAGAACATGCATAACTTGTGGAATATCCATTCCAAGTGGAATAACTATTCCAATCCTATTCCAGCTTTTTCTTATTTGGAAACCCAAGATGGTGGTTCCTCCGCGCCAAAAATCAAATCAATTCTTGGGACCCTGAAGGATTGCGCCAATCATACCTAGAGCTGTAAGTGGGCCAAGCAAAGGTGACTACAATTAAGGGAAGAGTGGAAACAAGAGTAGGTTCAGTGCTTTAGTGAGTGGTAATTGGTGGTCCTAGATCCTGTTACTTCCTCGATAGAATAGTAGACATGGGAGGAGATGATATAACATTCACAGTTCATCAAGTGTTGTATATTTTTTGAATCAGACAAGAAAATGAAAAGAAGCATAAAATCAGCTGTTTACAAAGTATATAGTTCATATAATGTGGAAGCATTAGAGTCTTAACATTAAATGTTTCTTTAGCAGCAGAATGAATCTTCAAAACTATAACCAAAAGTAAAAGAGGTTTTGGCAACTAAAAACATACATAAAACTGATTATGCTACGACCAAATCTAAATCATGAGTATTGGTTGGTTTGAGGTCCAAAATTTGGAACCGATCTGCAGACTAGGTTCGGTATAGTCCGGCAAAGGAAAAGTTAACCTTGTTACCAAAAAGGTGGTGTTAACTTGTCTAGCTGCAAAGTTTGAATGGAAGATTTCAGCTTGAAAAATTAAACAAACTCTGATTTAATTTAATTTACATCTGTTTTTGCCAAGTAGAACCCATTGTCTCATTTATGCTTGGTCAAATTTATAGTACAAAGCATGATCAGAAAGTTTGGGTATACAATGTGATTGACTCATTTTAGCAACTACCTACGGTTGAGCACCATTTCTCACCAAAACATTTCTCATCAAAGATCTAACGGCAATTTTTTTATTTTGGGCTGTACTGTAATGGCAATATTTGATGGAGTATTGCTTTGAAACCAAGAAGATGCAGAAAATCTAATATACAATTGCATCATGTTTCTTCTAACAGAGAATTAAATCTTCTTGCTTGTCTTCAAAGATTTTATTAATGGTTTGCATTCTTTACATTGGATCCAAGTCTCGAAGCCATGCAAGTTGGACAAAGTAGAACTTTAAACACATCCAGACTCACTTATTTAGGTACTTGGCAAGTTCCTATTGGGCCTGAACAAGAGTTCCCTATTTGGTCTATTCAAAGGGTCAAAAAGAAAAGGGAATTTGATATCCAGGACTGGGACATGATACAGAATTCAGATTCTATCGATGAGATGTCCTCCCAAATTTCTAAGAAGTCCGGTAAACATTTTTCCCAAGACGGATTTACTGCACCTTGGTACAAGAGACAGAAGGCAGGGGCACAAAGACCCAAAAAATTCTATCTAATGATATGACCTTTTTTTTTTTTTTTTTTTTTTTTTTTTTGAGATTTAAGCCTTGTTATCATATAACTATTCACAAAGAATAAAAATATAGTAGACCAAAACTGGTGTTTTCATATCATTCAGAACAAACATTCTCTTAGACGAAAGCAGTAGATGATCACACCACAACCCGAACAAGACAAAAAGAAATAGTGAAAAAGAAAAGAGAGAGAAAAAACAAACAAACAAGACATCTAAAGATGGAGAACTCTTCTAAGCCTTCAACCACAAAGGAACCCCTCCTCATCTGGCTTAATTGATCCAAAGCATGCCTCACTAATAATCCCTAGCTCTCTACATGTGGCAAATGCATCGATAGTGGTAGGCGCTGTTCGAGGGATCCCCGGCGTCGACCGGGACTTGCTCGGCTCTGCACTTGAATCGGCACCCTCGGCACTCATTGTAGGTGCAGATTGGAGCTGTGGAGCCTATCATCAGTCTTCTTGCACTCATATCCCTCCATGTCCACAACCCTTCTTCGTTTGAACCCTATATGAAAAAGGATTGCACCAGAAGTATAAAGGTAAAAACACTCCTTAACTACAACTCATTCCAGTTAGAGAATTATAAATGCATTCCTTGGAGTTCTGTAATTTCACCTGTGATTGGGGTTCCTTCTTCAGTGTAAGAGAATGTGATGGTGAGCATCGTGCTCCAGAGCCTGCAAGATTATGAAAGAAACCAAGCCTTCTAAGATCAAATGAGATGGTTGAGGCCAAAGGAAGCAATGTGGTCTATAGTTTTAATAAGGTCGGGTGAAGGAGAGAACGGAAGGAAGAGTTATATGACGATTACCTGGTCTGCCAAGAGTCCCGAGGAGAATGGAGAGGAAGAAGAGGAGGAAGAAGGTGCTGGTGGTGGGAGGTTTTATGGCCATAACTGCTGCTTGTAGTGGCAGTAGATAGGAGATGAGAGGTGCTCTTTGAGGAGGAACAAGAGAAGATATATAAGGGGGGGTGGCAGTGGGGGAACAGTGGCCATTTATGGTAGCATGCCTGTTGCTAAAGTCATGCAAGCAAACAAAGCCAGGCCCCTCTAGAGAGTGCTCTCTCGGGATTGATTCCATCGAATAATGTAAATTACCAAGCTGTCCATCAATAATTTACGCCTCCGTATTGCATGCACCAGGTGCAACCGGACCGCGCAAATCCCACGGTGGATAACACGCCATGCGACCCCTCGTATTCCACCAATTCCCGATTGCGCGCTCTCCACCGTCCACGTGCTCCGAGATTTGCCCTGGTTTACTGGCATCTGGTGTATGCAATAATTTCTCATAATTTACCTTGCGTGGTCTCCAAATGTATATATTTGTGTCCGGCGATGACAAGAGATCAAGTACCCGTAGGTTGAACGCCCGTCATCTAAGGTTGATAAAATATGATTCGATTTATCAATTCGATTCATTATAAATAAATTTAAATTTAGACTAAATAAATTTGAATCATAAATAGATCGATCCATTTAATCTATTTAATAATTGGATCAGATTTGAATTTTAGATATATGATCCGTTTAATCTATTTAATATATTTAATATTCAGATCAAGTTGAGTCAGATAATTCATTTAATTTATTTAACATATTTAACCTATTTTTGACCCATTTTAACTGATCTGTTTAATCCATTTAAGATCCATTTAATCTGTTTAAAACATGTTTAACCTGTTTCTGATCCATTTAACCCGACATGTTTAACCTATTTAATCCGTTTAACTTATTTAATCCATTTAAACCTAATTTGACCTATTTAATAAACAAGTTAAATAGGTCGGATTGGGTTACCTGTTTAATAAACAGGTTGGATTTAAGTTTAAATTTTTGATCCATTTAATAAATAGGTCGGATTTGGGTTGATAATTTTCTGATCCAACCCGCATTAACCCGATCTGATTGCACCCCTAGGTAGATCATTATTTATATCTGCTCCATGCTGATCTCAAAGCAGCACTAGATGGATACATATAGATATGGCAAGATGGATGGATCGATCGGGTCAAGAAGAGCTACAAAAATCTTTTTGTTTTCTAATAGAAATTATTTTTTTAATCTCAATAAAAGAATTTGTGAAGAGTTATATATATATATATATATATATATATATATATATATATATATATATATATATATATTGGACTCAGAGCAAACCTTACCATTATCTATATCCATCTCGGATCCACTGTAGATCGAATAAAAGCCTCCCCCATTAAAGTCGGATTGGGTTGGATATTTGATGTAAAAACTTTCAAATATATTTATGAATTGAATTTGTTAATTAAATTTTAATTTTTAGTTATTTAAATTAATTTCACTATTTTCTTTATGATATAGTAAAGAGATGTCTTGCATGCTTGTAAGAAGAGTTCTTCATAAGTATGCGATGGTTACGATGATTTGACTCACGATTTTAGATCGGAAGCTTGACAATTAATATGGTATCAAAGCATAAGTGGATAAATTATAACTCATGGAATCAAACATAAGATAAGTATAGATAGATAAAAAAGGATATTGAGACAATAACTTATGTTAATTATAATACGTGCATTGATGATTTGAATCAGAGTGTGCAGTAGAAGTATAGTGATCTAAATTATTTTCAAATCATCAAAAAGTAATTTAATTTGAAAAATATTATGATGAGAGATTCGATCTTTAAATTAGAGATGACTTTAGGTAGAAATCACCCTAAATTTTTGAGGACTTGACAAAAAAATTTCAAAGACAGAATTCTTTTTACATAGGAAGAATATAATATCCCGACCCAAACGGGCTCAATATCAACTAGGCGTGGTCCACTTCATTAGCCCAGTCACTTCGCATGAATTTTACAGCAATGCCAAAAAATAAAGAAAAAATGAAGAAGAAGACTTACATCAGGAGTCTCCTTCCTCTTGATTTCATCAAGAAAATCTAACTTTGAGAAGGACTCGAACTCTCCCCCATCTTATTAAAACCCCCCTCAACCTCTTTGAAATCCCACATAGTCAGCCATCAGATCATCACTGAAAAACCTATTTTCCTTCTTCTTCCGAATGCCCTCTCCGTGTTACCCTTGAAACCTCATGAGAGATGAGGTATATATGGAACCCTACTCTCTTCTATTTCTCTTCCTTGATTCCCTTCCTCTTCCAACAAGCCATCATCAGTTGAATTTCATCAAGAATCGCTAGAAATTTGAATTGAAAAATTCTCTCCTATTTTGATTTATTTTTTCTTATTTTTTTTGATCTTTAATGTCATTCATCACTGCCAATCATCAGAAGGGGAACCACAACTCACCGCCATGGCCCCAATTGCCATTGGCCATGGTCATGCTGGCTGAGGGACCCATGTTCCAGGAAGAAAGGCAACCAAAGATCCCTATTTTGCATAAATCAAGTGAAGAAAAAAGAAAAAAAAAAGAAAAGAAAAGAAGAAAAAAAGAAAAAAATGAGAGTTTCTCTCTCTTTCCTCTCTCTCTCTTTGTCCTATTTTCTGTCTCCACAATCTCTCTATATTTCTCTCTGTACTTTTTTTTCTGAAAAATTTTATTTCTCTCTTAGAATTTTCTTTCTAATTGTATTTCTTCTTAAATTTTTTGGATCTTCGAAAAGATATTCTTTCAATAATTCTGATCTAACTCTAGTGAAGAAAGTCCCGATCCATAATTTTGGACAATATATACCAATCTCTATCTAGACTCTTATCAAACATTACTAATTTGATTATCCTTGATCTCTATTGAACTATCTATATCTTAGTATGATCTTTGATAAAATAAAGTTAAATAACTAGATCGACTCAAAAATTAGATGTGATTACCGTCAATCTTATCTTTCTCAATTATCTATATTCTTTCTGATTATTGAACTCATTCTACATAGAAGTATAGTTATCTCAATAAAAAAAATCCAAAGTAAGATATTGCGATATGATCTATTAATTAAAATTTTTTAAAAAAATTAAATTATTTGATTTATTGGAGTACATATGAGGTAAGTAATGATCCATCTTCTCTAGATTTTTATTTATATAATATTATTTGAACATCGAATACATTATTAAATGATTTATATAAATTTATAAATTTTATCAAAATATATTTGGAATGAAACTTGATATGAAATTTTGAAGCAATATTTATCGAATATTACTATAATTATTTACTGATATGATATCTTATATATATATTTTTGATTTGATTATGAAATATATATTATTCTATAAAAAGATTTTGATACGAGTTGAATTTGAACTCTCATCCTGATAATGTTTTAGATCCCGACAATTCGAGGTTATGCATTGGCATTCTAATTATTACTGAACTCATGATTTTATTTTTAGCTCAATCATAGGATATAAGTATGGTATTCTAGCCCAACCATAAAGTATAAGTATAGTATTCTGACCCCACCATAAGATATGAGTATGGTATTTCGTCTGACTATAGGGTATAAGTTTAGTATTCTAACCCCATCATAAGATATAAATATAATAATATTTAAATCCTGATGAGTTGATTAGAATTTGTTTTGAATTGAATTATTGAATATATTGGGTTTTGAAATCAGATATATAACTATGTATATGAATATTTGATAGATACCGACATTACTAAATTTATATTTTGAAAATAAATGTTATTTTTTGTGCATTGATTAACGATATATTATATTTTGACTATCTCATCTATATCATCATATAAATTATTTTGTCGAGATATTCATTGCTTACTGAGCTGTTAAACTCATTATTCTCTCTTTCTTTTTTGGATTTAGATACTTAATTTAAATACAAATAATGTTTATGGAGTGAGATTAGAAGCAAGATTTAACAATATCAATATTATTTAGATTTATATTTATTATTATTAGTTGAGATTTATCTATCCGGACTTATTTGATGTAAAGACTTTCAAATATATTCATTAGTTAAATTTGTTAATTGAATCTCGATTTTTAATTATTTAAATTAATTCTACTGTTTATTTTATGATATCATGAAGAGATGTCTTATATGCTTGTGAAGAAATTTTTTATAAGTATATGTAGTTGTCATGACCTCTGACTTGTAATCTCAGATCAGGATGTAACTCCTAGTTATCTACTTTCACCTAGTGATTTCATTATTACTAGGATAATTAATGGAGCTAGCTATTTGTGAGCAGCTCATATTCATTTGTTGGCTCAGCAAAATTCCGCTTAATCAACAACTCAGTTGAGCTTTGACAATTGCTACTTGGTGGAAATATTTATTTTCCTTCTGGAAAGTTTCTCACATTGAATGCTTGAGAAATTTTTTGTGTATCGCAGGCAGTGTAGAAAATTCAATATGGAGTACACCATCTCATCCGATTAGTCTACATAGTCACCATTTTCAATACACATTTAATGCCTGCAAGTTGATTTTTTAGTTTAAAATTTGGTATGTCGACGAAAATATCTCTATCTTTTAAAAAAATTTATGACATCCTGTGGCGTAATATAGTCCAAGATGTCATAATATGACCTCGAATATCA
Source organism: Elaeis guineensis (assembly GCF_000442705.2). Taxonomy (NCBI): domain Eukaryota; kingdom Viridiplantae; phylum Streptophyta; class Magnoliopsida; order Arecales; family Arecaceae; genus Elaeis; species Elaeis guineensis. The sequence continues at coordinate 131,367,437 of NC_026000.2, forward strand.
TATATGGAGGGCTATTTTTTGTCCAATCAATTTTCGATGTGCATTTAATGCCTGCAGGTCGGTTTTTTTATTTGAAAATTTTGAATGACGAAAATATTTTATTCTTTAAAAAAAATTATTACATCCTGTGCATATTATGGATGCAAGATGTTATAATATGAATATATAATATCATAATTTTTTAAAAAATAAAATATTTTCATCATATAAAATTTTTAAATGAACAACTGACCTGCAGGTATTAAATGTATATTGAAAAAGTGATGGCTAAAATGGGATCAATTCGAACGAGGATTGATGCATTCTACATCGGAATTTTTTTACATGCATGTTGCGCCAAACATCCTATTTGATTTAAACTTAAATTTGAATTTAAAATTTGATTTATATCTGCAATGTAAGCATGTACATATTAAGTTGAATTCGCATTTAACTTTGAAATAGTATTGTAAGCATTACAAATTGATTTGAGTTAAAAATTTGAATTTAAATTTAAAACCTCTTACCTGACCTGTGCATCGTGACATGTACATTATGGATTATTGCGTGCAATGTGATGCCGAGCCATTGTGAGGTGCCAGCTCAAGCAGGCCATAATGGCTTTATTGTGTGTGTTTGTGTGTGCGTGTGAGAGAGAAAGAGAGAGAGAGAGAGTTGCTGCGGTCTTCACGGGCCTCTCCGTGGTTACTTGGACCAAGCTTATAAAAAGCACCGTATCCTTGGTCTCGAATATATCGAGCGAAATTCTTTGTGACACGATGTGCAGCATCCGTGCAGCATGTAATGATTGATTTCTGTATGAGATTGATAAATTTTTTTTTATTATACATCATATTTTGATTCTGTACGTGAATTATTCATAGTGCGCAGTGCACAAAGAATTCCTCGCATATCAAATTGGACCTAAAATTGGTCTTGTTATGAAAGAGAATTTTCATTTTTCCACTCCTTTTCACCTATTCTTTTACTCTTCTAACTTTCCTAAGCTTTTTTGCTTTCTTATTAGGCAAGGTTTAGGCTAAGTCACGTTCATTGTGCCTTGAGGGCGATCTCCGCACAGACCCATATGAGAGAATATATATATATATATATTAAAATAGAGATTTTTGTTTGTTAGGATCTTCGTTCGGCATGTGGGATTTTAGGAAAAAAAAAAAAAAAAAAGCTACGTAAAACAAATTTATGAATTTGAAATTCACAATGTGAGGATGCTGAGGCAGTGCCTGGGAAAGAAACAAGAGCTCGATCGGGCTAAGACTGCAAACACATCAGATTGATCCGTGATCCGATCCGATTAGATCCGATCCGAATCCATTTAAAAGACCCATGGAGCCGGATCGGGTTCAAAAATTGGACCCGTTCATCTTTCCGGTCGGATCTGAATTTTTTGAATTTGGACCCGACCCGACCTGTGGAGACTTTTGGTTAATTTGGATCTCAAAATATACGACCAGATCCGATCCGAATCAGATCCAAATATAAGACCCGAACTCAGTTAGAATGACTCATCCAAATAAAAATTTGGCTTGGACCAAAAGAGTGACTCACCAAATTCTTTCTTAAATCTCTTACTAAAATTTTTAATACTGTCACACTATACAAGATCATTAATGCACTGCACAAAAATGCCATTCTTACAGCTAATCTCGAACTTTTCTAAAAGTCCTTCCACAAACACAAAGTAAACTGGGGACATACTAACAGTTGTTCATAATTAAAATATTAGTTACTTATTTACTGTTGTACATTACTATTGCCTTAGGGATGGTATACAATATCCACTATCAATGGTGAAGTGAGAAGATGTGGGAAGAGAGGAGAGGAGAGAATATCTATATGAAAAAATAGATATGGCCATACTATTTTGCTGTCGATGTGACCTCTAATTCATTTTATATAGATTTTTAAACCCATGACCTGATCCTACCGAATTAGACCCAACCGGATCGCATTTCATGGATTGGGACTGGGTTATATATAGATCCGATCCGATCGAATGATCCAATGGTCAATAAATTCGACCATGGATCCAACCGATCTGACTTGATCCGATTTTTTATTGGGATGGATATGGGTCCAATATCAAGATCCGATCAAGAAATTGGATCGGGTCGGGATCACTCAAGACCGGTCCGACCCGACCCATTTGCAGGCCTAGATCGGGCCACAGGCAGGGGTGCAAAGTCTTCTGGAGAGGCATCTTACAACAGGAGCTCTGATACAATAGCAAAGGTCGCAGTCGTAGCCAACATGGCTCGACCGCTGCCTCTGGGCGACTCCGACGAGTCCATTCATATCCCTTATTTCAGACATATCTTTTTTTTTTCTTTATTTTAATAATTTATCTTATTATTATTTTTGAATTATCATTATATGTATTCATTGAAAATTACTAGAAATCATACCTCCAATATAAGGCCGTGCCTCCAAGCAAGACAACAATCAACAAATGTTGTTGGCCGTTCCTTAGCTTGCTTGAATCTAATCGAACAAAGCTTATAACTCGAGCATGATGTGGCTCACGTGAACGTGTACCAATTTCACTCCTACCAATTACCCAAGTAAAAGAATCAAATATGCAATTATTGCATGAGACTGTTGTTTCTTTTGTAGTGTAGCACAAGTTGGTCACTGTTTGAGTATCTGCCCCAAGTTGAGGTCAGCCAGAATCCAACGTCACACCTGTCGTTGAATATCCGGACACATGATCAACCTGGGCTACGTGAACTTAGGGCCTCCTTATCAGCTACAATCCATTTCTCTGTTGGCCCAGCTCCTTGTTTCGTTCTTGTGGAGGTAATTTAATCTTCTCTTTTCATGTAGCAGTAATGGTAGTTACCCAGTGGACAATAACCGATTACCAAGAATTCATGTGGTCTTTGTTGAAATGAAAGGTTAAAGAGAAATTTAAGGGTCTGTTTAGATGAAGGACTAAAGATTTTATAGGGTTCATAGATTGAACCAGTAAAATCAGTTAAAAAATAGACTCACATGCTAGGCTAAGCTTATATCTATAATTATCCAGGATTGATTTTGGAAGGTTGGTCGTTAACAGCTCCATCCATTTCTACTAAAATGACACTTGTACCATGCATTGGCAAGGTCAAGCTAGGGTGACACATGGTGCCATATTTTAGCCCAAAATATCATTTCATTGAAGAGGACTCAAATTGATGAAGATTGGTCCAAAAAATTGATATAGTATTTAGCCAAGTCCAGGCATACAATTGACAGGAGAAAGGATCCAACCCAACCCAATCATAAATCGGAAAGAGATTCTAAAACCAGTTTCATCATAAGTGACTCAAGCCATGTCCAACCATGGCCCGACCTATTGTGTCACGCCTCCAACCCGAGATTGTGAATCGAGGGTCATGACAACCACGGCATACTCATAGAAAACTCTCCTATAAGCATGCAAGGCATCTTACCATGCTATCGTAAAACAACAGCGGAATAATTAGTCAATAATTTAAATCCAAAAGATAACAATCTAAATTTTAACTTTAATATCTTAATAAATTCAACAATGTTCAATACACCTGACATCAAATTCAATAAGACTTTTAGTCTAAAATAAAAGTATGAAAGTTCTGCTTGTAATCACTCTTCCATTCCTATCTTGTATCATCTTAATTCTTCAACATTTGTAAAAATAGTAAATAAGAAGTAATGAGCTAGACAGCTCAGTAAGCAATGACCACTTTCAACAGATTTCATCAGATATTTAAGTAAATAATTATTTATAGAAAATAAGTATATAGAGTTCATCAATTCAAAATCAATTTCAATTATGCAATATAATTCATGCTAAATTCATTTTTTTTTAAATTCGAGTTTCTTTCGAGATTTCAATTTCTTTCATTCTTAAGTCCTTTTCGTCAACCATGAGCTATGACCACATTTTTCCTGTGGCAGGGTCATAACACCGCGTATCTTCTTGCGGTGAGCTACGAATCATTTGGCAGCAAAGTCTTCGGAACCGCTGGTCTCTCTGACGGTTTGACGCTGGTCTCGCTGGCGACATAAACCCTCAGGATAAATTAATTGCCAACATATATGCCCCCATTGGCGGGGTCCTTTACATAGTCAGGTTGTCAATCATATTGTTCTTATATCAGAATTCTTCATAAATCATATTTCATATTCTAATTTCGATAAGAAAACATATAATTATGTAGTATCGAAATCAATCAATATAATGCATCATGAAATTAATATGTTCAATCATACTTCATCATAACATTTTGATTAAGATATTTTCATAACAAAATATCATTTATCCAATTCATGCATCGTTTCACAAATCATATCAGAAAAATATATTATAATTTATCATAAATCTAGAAAAATGAAACATTACTTACCTCGAACGCATTCCAATAAATCCATATAATTCTATAAATTTTCTTCTAAAATTTTTCAGTTCATAAATCATATCACAATATCCGATTATCAGGTGTCAACGATACCTATACAAGATCAAATTCAATAATCAGAAAGAATACGAATACCATATTTCAACGGTTTAGATTGGGTCCGATCATCTAATTTCATCTACTCAAAATCTAATTAGGAGCTAAACGATCCAAATTTGACTATCAGATCAAATCGGATTCGAAGTGATAGGACCAAGATTTTCATCGATTTCATAAAATCAAGTGGAGAGAGAAAATTAGATGAGAAGAATTCATGAGGTACAATTCGAATTAATCAGATGCCATAGTCCAACATCTCGATTGGTGTGATCAAAAAATCTAATCAAGTCATGGTTAAATCGAAATCATGGATGATCAAATTAAGAAATATCCGATCTGATCAAGATGAGTACCAGCACGCTGTCCGACAATCATGGATTAAGATTCTTCATTAGAATCAGATCAGAAATATTAAAAGAAATTCTTCATTGATAAATCCATCATTGGGATCATTTAAATTCATCATCATTCTTTTCAAAATTCAAAAAAATCTTAGGAGAGAGAAAGTAGAGAGAGATTAGAGAGAGAAAGAGAAAGTAGAGAGAAGAAAAGAGGGAGAGAGAAAAAGTAGGGAGTCTATATATTTTTTTCTATTTTTTTCTTCTTTTTCTTTCTTTTTCTTTTCTTTTTTTTTCTTTTCTTTTTCTTTTTCTTTTCTTCTTCCCACGGCTTGCCTTGGGCCGAAACAGGGGACCTCACAGTCTCCTCGATTAGTCAGCCGACCGATGGTCAATCGACACAAGACTGGCCGATGACAAGAGGGCGACGATGGGTGGCTCGGAGGGACCCAAACTAGTGGCCGACGGTGAACACTGGCGTTCGAAAGACCGAAGAAAAGAGGGTAAAAATAGAGGTTTCTTCCGCAACAAAATCCGGTAATTTCGGTCGCCGGCGATCGTGCACACGGCACGAGAAGGAAGGAGGAGAAGAGAGGAGAGAAATCGGCTTACCTCGAGCTCTGATGACCACTGTGGCGAGGAATCGAGGCGAGCACGGTGACGGCTCTTACGAGTGATTTCCGGCGATCCTTGCCATTTGGCTCCGATTTTCTTCTTGGAAAAAATGGAGAAGGGGTCTCCTCTTTAAATAGAGCCGGAAGGAGGAGTTTGACTCCTCTCCGTAGTGATTTCCGACTCTGATTAGGAGTTGGGAGGAAGAAGACTCCCGTATGGAGTCTTCTTCAAATTTTTTTTTTTCAGATTTTGTGGGCCGGGTTTAAAGTCTAATTGGGCCGGGCCATAACATATTGCTTGCTAGTGTTTTTTTCTTTTGGTGATATGTTAATTGCTCGCTGATATTTAAGATGAGAGTTGCAATGGTTATGAAGGCCTGCTCTGCTTGTCCGTAAGCAATTACCGTTCAATTCTTGGATGATGCAACGTAAAAATCCAAACATATATAATAATAATGCAACCGGTTCTCCCCACCTTCCTCTAAAAAAAATGTATATTCATATATATTATTTAATAAAATTATAATATATTAAACAAAATTTAAAAATTGAAAATATCTTTATCAGCTGGAGAGTCATATGCGTTGATGCTTTCTCACTCGTTATCACAAACATCGAAACTCCCCTCACATAAATCACTGTGTCTATCACCGGCCATACCACACATCCTCAAGGCCCTGGACGCTAAGCCCATCTCCTGAAAGATACAGCAAAAAAATAAAATAGAAGGAGAAGAATGAAAATAAAACAGAAGAGAGATGATGTAAATTTATGGTTGGACGGCTTTGAAATTTTTTCCTTATGGGGATATCTGTTGTCAATTTGATGATTTTCAGACCTAAAGTTTTTGATAGATATTTAAAACTACCAATCATACCTATTTGGTACATCTTCGTAAGTGTAACATTAAAATATCTGAATATTACTTCTCCCTGTTTCCATATATTCTATTCTCTTATCTCCCATAAAGCCCCGTCACGATCGTCCTTCCACATTAAGTGCACCCACTTAATGGTTTGTTTGACAACGACAAATCCCACAAAGTTAACATGATCAAAAAAATATTTTAATTTTATTTAATACCTTAAATAATAAAAATTTTATATAACTAAAGAAAAAAAAAAAAAAAAAAGTACATCTTGTAAGATTATTTGATCATAGCATCAAGGGCTATTTGGTACCTAATTCAATATCTCCTACTTAACTAATTAAGCCAAGATTATTATTCTTTAACACCCATTAATACTTCGTGTCCTTTGAATATCTTAGTAGTGATTGCTTTGGCCACGGATTGTAATACCCCACCCCTATGTACGGATCTCAAAGCAGTATAAAAAAAAAAAAAAGACCAGCACATGCATTGTACGTGCTGGAATTAACATGGAATAGGAACATGAAAGTACTCCCGAAGGAGTTCTTCTCTGATTAAATTTTCTAAAAATCTTAAGAAAAAAGATTTGATTGAAACTCTAATGTCTTCCTTTAAGAGGTCTATTTAAAAACCTCAATTTCTTAGTTAACCTTCACCCAAAAATCGTCGCTTAATCCTTGTTTTCTTCCCTCTTCTCTTCTCATTCTTTCGACAGATTGTTTTTATTTTGGCCGTTAAAAATCACATTAAATTCCATCAAAGACCAAGTAAATCTCTCCCATCTTACTTCCTCAATCTTTCATGGTTTTAATCATAAATTTTTGCCCATTTTTTCTGCCAAAAACCCTCAAATTTTCTATTTTTTGAGTTTCTATTTTTCTATTTTGTTTTGATTTTTCTCACTAGATCCGACCGGTTGGCACAGCTGGGGACTACTCTTCTGGCCATAAGGTCACTGACAGGGAGTATGTCCTCCTAGTTCGAGAATAAAAGGAAGAACTGCCCCCTCTGTTCCGTGGAAGCAGAGAAGAGGAAGAGGACCACATAGGTCCTTTGTCCCGTGAAAAGAAAAAAAAAAGAATGAAAAAAAAAAGGAAGAAAAAAAATCTTTCTTCCTTTTCTCTCTCTATTTTCTCTCTCAACTAATTTTCTCTCTCTAGATTCATTTCTCTCTCTTCAATATTTTCTCTCTCCACATACTTGTTGCCTCTCTTTCTCTTTTGGATTTATGAAATTGGAGACCTATCTTCTATGATTAATTTAATTTTATTTTAAAATTTAATTCGAACAACACACCCAATCTCTGATCCGATCTTAAGTAGAATTTTGATTTAAAATTTTATTTTAGTTTAGTTATAAATTAAAATTAATATAAAAATATAACTTTCAATAATAGATTCTGAAATTTTTTTCAAAATTAATTGATATATTTATTTAATGTTCTACGAAAAATAAGTAATGAACTGTCTTCTTGAGATATTTTATAATTATTTTGAAAATAAATATCAATCTTTAAATTATGCATGATTTATAAAACTATATTTTGAATGATAATTGATTTATAAAATATCATAATTTATTATGAAATATGCATATGTTTAATAAAATTATAATATATATATGTTATATTGTGAAAGTACTTTGATACAGATCAGATTTCGTGCTCTCAGCCTAACTATATTTTGGTTCCTGCCAATGGGGTTATATGTTAATTTTTGGACCTTGCCAATGGAGGTTGTGCATTAATTTTTGATCCTACCAATGGAGATTGTATGTTGGCACTCTATTCTGGACCCTGCCAGAGAGATAAGTGTAATTATGGTTAAATCTGTTGAGTTATATATATTTTGATTCGAATCGGATTTATGATTATGTATATATATGAATATTTAAAAATATTTATTTTATTTAATCAAGTTTGAAATATATTTTATGTTATTCATGGCATTATTTTTGAACATCATATCTTATGATAATATCTAAATATTTAGTTAAGATATTCATTCTTATTGAGCTATCAGCTCATTACTCTATATTTTATTATTTTATAGATTTAGAGGAGTAGTTTGATTTGGGATTTGCTATCATTTCTTGTGAAGATAGATACTTCACTACAAGTTGATTCTTTTAAACCATATCAAAAATATAATAATATTGATAATCATATGTTTTCCTTTCAAACCAAACTTGTCATTTTTATACTGCAAATTGTTGCTTGATTATCACACAATATCTATAGGTCCATCAGTTATTTATTTAATATTTAAATTTATTAAAAAAAATTTATCCAGATAGCCTCGAATACTGCACTGCAAGCTATATATTTAGCTTCCATGATGCTTTTAGCTATATAATTTTATTTTTTACTACATCAAGAAATAGCTCCTCACTCATAAAAAAAATATAATCCAAAGTACACTTGCCATCATCTGTATCACTAAAAAAGTCAGCATCAAAGTATCCAATAACTTTTAATTCTTTATCATTAATATTATATATCAATTTATAATTTTTTATTCCTCTAATATATCTAAAAAAAATTTAATAGCTGACCAACGTACCTCACCTATATCTGACGGTTGGCGTAGCTGGGACTGCCCTTCTAGCCACAAGGGTCACTGGCAGGGAGTATGTCCTCTTAGTTCGGAATAAAAGGAAGAACTGCCCCCTCTGTTCTGTGGAAGCAGAGAAGAGGAAGAGGACCACATAGGTCCTTTGTCCCGTGAAAAGAAAAAAAAATAAAAAAAAAGAGAAAGAAAAAAAATCTTTCTTCTTTTTTCTCTCTCAACTAATTTTTCTCCCTAGATTCATTCTCTCTCTTCAATATTTTCTCTCTAACCACATACTTGTTGCCTCTCTTTCACTTCTTGGATTTATGAAATTGGAGACCTATCTTCTATGATTAATTTGATTTTATTTTAAAATTTAATTCGAACAACACACCCAATCTCTGATTGATCTTAAGTAGAATTTTGATTTAAAATTTTATTTTAATTTAGTTATAAATTAAAATTAATATAAAAATATAATTTTTAATAATAATTCTGAAGAATTTTTCAAAATTAATCGATATATTTGTTTAATATTCTACGAAAAGTAAGAATAAACTGTCTTCTTGAGATATTTTATAATTATTTTGAAAGTAAATATCAATCTTTAAATTATGCATAATTTATAAAACTATATTTTGAATGATAATTGATTATAAAATATTATAATTTATTATGAAATATGTATATGTTTAATAAAATTATAATATCTATATGTTATGTTGTGAAAGTACTTTGATACAGATCAAATTTCGTACTCTCAACCTAACTATATTTTGGTTCTGCCAATGGGGTTATATGTTAATTTTTGATTGCCAATGAGGTTGTGCATTAATTTTTGGATCCTATCAATGGAGATTGTATGTTGACACTCTATTCTGGACCCTGCCAGAGGGATAAGTGTAGTTATGGTTAAACTGTTGAGTTATATATATTTTGATTCAAATCGAATTTATGATTATGTATATATATAAATATTTAAAAATATTTATTTTATTTAATCAATTTGAAATATATTTTATGTTCATTCGTTGATAATATCTGAAATATTTAGCTAAGATATTCATTGCTTGTTGAGCTATCTAGCTCATTATTCTATATTTTATTATTTTATAGATTCAGAGGAGTAGTTTGATTTGGGATTTGCTATCATTTCTTCTGAAGATAGATACTTCACTACAAGTTGATTCTTTTAAACCATATCAAAAATATAATAATATTATAATCTATTATTTTTCCTTTCAAACCAAACTCATCTTTTTTATACTGCAAATTGTTGCTTGATTATCACACATTTCTATAGGCCCATCAGTTATTTATTTAATATTTAAATTTATTAAAAAAAATTTATCCAGATAGCCTTGGATACTACACTGCAAGCTATTATTTAGCTTCCATGATGCTTTTAGCTATATAATTTTATTTTTTACAACATCAAGAAATAGCTCCTCCACTTATAAAAAAAATATAATCCAAAGTACACTTGCCATCATCTGTATCACTAAAATCAATATCCAATAACTTTTAATTATTTATCATTAATATTATATATCAATTTATAATTTTTTATTCCTTTAATATATCTAAAAATTTTTTAATAGCTGACCAACGTACCTCACCGAGATTATTTTGAAATTTGCTTATAAGACTTATAGCAAAATTAAAATCAAGTCTAATATAAAGCATGGCATACATTATACTACTAATAGCTTGAGCATATGGTTTATGCTGTATTTTAATTTTTTTCTTCTTCATTATATAGGCATATTTTCTTAGATAGTTTTGTTTGTTTATAAATGGAAGTATCCATTGGATTTGAATTATCCACATAAAATTTCTTTAAAATTTTATCAAGATATTGTTCTTGAGACAAACAAAGAGTTATTAAACTATAACAAAAATTAAATTCTTGACAAAAATAATCATCACCCAAAAACTTAATTTCATCATAAAAAATTTTGAATGATGAAAAAAATCATCACATCACTCTCATAAAAAATGTGTCGCTAAAGGTGTACGGTAATGCATGCAATATTTATTATCAAATATATATTAATTATGATAAATTATATTCATCACCAAATAATATAATATTGGGTGATGATTTATTTTATCATAAGAAATTAAAATTTTTATCACAATATGATATATTTTTCATCACCAAAGTTTAATTACTAGTGACGTAAAAATAGTCATCATCAAAAAAATTAATTTCATCATAAAATAATTTTGGTGACGAAAAAAATCATCATAATACTTGTCATCGAAAATGTATTGCTGAAAGTATAAGAGACAATCGCAATATTTTATCACCAAATATATATTAACTATGATGTAACTATATGCATTACCAAATGAACAATATTTAGTCATGATATGTCCCATCATAAGAAATTTAAAATTTTGTCACACTATAGTATATCTTTCATCAGTAAAGATTAATTTCTAGTGATGTAAAAATATTCATCATCAGAGATGTTATATTTTTATAATAAAATTATTCATCATAAAAAGTTTAAATATTTCATCACCAAAGAGTACACCAGCATCACTAAAAGATTCTACAATAGTATCTTATGAAGTTATATGACGCAATTGCTTAGATTTCATGACAAAAATATTTTGTCATGGAAGGTTTTATAATTTCGTGATGAGTGATATTTCATCATAAATTATTGAATTTGATGAGAATAAAGTTTGACACTAAAATATTATTTTTTATGTTTATAAGGTAATATTTTTTTATCATAGAATATTATAGTGATTTGTGAGAGTCGAAGTACGTCACTAAATACTGAATTTAGTGACAAAGAAAACTTCGCCATACAAATACTATATTTGTGATGAATGTATGGTGACAATAAATTTTTGTCATTTAATATAACAATAATTTCATGATGCATTAAATTTTATTACAAATTATTAAATTTTTGGGATTAAATTTATTGCGATAGATTCTCGATTTTGGTCAGACTGGCTAGAGAGAGATGGCGACCGATGAGATGACAGCGATCGAACATGCAAAATAAGTTTCTGATCGAGGGTGGCTTCGGTGAGGATCCTCTGACGCTCAAGTCAGGAATCGACTGAACAGATAAAGAGGATGCGATAGAATTACATACCTTGGGGGTCTTTTGGTTATCTCAATTTATAGAGATAAGAGCCATAGGAGAGAAGAATTGGAAGCTGCTCTAATTTTTTTAGATGCACTATCCTAAGATCTTCAGTTTGATTTCTTGATATTGAGTGGTTGTAGCTACCTTATTTGATTGATATTCAGCTGCTCTCAGTGATTGCATGATTTGACGAGATTGTATGAAGATTTTCTATCAATCTTTTCAAATATGACAATCGAAGCAGAGGTTGGAGGGAGTGTGGCTCGACACCCTCCACGTGTAATGTTGGAGATAAGGATCAGTGGTGGATACTTAGGTCGGAGTCGATGTGGGGGTCGGAACTCGAAACCTGATCAAAGATTGCTTTGATGATGAGAGAGTCAGTCGACATGTCGGTTGGCAAACTAATGTGTGCGGAGATGGGAGTCGATCATCGATAGAGGGATCGATGATCGAAGTATGGATTGTTGGTTTATGGAATGCTGACGATGAAGTCAGAAACTTATATATAAGTCAATGGCTAATGGTATGGGTTAGCTACGACCAGAGTCCATTCGTATCTTCGGGTCAAGCATCAGAGCTCCACCATAATAAAATTCATCATAAAAAATATTATATTTAATTATTAAAAAATATGATAGAAAAAATATTTAATCACCAAAATATTAATAAAATTTTTGATGAATTAAATTTTTTTGTAAATAAATATTCATTTTCTACATCAATAAAGCTCGTAAATATTCATGACATCTATTTTTTCCATAAAAAAGGAGATAATATCCCATACATAGTGTCAAATCATAAATAAAAATGATAATATAGTTTGTATTTCCTTCTTAGCTCATTTTGAACTCTATCAGCTTCCTCTCGAGTCCTTTGAAGAGCCTCCTCTAACTTTGAAGTCTTTTTCTGATCAAGAAATAGTTAGTTTTGGACCTTCCCCAAGGCCTTTAACATATCTGATCTTTTCCCATTTCATCAGGACTCATAGAAGCCTCACCCACTAGTGTGGGCTGAGATTTAACTCTATCATTTTATTCTGGAGCAAAAGGCAATTATCAATTTAACCCCTCAAGTAATATTTTCTTACAAGCCTCTTCAGCTTCCTTGCATACCCATTCGTTGCTTCTTTATATCGGATGTGATAAAAGAGCTCAATCCCATTCATCTCCTTATCAGTATTTTTATCATGCTATATAATTAAAATCATAAAAAGTAAAGATTGCTTTAAAATTTAAAATAAATATTTATTAAAATAAATATTAGAGTTTTTTTATGTTATTCAAATAAAAATTATGATGCTTACATTCTCATAACGGAGTAGCACAAATGCTCTTGATTCTTTATTATCTAAAATAGTCAACTTCTTTCGAATACTTATTTTTTTGATTGAATATAATCAAACTTGCATATTGAGGCTTGATCGATCTCAAATCAAGTTTTGAACTTAAGTACTTTGAATTAAATTGAGCTCAAGCCTCTAGCTACTTGACTCAACTTGATTGCACCCCTAATTGAAGGGCTGTGGAATAATATATACTTTTGGAAGTTTGGACACCTAAAATTATTTTGTTTCTTTTTTATATAAAAATTAAGTTTGCATCTTTATTGGGTAATCTCTTAGTCCAAACATTTGGATTCAATTTGAAGATCAAATTAGTTTTTGGTTTGTAATTTTTGGCTTGAACTAATTTGAAGATTGATAGATATGCTAAATTTATATTAGAAATATCAATACTTGCATTAATTAATTCATTTTATTATGAATTTGATACTTCTCTTGTTAATTTCAGGTATCATTGGTTGAAAGTCCGAATCCATTATTTGTGAAAGATTCAACTCGAAGATTGAGTTCGAGTTTCAGGTCAAGCCAAGAGTAAATATGAGAGAGAACTCATGTAAATACGACATAGTATACGGTACGCAGGATAGACACAGGCATGACGTGAGCACGAAAGAGTGCTGCACACGTGGAAGACCCATACGAAAATAAAGCAAGGGATATGCATGGCATTAGCACAAAAGGAGGAAGGACTTCATTGGAAGAAGTAGACTTTGGACATAAGAATTAAAAAGACAGGGCCCATGGTGTTTTCAAACATTTAAGAAGAGAGGAGTTTGGGCATTTTTTCTGGGAGCATGGACTTGGTACGTGTGATGGGCTGATGGTGAAGCGGACTCGGGAACACGAGGGGTGCTAGATGCTGATAGGACTTGGGTGCATCAAACGGCAATTAGACACATGAGCAGGTGTGCGCAAGAAAAAGATTTGTATGCGGAAATAGGCTCGTAATGGGCAATGTATGCGGGGCGTGGCTGAGAGGCTGTACGCGGCTATCACACATGGAAACAGGGCTAGCACAAAAGATATTTTTGGAACAAACTCTAGCATCATGCCTCCAATAACCGTCTCAACCATTCATCTCTTAAGGCTTAACATCATATCTCATATCATTAGTCCCACATGAAAAAAATATAAAAACCTCCTCCCTGCCTACACCTATAAATAAAGCTCAATGCCTGTACCAAGAGACATCTCTCTCTCCATACTATAGCTCTTATAGAGGCCTTTATCCCGTCTTTAGGTTCTTTAGCTATATTGTTCCCACTTTCTTTCACCCTTCCAATACACGAGGAGAAGAGTCAACCAGGAGGAGGTGAGAGAATCAGAAGGAGAAAAAATTCTACAGAGGAAGGCTGTGAGAGAAGATCCTAGTTTAGATTTTTCTTTCTTTCTTTATTTATTTTCTGTTTTGAATCTAACTTCAAGTCCTGTTAATGGCTTAGGAGTTAGGAATATATTATAGTTACAAAGTTTAAATTTCTACAATGAATTCTTATTTTAATATTCCATTATTTTTTGCTTATTTAAGTTAATTTTTATAAGTATAATTTCAGCACATAGGATAGTTTAATTTTATTGCTCTTTTTCTTCTTAATTAATTTTTACATCTCTTTTATTTTCTACAATATTAAATTTTAGCAAATAGTGTAAGGTTTCTTTCATGTTTTTTTTAATCAATTTTATAGCTTCTAAATGTATCATGTCTGGCCAAGCAATTTTTCTGAGATTTGCGATGAAGCTAGACCAAGATTAGAAGTCAATTTTCTTTAGATTCTTTTCATACTTTTAATATTTAGCATCCTTCTCCTTTTTTTTCTCTTGTCAAGAGACTTGATAAATTATAGTTGGGTTCAAATCTCTTCATAGTTCATATTTGATTTGGTGCAAGAAGTGGTAATAGATAGAAGGTTCATAATTTCTTTATATCTTCTTCTCCTCTCTTTGTGGAAAAGCTTGATGAGCTATAGTTAGGTTAGAGTCCTTCATGGCCCATACTTGGATAACACAAGATTAGAAGTAAAGGGAGAATAAAGTCCTCAACCCTTTCTTGTTGTAAAATCTTGATAGGTCATAGTTGAGTTAAAGTTCTTTCATGGCCTATGCTTGGATCAACATAAGAAAGGAGAGTCTCTTATTTAGGTAAAGCAAAATACTTGAAGGATCATAGTTCAATTAAGTCTCTTCATGGTCCATACTTGTTCATGCTTTGCATTCTGATAAAAAGACCTAAAGGACATCCCATGAGAAATCATGAGACTGGCTATCTAAATCATTAGTTTAATGGATTCAAAAATCCTAGATCCTCTAGTTGATATATTACTGTAATTGTTTCTTTCACTGCTTTTGTAGTAGTTACAAACAATCCATCCATGTCTTCTTTAAAGCTCGCCTGAGCAGGAGTTTGAACACACTTCAAACATCCAATTTCTCATAAGATCGATCCGTACTCACCGAATATGTTATATTGCACACTATACGCTTCTGATTACTTTCAAGACACATCAAGTTTTTGGTGCCATTGTCAGAGAATCTAGCATGCTTTAATTTGTGTTTTAAATTTTTGCTCTTCGTGCTTTTAGTCTTAGTTTTAGTCTTTCTTTTCTATCTTCCTTAACTTGTTTTACATTAAGTTGGTGAGTGCTAGTAGCCAGATACGTAATCTAACCTATCCTTTTCTTTTTCCATATTACTTAGATTTTATTTGTTATTAGTTTTTAATTGAAACTTGTTTGTTTTTATTGGTTGTGCATAAGCATATCTAAACTACTTTAAAGGCATAAACCTAAATAAGATAAGGTGGAGATTTCATCATCTTTCCTTAGCTCACAAATAAGTTTTCTCATTAGCATTAATCCTAGCCTTTAAGTAAATTAATTAGATGCTAACCTTAGGGACATCCGAGCTCATTAGGACAAAAAACTCAAGAGTTGGATTGGATTCTAATTAATCAATTAGCTGGTGTCTAAGGCAAGTAGTTACAGATTAAGTCTTGAAGAATGGTGGTTCTTTAATTAGGTTTGTTGCGAAAGTATAAGACCCTCCCACCAATCTTATACTGACCTGATCAGTTGGTTGGTTAGTTTTAAATTGGAATGCTCAAAGGTGACCTAGATAGTTAAGAGCTGTCTAGATTTAGGCTAGTCCTAGTTAGGTATGATTGTGTAACTTATTTGTGAAAAAAAATTAACTTTCCATCTATCTCTTCTTTCTCTTTTTCTCTTTAAATTAAATTAAAATTAAAAAAAAATAAAAAAAAAATAAAGTGAATAAGTCTAACTAAAGATTTTAAACTTAATGCTTGTTGGGAGGTAATTCAATTTCTTAGGAGTAGTCTTGATAAAAATATTATAGAAGATATTAAACTTAGCACTCCAGAGAGGCAACCCAGATTCTTACATTTTACTTTTATTTTTTTTTAAAATCTACTTCAGTTGCTCCATTGAGGATTATCGAAGCCAAGTTTAGGGGAAGAACTACATCTGCTATCCTCAAGGCTCAGACTGAGCTAAGAATAATTTAAGCTCAAGTGAACTCCTTTCTTTTCTCTTCTTTTTACCTATCATACTCTATTTCTCTCCTCTATTAAGGACAATGTCATTTAAATTGAGGGGGAGAATAACTAATTGAGTCCTCAAGCATAGTCAGAAATAATTAGTTTTGTATATTCGAATTTTATCTCAAGTTGAAGTTAATTAGGCACTCTAATCAATGAGTGATTAACGATCTAGATAATTTTAGAGACACTGAGAGATAAATTATTAAGAGAATCCAATGAATGATAGTGTTTAGACCAGATCAAATTTTGAAGTGATTTCAGAAGCCTCTTTCTATCTATTTAATGAAGAATCTACTTCATGGGGGTATGGACGGAAAGGTTGAGGTATGCAAAAGTTCCTCTTAGAATCTTCATAAAAGAAAAGGATTTAGCATTATCTCACTGAGTAACCGATCCTTCATCTAAGTAAGCATTATGATTCATATCAAAAGGTAGAAATATCAAGAGACCTGTTATAGAATTAGTCTTACCTCGTAACTTTTTTAGACTCGAGTCAGTAAGCTCGAGGAGTGTTCTATACCTAATACCCTAAAGCTAACTGATTTGGAAGACATTGGCCGAAAGCTTGCTACAAAGGCAAATTAGAAGGCTAAAGAGGTTAAGACATTGCACTAGACTCTTTTTTTTTTTTAAATAGTAGATAATAAGGAGACTAAATTATAAGAGATAATAAACTCAGCTCACATCAAGTTAGAGACTTAAAGAGTAGAGTGGGAAGTTGATGAAAGAAGATCTTCAATAATTTCTATGGCTAATACTCAACCACTAATTGGATTGAATTAGTAATCCAATGAAGTACCTCTGTAATAGTCTGACCAGTTATCAGCTGTCTTTAGGAGTGCCTAGGATAACTTCTAATTCAAAGATAATTGGTACACACTGCTGATTTATCTACTTTACTTGAGGACGAACAAAGTTCAAATTGAAAAGTATGATAGATATGCTAAATTTATATTAAAAATATTAATACTTATGTTAATTAATCTATTTTATTATGAATTTGATACTTCTCTTGTTAATTTTTAGATATCATTGGTTGGAAAGCCTGAATCCATTATTTATGAAAGATTTGACTTGAAGACTGAGTCCGAGTCTAAGTTTCAGGTCAAGCCAAGAGTAAATATGGAAGAAGACTCATATGAATGCGGCATGATATACGGCATGCGAAAGATGTGATGCAGCACGGAAGGGCACTGCATACATGAAAGATCCATATGAAAATAAAGCAAGGGATATGCATGGCATTAGCACAAAAAGAGGAAGGACTTCTTTGAAAGAAGTGGACTTTGGACATGAGCACTAAAGAGATGGGACCCATAGTGTTTTAAAATATTTAAGAGGAGAAGACTTTGGACATGTTTTCTGGGAGCATGGACTTGGTGCGCGTGATGGGCTAGGACCGCATGGAGGGGAGTTGACGCATGTGAGCTGATGGTGAAGAGGACTCAGGAACACAAAGGGTGCTAGATGCTGACAGGACTTAGGTGCATCAAACGACAATTGGACACATGAGTAGGTGTGTGCGAGAAAGAATGTTATACATGAAATAGGCGTGTAACGGGCGCCGTATGCGGGGTGTGGCTAAGAGGCTTTACGTGGCTGTCACACATGAAAATAGGGATAGTGTAGAAAATTTTTAGAGCAAACTCTAGCATCACGCCTTCAATAATCCTAGCCCCTCCTTCCTTCCTTACCTCTTCATCTCAATCATTCATCTCTTAGGACCCTAACATCATATCTCATATTATTAGTCTCACATGAAAAAAATATAAAAACCTCCTCCCTGCTTATACCTATAAATAAACCAATACCTCTATCAAGAGACATCTCTCTCTCCACACCATAGCTCTTGTAGAGGCCTTCATCCCATCTTTAGGTTCTTTAGCTATCTTGCTCTCACTTTTTTCCATCCTTCCAATATATGAGAAGGAGAGTCAACCAAGGGAGATGTGAAAATCAAAAGGAGAAAAGTTCTGGAGAGGAAGGTTGTAAAGGAGATCCTAGTTTAAATTTTTCTTTTTTTTTTGTTTATTTTCTATTTTGAATCTAACTCCAAGCCTAATGGCTTCGGAGTTAGAAATATATTGTAGTTATAGAGTTTAAATTTCTGCAATGAATTCTTGTTTTAATATTTCATTATTTTTTGCTTATGCAAGTTAATTTCTGTAAGTTTAATTTCAGCACATAGGATAGTTTATTTTTTTGCTCTTTTTTTCTTAATTAATTTTATATTTTTTTATTTTTTTAATATTAAATTTAGTAAATAGTATAAATTTTTTTCATATTTTTTTAATCAATTTTGTAGCTTTTAAATGTATCATGTCTGACTAAGCAATTCCTCTGGAGTTTATGATGAAGCTAGATCATGGTTAGAAGCTGATTTTCTTTGAATTTTTTTTATACTTTTAATGTTTAAAATCTTTCTCCTTTTCTTTCTCTTATCAAGAGACTTGATAAATTATAGTTGGTTAAAATTTCTTCATGGTTCATGCTTGATTCGGTGCAAAAGTGATAATAGGTAGAAGATTCATAATTTCTTCATATCCTCTTCTCCTTCTCTTATGAAAAGTTTGATGATAGTTGGGTTAGAGTCCCTTCATAGCTCATACTTGATAACACAAAAGAAGAAGTAAAGAAAAATAAAAGTCTTCAATCCTTTCTTGCTGTCAAACCTTGATAGATCATAGTTGGGTTAAAATTTTTCATAGCCTATGTTTGGATCAACACAAGAAAGGAAAGTATCTTATCTAGGATAAAGCGAAATGCTTGATGGATCATATATAGTTCAGTTAAGTCTCTTCATGGTCCATACTTATTTATATTTTGCACTATGATAAGAAAACCTAAAGGATATTCCATAAGAAACCATGAGAACGGCTATCTAAATCATTAGTTTAGTGGATTCAAAAACCCTAAATCTTTTATTGATATATTACTGTAATTATTTCTTTCACTGCTTTAGTAGTAGTTACAAGTAATCCCTCCATCTCTCCTTTAAAGCTCATCTGAATAAGAGTTTGAACACACTTCAAACATTCAATTCCTCATGGGATCAATCCATACTTGCCAAATGTGCTACATTGCACACAGTGTGCTTATGGTTATTTTAAGACACATCAAAGATTGAATTGATATATCTACTCAATACTTGCATCAAATAAGAATAAGATTAATAATAATGCAGCTTAAATATCAATAGGATCACTAAATTTGATGTTGACTATTTTGACCATCGGATATCCGACCTAACCGATTTAAATCCTGAGATGAGCATGCTTATAAGTACCTAAATAGTTTTGGATCAGTGCAGGTAATAGTGTGTCTCACCTCAAATCTAATCTGATATAACCTTAATCTAGATCTCTCTTTCAAGTCATAATTATTTTAGAATATTTACATGATGAGTTTGTTACTTGACCCGATCCGTCTTATCTACTTAGCTCGATCCACCTTGCACTATCTATTTTACCTGATCAATTTGCATCTAATCAAATATTAGGTTGGATTTAATCCAATATTAGAACCCGATCAAAGAATCAGATCAAGTCGGGATCACTCATGATCTAGTCCGACGAACCCATTTACACCCCTAATAGAAATTAGTGACCGATATTTATTGATGCTATTATTTTTATCATGAAAAGTAATTATAGAATGAGTTTTAATTTTTAGTGATCTAAGATATTCTGTCACAAAATTTATGAATTATTAGTGATGCTAAATTTTATCATGATATAATAAGTATCGTCACTAAAAAATTTCTTTATATAATGAGAATTGGCGCTTGATATTTGATGACACTTTTATTTTTGCTATGAGAAGTAGTTATAAAAACATTCTAACTTTTGAAAATGATACAAGATAAGTGACACAAAATTCAAGTCACCAAAAACATAGATGCTTAGTGACCCAAGATATTTGGTCATGATATTTATAAATTATTAGTGATACTAAATTTTGTCACGATATGATAAATAACTTTGCCAAATAATTCCTCCATATGATGGAATTAGCACCAGATATTTAGTGACACTATTACTTTTATCACGAAAAGCAGTTATAAATAAATTATAACTTTTGGAAATAAAACAAGCATATGTGATGTGAACTTTAAGTTACTAAAAATATAGATGTTTAGTGATTCAAGATATTTCGTCACAAACTTTATGAATTATTCATGATATTAGATTTTATCATGATGTAATAAATAGCATCACAAAAAAATTTCCTCCATATGGTGGTAGTTGGCGATAAATATTTGGTGAGGATATTATTTGTGTGCAATTATAGATAAGATCTAACGTTTCAAAATAAACCAAAAAAGATGACACGAAATTTAAGTCACCAAAAATATAGATGATTAGTGACTCAAGGTATTTCATCATAAAATATACTAATTATTAGTGACGCCAAATTTTGTCACAATATGGTAAATATCGTTACCAAATAATTCCCTCCATATGATGTAAATTAGTGCCAAATATTTGGTGGTGCTATTAGTTTTGTCAAAAATAATAGTTATAGATAACTTTTAATATTTAAAATAAAATAAAAATAGATGACATGAAATTAAGTCACTAAAAATATACATATTTAGTGATCCAAGATATTTCATCATGAAATGTAAGAATTGTTAGTGATACTACAGTTTTCACCATGTAGTCAATAGCGTCACAAAACAAAATTCTTTCATATGGTGAGAATTGGTGCCAAATATTTCATGTCGCTATTACTTTTGTCATGAAAAGTAGTTATAGATAAATTCTAACTTTTGAAAATAAACAAATAAGTGGACATAAAATTCAATCACCAAAAATATAAATGTTTAATAACCCAAGGTATTTTATTAAGAAATATATTAATTGTTAATGATGCTAAAGTTTGTCAGATATAGTAAATATTATCATAAATAAAATTTTCTCCATATGGTGGAAATTGGTGTCAAATATTTGATGACATTATTATTTTTATCACAAAAAGCAGCTATAGATAATTTCTTACTTTTGGAAAAGAAATAAAAATAGATGGCATAAAATTTAAGTTACCAAAAATATAGATATTTATGATCAATATATTTTATTATGAAATTTATAAATTATTAGTGATGTTGAATTTTGCCATAATATAATAAATATGTCATAAAAAAAAATTTCTCCATATGGTCAGAATTGGTGTCAAATAATTGATGATGTAATTTTATAAAAAAAATAATTTTTGTCACAAAAAAAATTACTAACTTTAGTAGCATGATGAATACTAATTTTCATCACCAAATGTATGTTTTTATTAATGAAAATTATTTTGTCATCAAAATTTTTGTCAATAATAGTCTCTTCTTTTGTAGTGATTGATTTTCTATCTCTAATAATTTGATAGCCCAATACATAGGATGTCTTATCTAAATCTTTCATCTCAAATTAAGATTTCAAAATTCTTTAGTTTTATTTATAGATATAACATTATTTTTATAATTAAAATATTATCAACATACAAAGATAAAATTATAAAGTTACTCCTACTTTTTTAATACACAATGATCATCATTATTAATTTTAAAACCAAATTTAATAACAGCATTATGAAAAGTATAATAGCATTTTTTTCGAGATTGTTTTAGACCATATAATTATTTTTTAAATTTGTAAACCTTATTCTCTTAGATAGCATTATGTTAAAGATTATTTTAGACCATATAATTATTTTTTAAGTTTATAAATCTTGTTCTCTTAGCTTTTAATTTTATAACCATCTGATTGTTGCATAAAAATTTTTTCTTTCAATTCACTATTTGAAAAGATAATTTTATATCCACTTGAAATAATTTCAAATCTAATACAGCAACATTGACATCAAAATTCTAATAGAAATAAATTTAGCAACTAATGAATAAGTTTCTTCATAATCAATATCAGACTTTTGTGTGAAGCATTTTACTACTAATCTTGCTTGTATTTATCAATAGATCCATTAGATTTATATTTTCTATTGAGAATCTATTTACAACCTATTACTTTCTAATGTTAGACAGATCTACCAATTTCTGTACATTATTTTTATATTATGAAACTTAATTCTTCTTTTATTGCTTCTTTATTTTATTGAATCAAGAGATGATAAAGTTTCATCTATATTTAATAAATCTTCGATATCTTTTTCATTCAAAAAGCTAAAATAATCTTTCAATTTAGAAGATAGATCTCTTTCTCTTTGAATTTTACTAAGTGTATCATAAGGGTTTTCATTTGGTTAAGCCAATATTTCAATAGTAGAAGTTTTATTATTCTCATTAAGTAATTTTTATTTTTTTTATTATTTTTAAATATTTGCACTAATTTATTAGCATTTCTAGTGTCAATTGTTCTTTAAAAAATCTAGCATCCCTACTTTCAGTAATACTTATAGATCTATCACTATGTTGAATGACAAATCTATAATCTTTTGAATTTTCAAAATATCCAATAAGATAGTTTTAATAGTTTTACTATCTAACTTACTTCTTATATATTATGAAATTAAAATAGGGTAGAAGAACCCCAAACTCTCAAAATTTGTCTAAGTTTAGTTTTCTTTCAATCCATAATTCATATGGAGTTCCATTATAAATTTTAGTAGGAACTCAGTTTAACAGATATTATGCAGTAACAATAGCTTCACCCCAAAATTGTGAACTAAGAAAAGAATGAATCAACATAAATCTTACCATATCAAGCAAAGCTCTATTTCACCTTTTGGCAACTTCATTTTGTTAAGAAATATAGCTTATAATATATTGATATAGGATACCTTTTTTATAAAAAAAAAATATTAAATAAGTCTAATATATATTCTCCACCACGATTTGATCATAGAGTTTTAATATTTCTATCTAATTAATTTTTAACTTTTTTTTATATTCTTGAAATTTATCAAAAATTTTTGATTTTTTGTACATCAAATATATGTAGCCATAACGAGAATAATCATCAATAAATATAACAAAATATTCCATGCCTTTATAAATCTTCACATTCAAAGACCACATACATCAGGAATCATAAGATTTTTGCTCTTTAGAAAATAGAAGCCTTGGTCATTTTACCAAAACTGCATAGTTCACAAACACCAAAATCTCTATTTATGTTAGAAATTAATCCCATATTTATCATTCTTTTAACTTTTATTTTGATTAATGTGTCCCAATCTCATATGCCAGCATATAAGGATTATTAATATATGAACAAGCATTAATATAAAAAGAATCAACAAGGTCATTAATATAAGCAGAAGGACCAACCAGTATACTTTTATTATTAGTAGAAGAAGATGATGCAAGCCATCAATCAAATTCTCTCACATAAGAATTTTACTATACTTTCCAATAGAAATCTTTTCAAAATGAAAACACACCTCAAATCCCTATTCATCTAAGCGAGAGACTGAAAGGAGGTTATATTTCATGGTGAGTGTAAAAAGTATATCAGTTAGATGAGATTTCTCCCTCCAAGGATGATGATCTTCATGATTCTAATATCCAAAACATCACAGTAAATGTTATTTCTCATGTATACGTGATGATCACTAAATTTCATCTCTTTCATTTCAATAAAACAGACCCTTGTCTTCTCCACAAAATAAGATAATGCAGAATCTACCCACCAGATGGCATCATCAACATTAACCAAAAGTGATTCTAATACCACACAGATTATATCTTTGGAGCTTTTAAAATATTTTCTTTTGTTATCATTCTTCTTTTTATGATAATTTGCTTGATCGTGACAAAACTTTCCACAATCAAAGTATTTTCCTCTTCTTCTCTTGTTATTATTTTTAAAATTCTTTCCTTCTCCTAAGTTGTTTGAAAAAATTTTCATCCTACTTCCAGGGGGCTCAATTTTTATATTGCGCTGCCATATTCAACTTTCATAAAAGATTTAGATGTGACTTTCTTAGCCCTTCTCTCAACTTCAATCTCTAATAATATTGACAAATTTTTCATTGTAATTGGTTGAGCTAAATTATTAAAAGAAATTATAATAGACTCCTAAGAATCAAACAAATTAACTATGTAAAATGGTAGACATGCACTTGTATCTTATCAGGAATAGAATTTCTTAAAGCAGCTAGTTCTTTTACAATAATAGCTAATTTATTAATATGCTCAATATATTATCAATCTCTTTCATCTATGTTTTATTAAATTTTTAATTAAAAATTGAATATAAGTTTTAGATGAAGGATCATATGCATCAAAAATTACAACAAACATTTTTAGCATATTCATATTCTTCAAATAAAATTTTAATATCAGGTTTCATAAAAGTCAGCATGATATCCCTAGCAGTTCTATTGTCCTCTTTATATTTTTTATATGATCTTTTAACAGTAAAACTAGCATTTTCAGGGGGTGGAGGAGAAACATCGATGTTAATCACATACTCAAACTTATCTGAAAAGAGTATGTGATAGATACAACATTTTCAAACATAAAAATTAGTGTCATTCAATTTTTTTTGTGTTTTGCTTAATTCCGAACTAATAATCCTATTAGTCATGATTAAATATACTAAAGATTAAAAGAGTTTTAATTTAGATCACTGACTATCAATATAGAGGGTCTAAAAATTTCATAGATCGATTATTTTAGGTTGAGATTGTAATATTTTAGCCTACTCCGATCATTTGCATGGTAGTTGACATCCATTAAGAATATAAGACATTTTCAACTCCTATTGGGGCTCCCTTAGATTTTCTTTGATTTGAATAGCATAGAAGAGATCAATGGGCATTGGGGCATGTGCGAGAAAGGTGATTGCGATAACGACATCGTGGACATTGAGGAGAGATGTTTTTTTAAAATGAAATTAGGACTTGACGTGAAGGGACAAAACGCGTTGCTTGGATGGCTCACAATATAAAAGCTGAGGAGAAAGGAGGGCTTCAAATGTACAAAAGGAGGACTCCTCTTTTTCCTTGCTTGGATTGTGAGGACAAGGCACCAAGAGATGATCTCCTTCAAATTCAACCAAATCAATGGCTAGGATTGCAATGGTCAAGCATCAGAGATGGATTAATAGATCTGATACCAATGAAAAATATGATAAAAAAATAAAATAGAAAGAGAGAATGGCAGCTTTGGATTTTTTTTTCTGATGGGGATATTTGTTCTGGACTCGATGATTTGCAGAGAGCTTTAAACTACCCATCTGACCTACTTCGTATGTCTTCAGGAGTGTAATATTAAAATATCCGAATGTTGACCTTGCACAAGATATAGAAGATCTATAGCACTGGTGGCGATAGACAGCACAAGAATACTACAAAACACAGAGCCTTGGATGCTCTTATTTCAATGACACTATGATCTTTGTGGAAAGAGAGAAATAGTAGGCTATTTCATTTCAAGACAAGAATCCATTTTAAGACTGCTCGGTCGGTACTTTACCTGATGCGAGATTGGACAAAAATATGAAAGGAGAAGATCTTAATGTCTTCCTCTCGCGGCTTCTCCCCAACGGACGCATAGCCTAGCGAACTCCTACAGCTTATCTTATTCAATGAAGATCTAAAGCACATATTTTAAAGCTACAGGTATCAAACATGATAGCTGCATGAAATACCTAACTCCGCATTTCTTTTTTAAAGCAAATACACATATCCCGTCGACCTATACTCTCCCTCTTATTCTCCTGTACTTATTATGCTTACCACTATAAATCTGAACTCATATTATAATAATATAATACTTACATGGGGAAGTGGCTCACTAACTCCATGATGTTTCAAAAAAAATATCTGAATGTTACTCCTCCCTATCTTCACGTATTCCACTCTCTTTTCTCCTATAAAACCCCTGGTTACGAACGTTCTCTTGTATTAAGTACAATCAGTTAATGATTTATTTGACTATGTCAAATCTCACAAAGCTAACATGATTAAACAAATATTTTTGATTTTACTTGATGCCTTAAAAAAAAAAAAATTTATACAGCTAAGAAAGAAGAATAAAAAAATATATCTTATAAAGTTATTTGACCATTGCATCGACGGCTATTTGACTACTCAATTCAACATCTCCACGATGGAGGCCACTTTTAGGGTTGTAGCCAATGCCGAGGCTACACTTATAAGTTTTCACTCTAGAGAAATTCTTTGTGCACCACGGACAGTACAGAACTGTGTGCACCGCCTGTAGTGATTGGTTCCCACGTGGAGTCGAAGAAAAAAAAAAAAATTTTCGCATGTCGCACCCTAGTCCCACAGGTGAACCAATCACTATAGGCGGTGTGCGTGGTTCTGCACTGCCCATGGTGCGTAAAGAATTTCTCTTTCACTCCATTTTGGTGGACTTGCTTGGTCACTGGTTGCTTAATCTAGTGTGGAAGAAGAACTTGGTGGCAATATCTATAATAGTGGAAAGATTTGGAGGCCCATAAGCGCTAATTTCGACGCCATCACTGACTTCTCATTTAGGGATGGCAATGGATGGGGTTCGGATTGGATATTATACTACCTATCCCCAAACCCAAACTTAATACCTTATATCCAAACCTTATCCGATACTCGATCGGATAAGAAAAAAGATATCCATTCCCATACCCAATGGGTTCGGGGATACCCATGGATAACCCATTTTTCCATACCCAACCCATACCTATCTCATACCCATCCCATACCTAAAAAAATAAACAACCAAAATAATTTTATACATATTATCAATCAAAACAAAAGTATCAATTCAATATAGAACATAATTTATAAGTCTAGATTTATAGAAATCAAATATAGAAATAGAATTACAATTCAACATAGAATATATAAACAACTAAAATAATTTTATTTATATTAGCAACCAAAACAGAATTACCAAAACAGAATTATAAACATATATATTCCGGTATGGGTTCGGATCTTACTCATACCCATAGATTCGGATCAAGTTCGGATTTGGGTTTAAGTAAAAAATAGCACTACCCATATTTTACCCATATCCGTGCTACAGTTTTCAGATTTTATCCAAATTTGATCAAACCCTAACTTATTTCTCGGATTTGATCGGATTTAAATAGGACGCATATCCATTGAGTTGGATCGATTTTACCATCTCTCATTGCAGTTGACGATGGGCTTTGGAAGTCATAAGATCGGTGGCAGGTGCTGTCTCGTTTGTTGATACGGTATAGTGAAATCGGATCTCTCTCATGTGCAGTTTGCACCATATAATACTACACATCAACGATCAATATAGGAAAATGAACAGCCATCAACAGTGATATACCGTAGTAGATAATATCATTTTATTTGATAGTTGCCTATTTCTTGATGATGGCTGTCAAGCAGTATACAATACTCTACAGCACAAACCACCACCGCAGAGGATTCAGTAGAATCAGACGATAGATGACTACAACAGAGGAATAGTAACGAGGCGTGTTGTTTTTTTATTTACTTTTTTTTTCTTATCTTAAAATAAAATAATAAAAGAGTCTTTCATCTAGCCAATAAACAACGTCTAAAAAAAAGTCTAAGAGTGGATCACTTTATTATTTCTTAATTATTAAAAAACATTATCCAATTGAAAAAGGCAATACATTACCATAAAACTATAGAATTCTAATAAAGAGTAAATATGAACCAAGCCGAATCACACCCCATAGCCTCGCAGTACAAACAGCCTCCTCAAGCGAAACTACACCCAGAACCCAGAAACCAGAAGCCTTGCCCTGTTCGTAGTTTTTATGTCAACCTTATTCTTTTTATCATCAACATCAATCAATCCTTATAACCGCTCTTCTCTGCATAGCCCTCTATTTAAGCTTCATCCGAACCTCTCTTCCCCAAAAAAGCTCACTGAACTTTAAACACACTCCTTATTACGATGCAACAGCAGTCACCGTCTCAGCCTTGGCTTCATCTACTGGGGCGGGAGTTGCCTCTTCTTCCAAAGCCTTCGGCTCTTCAACTGCCACCGGTGCCTTAGTCTTGTTTCTCTCTCCCCTGCAGGAGCTTTGGCTTCCTCTGGAGTTGCTTCTGGTGCTGCTACTGGTTCTGCCACTGGTTCATTTCCTTTGTAGTCTCCACTGCAGAGGCAACAGCTTCTGGGGCAGCAACTTCTTGGACCTTCTCCCTCTGGCTTCTCAGGTTCCACCACTTCTGCTTTGGCTGGTGCTGCCTCTTCTTCTGCTTTGGGTTCTTCTGCGGCTGCAGCCGGGGCCTCAGCTTCGACCACCTCTTCGGCGGCAGGAACAGGAGCCTCGGTTTCCACAGTAGCAGCTGAAGCTGTTTCCATCTGCGTTACAATTTTTTTTTTTTTGTCAAAAATGGGGCCAGTAACTGATTTGTTTCATGCTTGCATGGAAGGTGTCCAGTTGAGCTTCGTAGAGAGTTGGCTGATGGGACTGGTGATCGATGATCTTTGATAGGCCACAAAAAATTCTTGTTGACTTTCCTTTGCCATTCTAAAACATTTTTTTGAGCTAAATTGGATGTGGGCTGGATCTCATAAGTACTACTAAAAATTTGTGATGTGCCATGATTTGGATTAATTTTTTACTACTATAATTTGTACCGTATTTGTAAAATAATGGCATTTTGGACACCATTTCCCAGTGCCATTTGAGACATGGTGCAATACAAAGGTGTTGAATGCTATTTATGCCCTCTCTTTTGTACACCCAACTGTAGCAAATTTGACCTAAGAACTTTTCCATGGAGGGATGGGTGACAATTAGCTGCGCTATGCGCTGTTGGCTCAAAATCTTTATAATCATAGTATAGTGTGAGCCAAACTGTTTCAAAACATCAATATGACAAGGATTACATCATATATTTATATATTCTAGTAGGTTACTAGTCGAAGCAAATTCAAACATCAATGTGGAAAACAGAGGCAAAAATATTATAAGCTTCACAGAGTGCTCCATAGTCTCACCAATTAATAAAATCTCTAAACAAAACTTGATATATGCTAAAGAACTCTAAAAATGAGATGTTGGTCCTTTTTTACATTTACCACTTTTCTAGCTTAATTTAAATGACTAAACTTTCAGAAACCCATAGATTAATCAGCAGGAAGAATAAACCTTAATAGGATGGAAAGTAGTCTATATCGAGCTACTTAAATTAAAATGATAAAGAGAAGTGTCTTAACTAATGATAATTTAGAACACCTTGCATAATAATTCTTACATCTCTTGCAGTGACCTTTTGGCATAATTCCAGAGTACTGGGGAGAATAAGCCTTAGTAAAACTGATAGTAAACTAAAAATTATCCTAATCAATATGGTGATAATAACACAAGATAAAAAAAAAAAAAATGATATTGATGTGTACGAGAATCTGAAACAAAAACTGGTCAATAAGGATGCAAGACATGGAATGCTGCCATGCTTGAGAATAATTCAATGAAACTAATCAATCCATGCATGATTGATCAACCCTAAACTATCTTCTAGAGGTATAGAAGATAACGAGTTGGCTCACTAGCTAGTGAAAATATGGCATGACAAAACCAAAATAATTAAGTAGCTCACCTCAACACCGGCCATGACAAGAGAATCTAAGAAACTGGAACTGTTGGAAACTAGGAACTGAAAAATTAAGAGCACTGGATGACTGAGACTGGTGTGAAGTGAGCTAGTATTTATATCACTGCCTGAAGCCTAAAGCCATACAAGACAAGAATCCATGTGTCATTGTTTCGACTATTATTGTTTGCAAACAGATTTAAAAAAAAAGGTTCTTCTGTCACCTACCTATGTATCATTATCATTATATTTGGAAGATATATAATCACATCCAAAGTTTGGACCACCGGTCGCTTAGTTTATACTGCATGCTTCCTCCCAATCTTTACCAACCATCCCACGTAGCAGACATCTATTGGATACAATTTCCGCTTTGGATTCCCTGATCCCACTAATTGGAGAGAACCCAATGAGCTCCCCTGCCGTGAGTCGCACCGAATGAGTAGAGGCGGGAGGTTGGGCCCACCTCAGATAAAGTTGACTATGATATGACGTGGCTGGGGATCTCCCAGCTCCCTTTGGGACGGGGTAACCTCTGAGTTGGCATGCGAGGCAGCTCGGGTGGGTGGGCCCCGAGTTCGGCGTCGCCGTGACGCGTGTACATGCGGGACAGCTTGGGTGGGCGGGCCCTGAATTCGGCATCCTCCTGACGTGTGTCTACCTGTCGTCCACGTATCCCGAGAATGCCAAAGGGCAGGAGAAATTATTGGTGAAAACAAACCTAGCGTGAATCTTCCACCATCCAACGATAAATCAGTGTATCATTCATAAAAATTTAAAAATAAATTATATTCATAATATTTAAACTAAATTAATTTTTTTAAAATAATTTATAAACTATAAAATTTTAAACTCAAACCTCTCAACTATCTGGACTCGTTTAATATTGTTTTCAAAATAAATTCTTACTATTTTCTCTCACAAAAAAAATTTGATGTAGCAAAATCTAGTGCTGACATAACAATGTGATAAAAAATAATATTTTATTATTATTTTAATTTTTTTTTCATTCTTGTTATTTTTTCTATCCTCATCACCCCTCCATCGGCTCGCCACCCGCACATCCCCCCCACCGACCCACCCCTCCGACCCTCCTCTTCAGCACCTGGGGCTTTTGTCCCACCCCAACACACCCCTGCCGGCTCCGGCACTGATGGGTTGTGCACTGGCACCCCCCAGCCCCGTCTCACCCCTTCCGCCTCCAGATCGACCGCCCCTCGTCCTCCACTTTCTCCTCCCTCACCTCCCGTCAAGCCCCCTTCTCGCCGCCGCCAACATCCTCGATCGACAAAGACCCTTGGCCCTCACCTCCTCGACCGTGCATCTTCTTTCCTCACCCCCTGCCACCCATCCCTTCTCTCCTCGCCATCACCTCCTGTCGTTCTGCGCTGTCGCCCTCCTCCCTATCGTCACTAGCGTCGGCCTTCTCCTCCGACCTCTCTCAGATACTTTCCTTCCATAGATCTCTGAAAATAAAAAAAAATATCTAACACAAAACCCCAGCGATCATCTAAGCTTCCTTGTTTCGTCGCTCCAAGCCTCCCATCCTATTGAGCTAGTTGGGGGGTGCGTAGAACCCATTGACGATGATGGGATGAGGGCCAGGGTGGGGTGTACTGGGAAGTGGAACCGTGGGGGCATATGGGGGTGGGGCCGGGGGGCCACTAGTGCGCAACCCATTGGCATCGGGGCAGACGGGGGTGCAGTCGGAGGGGGCACAGTGGGGGGTGCGGGGGTGCGGCTGGACGGGTCGGTCGGGAGGAAGGAGAAGACTCCTTACGGGAGTCTTCTTCATTCTTTTTTTTTTTGAATGCTTTGCGATTCGTGTGAGGACAGAGAGAATAATAATAATAATAATAATAATAATAATAATAATAATAATATATTATTTTTTATCATGTCTGTATCTGATTTTGTCCACATCAGCATCAAATTTTGTCACATCGGATTTTCGACGAGAGAAAACGGCCGGAATCCACCCTAGGGGCAACATTAAAGGGGTTAAGATAGTTGGGGGACTTAAGTTTAAGATTTTGTAGTTTAGGAACCATTTAAAAAAATCCAACTTAGGTTAGGGATTACGAACATAATTTATCCAAAAAAAATTTTTCATTCAAAACAATAAAAATAAATTAGTTTCATTTAAAATCTTCAAGCAAGCATGGATAACGGTGCATATGACCATCATCTTCATTTTTTTACTATGGTCTCTATTCTCCATCTATTACAGAGAAATGGAAAAGAAGAGGGACGGCTAGTAAGGAGCATAGATCGGATAGAAAAAAGAGCCACTTTGGCTTCTTAGAATAACTTTAATTTCTAAACTGAATAAAATTCATGTCCGATTTTATTTTACTCAAGTTAAAAGAAGAAATTAAACTTATATCACTTGGCCCATCAAAATCAAATGTTAGCTCACTTGAACCTACAAAAGGCTACATTCTTATTACATCTGTATGTTCTTATAAAATTTATAAAGACATATATGAATATCATCAATCTTCTTCTTACTCTCCTCCAAATTAAATACCATTTGATAACAAAACTCTATAAATATCAATTTTGATCTGAGATCCAAAATAGAAATCATTACTAATAAATTATTATGCTAAGATCAATATTTGTTGAATTTTTTTTACATCTCATTTATTAATTGCTTCAGTGTATCATTAGTATCAACACTCCCATCTATCAATAATTTTGTTCTAATTCTTCAAACTTCTTTTATGTACCAATTAGATGTGGAATACTTGTAACCAAAAAATACTTGAGTGGCATCTAGAATCCTTCTAAAAATTAAGAATTACATCTGCATGTTTCCATTCATCATTATTGGGGGATACATATGAATGCCCAATTACATATCTAATAAAAATATCTTTATAACTAATTACATCATTCAACATTTCATAAGTGGAATTTCATCTTGTAGCAACATCTCAAGTGAGCCATTTTTAATAGGAAGTCTTACATATTGCCAATTTTATCCAATCCTTGTATTTGAGATGGTACAATCACATCTATAATAATCTCTCTTATGTATTCAATTAATAGCTTCATGATTTATTTTCATCCCATCCTGAACTATAATATTTAATATGTGTGCACAACATTTAATATGACTATGGATTGCCATTAAATAATATTCTATAATAAAAATGATTTTGAAACTTCTAATTACAATATTATTTATGGAGCAAGTATCTAAAGTAATAGCATATATTTTAGAATCTAGTTTCTATTCAAGAAGGTACTTTTCAATAGCATTTTCAATTACAAAATTTGTATAAATATATGCTAGTTTTTTTAAACTAATTATCTTCTTATGTAGAATAAATTAGAAATCAACATAATGTACTGTGAGAGAAATAT
Organism: Elaeis guineensis; assembly: GCF_000442705.2. Classification (NCBI taxonomy): domain Eukaryota; kingdom Viridiplantae; phylum Streptophyta; class Magnoliopsida; order Arecales; family Arecaceae; genus Elaeis; species Elaeis guineensis. Next base: position 131,401,182 of record NC_026000.2, read on the forward strand.
AATCGATTTTTTAATTTGATATCTACATATTACTAGTATGACTAACCCGAGAACTTAGTTTATTAAATGAATCATGAATTTTTTTTTTCTACTTGATACTAAGTTATATAATCATTTCTTACTATCTTACAATCAATAACATTAAATAATGATTGAACAGATCTCATAAAATCTAAAAAAAAATGGATACTTAATAATTTCAAATAGAAGCTCGATTTATGTGATAAATTTTGCAAAAAAAATTCTACTCTCTTTTTGGTTGAATTTAAAAGACTTCACCAGATTTTTTTAAACTTACTACTATAAACATTTAATTAACTAGATTCTTTTGATACTTTTTATAAATATTTTTAAGATATTATTATAGATGACTTGTTTCTCCTTTAGTACTATCACTTAATATTTTTTTATAATATTTACATATAGCTATTGATCCATCAGATTTTTTTTCTTCAATAAAGTGGTTTCATGTCCAAGATCTTTTTTTTTAGAATCTTTGTCACTTTCAATAGCTTCAATAATATCTTTATTTTTATCATCCTCATCCTCTATATATTCAATAGTCTTATGTTCATCTATTTTAGAATGAGACGTTAGTAAAAATAATTTATCCAAATAACAACATAAATTATTAAAAACAAAATCAATATTCATAAAATCAATATTTGTAAAAGCATGTATGTTAATTGGCAATGATGTTTTTCTCCATTTATTTTCTTCTTTTAAATAGTATTGCTGATTTATTACAATATTATAAAGTGCCAATAAATAAAATCAGCAATACTATTCGATACTTTATAACTAGCATAGGTAGGAGCTTAGGACTCAAACAAAATCAGCTATAAGTCTTTGTTATTTCTCTCTCCCATGCATAGCACTTAAAGGCAAAACCCATTCATTTTACTAGACGTTTGTACACAAGTCCTTCTCAACCACATCTCATGATTTTCATAGTATGACACCCTATTGGTTTACATGCTACATCAATAACAACTATGTACCCTAGTACTAGACTGTCATTAAATTGAAATAGCCCTCACGACCGATCTAGTGATACATGAACCATTCTTTGACTACAGTACTCCCTTACCCAAAAAGAATAAAGAGAGAGAGAAAAAAAAGAAATATACTAGGAGGTACCTGCTAGGGCTGATGAACGACAAATGGTGACCAATGATTAATGATGATAGACGAGGATGACTGGTGATGAGAGAACACCAATGGACCTTGGAGCCACCAATCATCAATGAAGGTGGAGAGAACTTCAAAACCCTAGGCCTCAAATCTCGAGAGGGTGAGGAATCGAGAAATATCGACAATGAGGAAAAATCGGAAGAAGAGGGAGTCAGTAGGAGCTGTACGTGTTAGGACTGATGAATGGTGAATGGAGAATGGCGGCCAACGATTGATTATGACGGACAAGGATGACCAATGATAAGGGAACATCAATGAATCTTGGAGTGGCCAATCAACAGTAGAGGCGGAGAGAACTCCCAAATCTTAAGAGGAAGAGGAATCGAGGAATACTAGCATCGACGATGAGGGAAGATCAGAAGATAGGAAGAGGGATTCTAATTGCTATCACATATTCGGACTCTAAGGTTCTTCGAGACAATGAGATTTGCTTAAAGTTAAAACTAATTAGCTAACTGGCTAACTGGCTAGAGATTAGACTAACTCGTCCGAAATATCTAAACCCACTTGCCTAGGGATCAAGCTCAGGTTGGATATTCAAGCTATTGATCGGGGTTGAATTTGGGGTCAGACTTGGGCCGAGCTTGCACTACATGAATATTGAGTATTAGCGACAGCTATTAGGGATGGCAAATTTGCTGTCACTAATAATCTTTTTTTCGATGGTAAATAGTGATCAAGAAACTTGCCATCATAAAAAATAAAAAAATTATTAGCGACAGCATGTTTTGCTTTTAACGACGGCAAGATAAGTCGCTAATAAAAAGTAATTTTATTTTTTTTAATTTGGTTCTAATACTATTAGCGATGAAAAATTATTATTAGAGACGACAATAAGCCGTCGCTAATACTAAAGTAATTTTATTTTTTTTAATTTGATTGTAAAATTATTAGCGATGGAGGTAAATTAGCAACAGCTATCGCTGTCACTAATATTAAAGTAATTTTATTTTTTTAAATTGATTTGTAGAATTATTAGTGATGAAAAATTATTACTAGTGAGCCTCCGATCTGCCTCCTCGAGCCCCCGACCTCCTCCTTAGGCCCCCAGCTTGCCTCCCCCCAGCGGCCTCCCCGAGCCCCCAGCCCACCTCCCCACTTCTTCCTCCTACCTTCCTCTTTCCTCACCGGCCCCCCTCCCTTTCTTCTCCTGCCGCACAGTGGCGCCTCTATGATGCAGTGCCGTCTGTATGGATTTGGTGAGTATTAGCAACGGTAGTGGTGACGGCTGCATAATAGTCACCAAATATTATTATTTTAAATTTTTTAATATTTTTAAATTAATATTTATATGATTTGACTAAATTAGATTTAATATTTAAATTAAATTAATAATATTTATTTAAATTTAGTTAAATTAGTTTTAAAGTAGTTAAGTTAGTTTTAAGGCTGTCATGTGTTAGCAAACGTCAAGGAAACCATCTGAGTGGCTTTGGTACACGATTTCATCATCAAGGAAGTAGTACTCACCAAAGGAGAGGCGGCAAAGGATAGGGAGGAGAAAGTAGTTGCGATAGCCATGATGGAGGAGAGAGAAAGAGAAGAGAATAAAATAAACTGTTCTTGGTAGCTGGGTTTATAGGAGAGAAAAAAATCAAGACATATCTGTAGCTAAAAAGCTAGACCCCACAAATGCATCTAGAACATATATTCGACTTTAAAACTATATACTCGATTAGATTTTATAAACATAACTTCTTTAATATTATCCTTGATCAGCGGCTCGAGTCCAATCCCAACCCTAATCTAAAGAAAGTCATTGGGTCAATCCTCTCAGTGATTGTGCTTGTTCTAAAATGTTTGGATCGAGTCGAGTTGTTGTATCTTGGAGATGAGATCATCACAGACCCACACCCGGGAGTGAATCACATTCTCATAATGGTATTTTCATGTGCCTGGATCCATGCAAGCTTTTTTCAATTTTCAGATTTTAGTTCAAATAGTTTGTTTATTTTATAATCTTGATCTAAAATCATTATAATAGTAATATAGCAATTTTTAAGTAATATTATTTCTAACGATCTATTCTTTCCAGCCTTCCCCACCATCGATGTTTGTCATCGGATATCTTACATAGTCTCTTGTGTCAGCTCATGACTGTCACCAAAGCCCAACCACCAGCAATCTTTGGATATGAGCAAAAATCTCTATTTTCTTTATTGTTCTAGCTCTAGGCACCCTATTGCCACCACCATTGGCCCCGAGTGTCGATCCTCTGACCGTCGACCACCATCAACCATATAGCCATGGTCTTCTTCTCCTCTTTCCTTTTTTCCTCCTCTTCTCCATTTTCTGCTTCCTTTTCTTCCCTCTTGTCCTCTCCTCTTTATTTTCTCTCCTACTTATTTCTCTCTTCCCTCTTCCTTTTTCTCTCCTCTCAGGATCTCTCTCTGGATGCTGGGTAACCCTAGATATTCCCTCCTCTGTAACCTCCATTTAATTTCAACAAAGGCCTTAACTTTTTTTGGTGATCTAATAGCTTGCTAGGCTTCCACCCAACCCATTGGACTCCATCTTCATTACCATTATTTTGTTATCTATTCCCTAGCCTAACTTTCATTTGTAGTTTAATTAGATGACCCTTGGCTGACCAACCCAAATTGTCAGGTACCATCACCTAGCTGGCCTATTCTCGATCTACTTTGATTCAAGCATGAAGCCACATCCCAATCATCAGATTGGGTTATTTCCCCTTACCTTAACCTATTTGGGGCTCCTTAAGGTCTTCTATTTTTTGAGACTTTTAAGATGATAATGAAATATTTTAGGTTCTAGTGATATTAAATAGGTGATGAAGCCGACTTGTCTAACTGAAGCAAGATTTTGAAGTGACAAGAGATAAGAAACTTCATAGTATTTTTCCTTTAAAATCTATTAAGAAAAATAATCTTTGAAAAATTATGATTATTGTATTAAATTTATAGTATGATCTCGATCTTTTATTTGAAAATATAGGTCAATCATGTTATTATTGCTATCATAATTATTTTAAAATATATTATGCATCCTAATATTTTTGCAAAAATAAATTTTTGAAAATTTAACTTGGTAATTTTTGAAATTTGCTTTGTGTGTGTGTGTATTCTTAACATGACTATGATCTGGCCAATGGGGATTGTACATTAGGCTTTTTGACTTATAATCTAAAAAACTAATTTCGATATCAAGAGTATGATGATTAAAATAATGGTTATTGGGCACTCATTATCTATTATCTATTATCCGTTATCTATTGGACACTGGAGATTAAACTCTTGTTACTGGTATTACATAGCCATAGCCAATATTTTAGGTTTAGTATTAGTTGTGTAGAATATACTTTTTAAAAAAATAAGGTATATTAATTTTAAAATTTGATAAAAAATAATTTTTGCCTAATCGATGATATGTTATAAATTACATTTCATTACTATATTTTAGCATGCATAGACCCCACCCTCAAGTATTTTGTTATTTATTAGACTAATGTAGCTCATTATTCTTCCCTTTTCTATTTTTCAAATCTTAAAATATGAATTACTCGGGACCGGGGGAAGTGTGCTAGATCTCTTGAAGATCTTCATGATTATTTGGATTTCTTAGTTTGCATGAGTTTAGTTTATTTTTCTTTAGATTTTTAGATAACAACTTGTTAGAGTATTATGACTCTTGCTATTTTGGGGATATTTGTTGATGAGAATGACATGGTTGGATCTGTGTTAAATTAATTTTTGAGGATTGAAGGACTATTATTATTATTCTGAAATTATCATAACTTGATTAGTAGCTTTGCATGCTTGTATAGTCCATCTTTCAAGCATGCAGCATCTGTCACGCTTTTAGGTCCAAACATGATATTTATACTAATAAATAAAGGATTGAGAACGCGTCACACTCTTACTAATGGCTCTTAAAATTTAACAGTCCCCAGGCTACAAAAAGGAGAAAAACAAGGCCAATACTTCAAAAGCAGAACAAACCAAGAGGTATGGCTGGTTCGAGCCTGTTCTCCAGCAAAATCACCAAAAATCTATCTACAGTGACAAGCCCAGATACAGACACTGGCTGGTTGGAACCCCGGAGCCCCCACATGGCCTCATGTGCCTTCTTTTTTATCCACTCCAGGCGTGACCAACAGAACTGCCACTGCTGGTGTCCTCCAGGCTAAACACCATCATATAAAACTGTGGAAAAGCTTGCACTTTATCAGCACCAGCAGAGTGCAACTCCTTTGGCCACCTGCTCCTATTAAAGCGGGCAGAGCACTCTTGCATCTCCTCATTCCCTTGTAACTAATTATCTTTTATTATTAGCACCATTCAATCCCTTTGTTCCAATTTATCACTTCTGTTCCTTTAGTTAGTGGCTCAGTAGTTTACCAAGGAAATGGAGGTAAGTGAAGAGGTTATGGAGATACTCTTTGTAACAATGGCAGAATGATTTTTGTGTAATAATGGTGGTTGGTTTTTGGTTGTAGAATGCGAAGAAGAGGCGGCAGGTCCCGGCGTTTGGGAGCTGGAATTTCTGCGACGACGTCCCGATCACCGAGTACTTCGAGTCGGCAATGGAGGCTGGTTTGATCCATTCCCACTTCTTTGGAGGAGATGGAGAGGAACTCTCCAAGGTGGTGTCACCACAGCAGCAGAAGCATCACCGAAAGGTCAGTAATTCTGACATGTTTTCTTGATGAGTTGAGACTCCTTAGTTTGTGTTTGTTTTAATGGTATGGTTGGATTTCAGGGGAAGAAGGGACAAGGGGGAAGAGAAAGGGCCAAGCAGTATGAGGAGTGGAAGAAGACCAAGCCAGTGGAAGAGGATTTATACAAGATACCCCCGGAGCTCCTGCGCAAAATACCAAAGAAGGTGAGCATTTTTACTGAGGAGGATGCCACATGGTTGGGTTGGGCCAAGGTGTACCTAACAAAGTCAGGCTTGGGTTAGAACAAGTCCAGCAAATTTAAACACAGTTTAATCAAGTTCAACTTGATCCATATTATGCAGGATATGGATTGCCAAACTAGCTAGACTGAACTTAACTCAAATGTCTTTGAATTGAAAATTTTAAGTTGGATTTATCAATTTGAGTTTTGGCTCTTCAAGTTAATTTGGGTTGCTATTTTGTTTGTCATATGAGACTTGGTTTTGCTCTTTACCCAACAAGACTTGCCCAAGTTGGGACCAAGGAAGTTGACAAAGTTCTTGTGGCATTCTTACTTGAGTTTGGGATTTCCAATTCAACCATGGCTAAAATTTTGTCAGGCTTGTCTTCTTGGAACTCATCTTTGCTTTATTTCCTTATTTTGTTGCAGAAGAAGCTGCTGTGGAATTTGTGGGCAGGGTGTCTAGGCCTCAACTGCATTGCTTGAGTTGGCTTGTGAATGCAGAGTGTCAGTATGGTTTGGTGGTGTATGTAGTTTGTACTTTTTTCCCCTCTATGTAATGAGTGATATATTGCAAGATAGTGTATTTTTAATCTGGAAATATGGAAGAAGCTGCTGACTCCTTAGCATTGCTCATTAAGTAGAACCAGAATTATATTTTTTGTTTCCTATTCATGGAGCTCAAATCCTTGCTTTTCGACCATTTTCTAATTCCAATATTCACCCCCCCCTCCTCCAATGTACTATTATAATACTGGTATAGACCGTAATTTCTATATTGTCCAATTCTAAACAATAGCAAATACCTTTGCTCGAACAAGCAATAACAAATACCAGGGCTCTGCAATATTTGAGCAATCACAATCTCCACGTTCCATTTACCATAAGAGTTCCTAAAGAATTCGTTCTGAAATGGTTCCAATAAAAATTATCTATTATTTCATGTATATATATGCAGTGATATTTACTATGTTTTTTTTTTTTTTTGAGTAAGGCGGCCTGATTATATAGCCCTAAAATCAATTCAACCACTGGTATCCATACGAGAAATGTCATGAAACACTATAGGATGGATCGAGCCAACTCGTAAGAAGATCTAAATTGATCGGTCACAAAGGAGGCCATCCAGTCTACTTCTTTGTTCATCTCCTTATAGAACTCAATGAAATGATCATCCTCCACGGATACTCCGAAATGGGGTGATAGACATCAGGATTCGTCGACAAACCTAATCTTTATCGACAAAAGATAGTGTATTATAAATTTTCTAAATCACAAGATTGAGCATCAACAAGATCATGAAAGTGAGCTAAGAAAAGGTTTTGTTTTTCAAGTTCAACAGCTGGGTCATTAATTTTAAAAGTGGTTTACTGATTTTAGCTGCAATGCATTAATGAGTAATGAGTTAACTATTACGTACCTATTATTTACCATGATCGGTCCACTGTTGATTGCTCCGAATCTCACCCAGAAGTCCAATCCCACATCAAAAGCGAAGATGGGTCATGGCTCATAATGATGTCGTCACTGAGAAGCGAAGTTGTTTTGAAAGTGAGCTTTTGATTTTTTTTCCCTCTCTCTTAGCCTTTTTGTCATTTTGGAAGCTTTAGAAAAGCTTGGGAGCCGTGGGTGATAGAATTCACGCCCCGTCTCGAAAGGCAATTGACCACCTTTATATAAAGGTGGCGAGGTCAATAATGGTTAAAACCTTTCACATCTTCTATCGCAGTCACGTTTACCAATGAAACAAGGTTTGAAATTATACCATCACCTGCATGTGGGGTTTTAGTTTCTAATTTTGATTCCCATGAGGCATGGAAGAAAAGAGGAAGATGGTTGTGGGGCAGTACAAAACTTGTGAGGGAATATTACTAAGTTTCTAATGAGGCATTTACGCAAAAAAAAAAAAATATAATATATAAAAGGGCAACGGGTGCAGAGAGATCTTTTTGTCTATTTACAAAAGCAGGCATATTATAAAATTTAAGGGGTCTCTTGAGTGTTTAAGATATGATATAGATGATGACATTCCTTGAGTTCATTAACATATCATAGCTGGTAATGGTTTGTCAGATGCTCCAAATTTGAGATAGGTATATGGAAGCATGTTGGCTGATCTCAGAGTCAGTCAATTGTATTGAGTTAATTTGCCAATTTATTTGCTAGTAAAGTTGGCACCTAGCTCTTTTAATGAGATATCTTGATTCGAACTTATCTGGCAATGAATAACTCCATCGCATTATAAAAAAAACAAAAGAAAAAACTTTGCTTGTAAAGTTTGCTCATGTTGGATCATGAGCTTCAATTTGATTTGATGGATAAGATACATCTGGGTGAAGACTACTACTAATTATATAAACCATTCTCTACAAGCCCAAGAAAACAGGTCAATTAGCTGGTATAAATTAGAGTCTTCTTGGATGTAGCTGCATAACGGGCAGTGCTTGTAGTTTTATCTTTCTCCTGGAATCTATAATACACTTACTAGAATTCTTCAATCTTTTTAGCCAAACTATAAACTCATTTCTATACGACATGCGTCTGCTAAGAATTAATAAAGAAATTCTTGAAGGTGATGACAATGTTGAACTTGTCTCTGAGATCACATCCCTCTGTCTAGCAATGAGAGATTATGGATTCAAATCTTGGATGGTATATCCTTAAGCACCAAAATCCAAGCATTAATTGTGCAGGTGCTCTTCCCCACTATTATCTGAAAAAAGGTCATGAAGCAATATAAACAAAATTTCATATGAACACTTTTTAAATATCTAAATTTGATGTCAGAGTTGGATAGAAGTGCAGTCTTGTGCTGATACATTTAACTGTAGTTGAGCTGGTTTTGTGCAATAAGATTAACATAACTCGTCAGCCCAAGTTTATTTGCCCCAAAGTGGCAGCATAGCTCAAGCAAGCATCCTATACAGATACACATGAGCATGAGAGACGGGAGAAAAAAAAACTAGAAATAAACCAACTTTAATCTCATCTTTAGAGAAATTTTTTGTGCACTGCGGGCGGTGTAGAAAATTCAACGTGAAGTGCACCATTTTATGTGATTGATCCATGTAGCCATCATTTTCCAATACATATTTAATGCCTGCAGTTCTGCTTTTTTATTTAAAAATTTTATATAACGAAAATACCCATACTTTTTGAAAAAACTAATGACATCATGTGGCATATTATAACTTCCTACACGTAGAATATCATAATATGATCCAGAAAATTATGGCATCCTATAGCATATTATGACATCCTGCATTAAATTATGACTTGCTGTATGCAGAATGTCATAAGATGGCCCAGGATGTCATAATATAGAATGGGTATTTTTATCCATTCACTTTCCAACACGTATTTATATCTGTAATTTCGCTTTTTCGTTTGAAAATTTTGAATGACGAAAATATCTCTACCTTTTGAAAAATAATTATGACATCCTGCATTAAAATAATAACTTTCTGCTCGTATGATGTCATAATATGGACATAGGATGTCATAATTTTTTTCAAAGAACAGAAATATTTTTGTCATTCAAAATTTTCAAATGAAAAAGTGAAACTACAGATATTTAAAGCGCGTTGAGAAGCGATGGGTATATAGACTAATCACATAAAGTGGTGCGCTCTACATCGGATTTTTTACAGTACCTGCGGTGCATAAAAAATTTCCCCTTATCTTTGTATATTTGGTTAAGTCTTAGGCATTTGGTACCAGCTACTTGGGTTCAAGTTTGGCCCTTTCCCATTTTTTAGCTAGGTTTCCTCCTATTATAATTCTCAAGAAAGATTGCAAAAACGAAAAGAAAGTTTAGAAATCAAGAAATTTTCTTTCTTCATTCTATGTGTCAATTTTTGTTAGTCATTTACTATTACTTATAGGGATGACAATTAATTGATGTTAGATTTTGTCCCTTTAGTATGGCCTAAATAACCACTTGTGTCTAATTTATATTCCATATTCTATTTTAATAAATTAAAACTTCCCAAAGATTAGGACCATCAGTTATAATAACTTAATTTAGTTATCTAGAAATAAAGAAATTAAAATCCTATAATTAATTAGGTGCAATTATATTAACACTAGAGCAATGTCCTAACAAAAGAACCTGGATTAGGAAATCAATGTCTCTAATACAGGGTCTGGTTCCTTCATTGCATGTGCTCATATTATCTCATGTCAATAAAGTTTCCACTTCCTAATCTTGAAGTGATGCAACTAACACTCTTTCTCTAATCCTTTCAAACTTCTATCCTCCCTGCTTGTTTTCTTTTTATCACATCTCAGCCATCTCTGCATGTTCGTCCATGCAACTTATATTTTGGTACTGTACCTCCTTTAACATTGTGTTCTCTTGTCATCTTTTCGTACCTCTTACGTATTCAAACAAAAAGCTTTGTTACCAAGAAAAAAAAAAAAAAAAAAAAATATATATATATATATATATATATATATATAATGTAATTTTATAATTTTCAATTCTCGAAAATATCTCTTTCAATATAAAAATGGAACAAACAAAACTAATGCAACAAAAGCAACACAAACCACGAGGGTTAGCTCGATCTGCGACCAGAATGAGAATCATGATTGAAATCGATTAATGGCATAGAAATTAAAACATATTTTTGAATATATTAGATTCATGATTAAAATTACAATCGAAATGAAATAGAATTTGAATATCAAATGAGGGATGGATTACATTCTCAAGGATCAAGACATCCTCATTCTCTTTGAAGCAGGATAAAAATAAAATTTTTTCAATCAAATAGCTAAAAAATAAAAATCAATCACAACCGTATATTTCAGTATTATTCAGCTGAAATCGTCGAATTTCTATCTATACCGCCAAACGCAAACTCTGAAGCTTGTTAAACCACAGATGCCGGCACATGTCAGCACGCATATTTCAAGACGGGGGCCTCGTCACACTTGTCTCTTAGATTCCAAGGAGACCTTGGCTCAGCCCTCACGTGAACCGGGCCACCCTCGTGAGCGTGGTAGAGCACAGGGTCCTCCCGGGTCGTGGTCCACCCCTTCTCTTTTCTCGAGTCCAAAGGCATGGGCACCAGAAACTGCTCCTCTTTAGGATAAACACCACCGTATCAAACAGTGGAAAAGCTCTCACTTTATCAGCACGAGCAGACCCTCTCTTTGGGCCCCCACATTTCTCTTAAAGCAACCACAGCACTCTTCTCTCTGTCCCCATTATAAAGCCAGGGGACATCCTCCCACCCTCCACATTCCATTGAAACATATACCTCACTGTAATTATTATCACCACCACATTCCTGAGTCCTAACTTGCAGTCTCACTACCTTCTTTGGTGCTCAACTAATGGAGGTAAGTGAAGCTGCTAAGGAGGCCTTCCTTTTTTTTTTTTTTCTTTTTGTTTTGTTTTGGGTGGCAACAAGTAGGGGGTGTTGTAATGGTGGTGGAGTTTTGGTTGTAGGATGTGAAGAAGTGGAGGCAGGTCCCGGCGTTTGGGAGCTGGAATTTCTGCGACGAGGACCCGATCGCCAAGTACTTCGGGCCAGTGAGAGGGGCTGGTTTGATCCAAGCTCACTTCTTTGGAGAAGATGGTAAGGTTGTCTTCAAGGTGGTGTCCCAACAGCATCAGGGAAAGGTCAGCACTAACTCTACATATGTAACGTTCTCATGAGTGTTTCAATTTTTTTTTTTTTTTGTTTCCTACATTTTTTGTGACAAACATGATTCTTATTTTGGGTGATGATGTTGCTGCTTGGTTTACAGAGGAAGAAGGGAGGAGGGAAAAGAGAAGGAATGCAGCAGTATGAGAAGGAGAGGAGGAAGCCAAAGCCTGTAGACGAGGACTTGTACAAGATACCCCCAGAGCTCCTGTATCAAGCTCCTAAGAAGGCAAGTGTTTTTTTATTCTCAAATTAATTTAAAACATGAATTGGATTAAGTTGAGCCAATGTGATCACTTGAAGGACTTCTAACTAGTAGATTATAGAATACGGATCTACAAGCCTAACCAACCTTACACGTCTGTTGAACCAACATGACCAAACTTGAGTTCACTCGACCCAAATTATATTTATCTTCAAAACTTTGGTGTTGGTTCATATTCCAAGTTTGAGATGCAAGGTTCACCAATGTTCAAGTGGCTTTTAGAGCTTTATGTGCAAAATCTTCGATGAATTTTTGAGGTCTTTGATTTTTCATTTTTCTCTTTAAACTATGGCCAAAAATTTTTAGCATAAGTAAATTAAGGGATCTCATGCTTGTTTGTTTTCTTCTATTTATTTTGTTGCAGAAGAAGTTGCTGAGGAATTTGTGGGCTGGGTGTCTAGGCATGAGCTGCATCCCCTAAATGGCCTTGGGCTATGGAAGGCCAGATCCTATGCTGTGGTTTCTGTAGCTTGTACCTCCAATCTTTCCTTCTGCCATGAGATATATTGTAAGATAGTATATAGTGTTTTGATGAGGAAATGGAAGAAATTACTGGCTTGTTGGACTGTCCACCAGTACTACTTTTTGTGATTTTAAAAGATTGTAGTTCGTCAATCGATAAAGACAGCTAACTATATATATATATATATATATATATATATATATATATATATATATATATATATATATATATATATATATATATATATATATATATATAATTTAAAAGATTAACCACCGACCTTTATCTAAAGATGAGGAAGCTGATAATGGCAGGACCTTTAGGTCAGCTCTTCTATTCGAGTCACCTTCACTTCTGAACCAGGGTTTAAAATTACGCCTTTTTAAGCTGGTGGGTTATTAACTTTGGACTCACATACACGCGAGACAAAAACCTAAAGAGGATAGCATGTGAGGTGTACAAAAGTTAAGTTTGCATCAAGCGTTAAAGCTGACCTTTACTAATTATATTCGCTAATGATAATTGTGTTCATTAATGTATGAATGGGAGCAAATCATGGCAGCTGGTATCAGCTTGTAAGCTAATAATTAACTAGTTGTTAAAAAAAAAAAAAAAGTTTCTTTTTTCCTAAAACTAGATATTACCACAAATTTCACTTGCAGAGACATTTATTCTTTTCATACTTTCCAAGTGTAGGCATCTAGCTAATTGAAAATTAAAGTCAGTCACCTAATTTGATTCTGGTAGCAAATTAAATGCTGGAACATTTGGAACTCTCCTAAGAGCAGAAACGTGACATGCATCCACTAGGAATGAAAGTAATTTAGGAAAGTTTCGGGGGGTATTTGGTTGGGACAAATTGGGTCTAGAACGAGAATAAGAATGAGAATGAATAATTTTTATTTCAACCATTTGATTGGGAGGTGTCTGATTTTGATTTTAATTATAGGATGGAATGAGAATAACTTGATCTATCTAAAACTCGATTCTTACTTTTTTTTTCTCAGGATTCAAATTTACATTCCGATTCTGATTCCGACCACGAATCAAATGCTTCGAAAATTCGACATTCAAATTTCGATTCCAATTCATCTTGATTTTGATTCTAATTGCAAACCAAACACCTCTCAGACTTAACCCAATGATCGCATCCCTCTACCCTCCAATCAGGGATTATTGCTTCCAGTATTGGATGGTTTCTTTATCGGTACTTGGGACTGGATAATTATCATGCGGTCGACGATAAGAAAGAGTTATTATGAAGAAAACGACCAACTTCCCAAGGATTATAAGAATAAGCAAAGCTTTGAAGGTGTACGTTGGGGCCTAAAGCTTGTCTCTGAATACACCTTAGTGGATTGTCACTTTTCTTTTTTTTCTTTTTTTTGAGACAATAAGTTGATTGTCATTTTAACTGGATATGTAGTAACGTTGTATGTTGGGTTTGCAAATTGTTCAGGTGAACAACGGCTTGCTTGACCTTGATTTGATCTGGTTTTATATTTGAATCGATTCAGGTTGGGTTTAGGGGAAAAAAAAGGGTCGACTCACAGCCAAATATGACTTGGACCAACATCTAATGTTCGGCTTGGGATTGTATTTTTCAGTTCTGCTCAATAGGCTATTCTTTTATAACTAAAATATAATAATTAATAGCTAATATAAAATTAATAATAATTTTTAAATAAAACTAAAAAGCTAACTTAAACATGAATTTTTCATTAAAAAAATTAATTTCATCCAATCAATTGATCATTCTTAACGAACAGGTTTACAACCAAAGTTTTTCGAAATCTACATTGATACACTAGAGAAAATTATAAATAAAAATACACCTAAATAAGCAATGAATTTCTAAATATAATTAAATGAAAGTATGTGAGATGAGAAGGGGTTGTTGAGATGAACAAAAAAGAGAGTAATTTAAATGAGGATTCATTCAATAAGCTAGAAAAAATGATTGCCACGAGGGAGAATGATTTTTCATTATTTTGGTTTTTGCGTTGGATTGGATCAGGTCTGCATCAAGTCAAGCCTACTTCTTGCTGATCTAAATTAGATCCGATGATATATGAACTAGAACGGGCTTTTGTGTTTGTTGATTGTTGCAGATGTAACCTTATATCAGACCCAAATGCACAGGTAAATCCTAGCTGCTACTGATCCCTTGCCTCGATTGCCAAGCTCCACACCAGTCGCCGATCTACATGCTGTTTTCGATTCTTCACCGATATCTTCACTGGCAGACCACCAAGCCGTATTCAAGCTACGACATTTAACCTTGGCTGTCGATTATGATAACATTTGACCTCCTCCGAAAATGTTAGACCGTTGACCCACTTATTAATCATCGAAGTAATCTCTAACGTCGGCCCCGACTTGGGCGTCTACTGCAACCTCACTCCTCAGCGCACATGATAGACCACTGAAGTGTGCTCCTCTTGCTTCTTGTCTCAATCATCGTATCTGATGACATCTATAGGACACCCCCCCTATGGCCCTATCAAATCAAGCCATTAAGGAAGGCTGGCCACATGCAGGAGAGAGTCACGTCAACCATCATACCCTATGTACTTGGGCCATAGTCATTAAGGAAAACAATCGGCCATGCATGGGATAGGATCACATCAACCATCAAATCCGAGAACTCCGACTGGGGGGTAATCAATGAAAATGACAAGCCACATGCCAAGTAATGTATCACCACCGGCAAGTCCACGAAAATCAAGGGTATGCCCCATGGGGACAAAGTGATCTCCCACAACCTTTTCCTCTCGTGGCTTCAATCTTGACCTATAAATAGGAAAATGATGGAACCCCAAAGGTAACACAAACTCTCATACATGCTCTTCCCCATCTATTTTAGATTTCTGACTTGAGTGTCGGAGAGTTTTCATCGAAACCACTCCTGACCAGGACTTGTTTTGCAGATCTGATCGCATCATCTTCATCGGGCTTCACCTCACTCTAGCAATCCCGATCCGAGCCAAAAATCTACCACAATAGATTTGGTATTAGAGGAAGGGCCTAGCCATTTTTGGGGGAGAGCATGCAATTCATGTCCATGCCACTATGAAGGACATCCTCAAGGCATTCGAGCATCATGGCATCCTCATCAAATGGTGATCCGATCGAAAATCATACTCTGACTCAACAGTAGAGATGCCTCCTAGCCCCCGGAGATGCCTCCGTAGCCCCCCTCCACCGACTATGGGGGTAGACTGGGATCAGTTCAACACCCTTATTGCCTAGGTATACATGTTAACTGCGGCAATTAATGCTATACAGCCACCAGATCTAATGTAGGAGATGCCACAATGGCCACCCCTTCAATCTCTACCATAAAGTTGGATTGAGGTAGGCAGACCCGATTGAGCGGCACTAGAGCCCCGAGGTAGAAGAGATGTTCACCAACACCTCTCTCTACTAAAAGGTCTACTTCGGTATGATCCCTGTCATGCCGCACGAAGGCCTTGATGGCCCACAATCTTACGTGGACTGCAAGTTCAAGAAATAAACCAATGGATCGAGGCATTGTAGCACAGGCCACGGATCAAAATGATCAAGTCAGCTTCTACATCGACCCATCTTTCAATGATGAAATTATGCAAGAGCCGCTGCTTGCAACTTCAAAATGCCTCAGTTGGAGAGTTATGATGGGTCAACCGACCCAATGGATCACCTGGAGAGCTTTAAGACTCTCATGCTCTTCATGGAGCGAGTGATATAATTCTGTGTCGAGCCTTCCCCTCTACCCTCAAGAAGGCTGCTCGAGATTAGTACGCAAGCTTGAAGTCAAGCTCCATTCATTCATTCGACCAAATGAGCAGATCATTTATCTCCCACTTCGTGACTACAAAAGGCAAAGCCAACAATCTGGTTCCCTGGTGAATATAAAGCAAAGGAAAGGAGAGTCCCTCCATGACTACATGAATTCTTCAACGCAACTATCCTGGAGGTGTGCGACCTAGACCATTCAATCGCCATTACCACCTTTAAAAGAGGACTCCCGAGGAATTCTCTCCTCTACTCACTAGAGAAGAAGTACCTAAAGAATTTGCAGAAATGTTGGATCAGGCCAAAAAATATGCTTGAGCTGATAAGGCCTTCGAGAAGCATGGCACCTCGGTCGAGCCTGTGGCCAAGAAGAACAAGGTCCCAAGCTCCCCCCAATGCAAGAGGGCCCCCCGAGGGATCGACGGTGGTCTAGAACTCCCTTTGACATCAAAGATCTAAACCCCTCTCGGAGCACAATGGCCTGGAAGCCCTCGGTGCACTAAGCCAAGGCACCAATCCCCCCAAAAAGGTTCACTGACTATACTCCTTTAAATGCATCTAGAACACAGGTGCTCATGGAGATTAGGTGGTAGCTCCCTAAGCATAAAAAATGAAGTGCTAATCAGAAAATCATGTGTGGGAGAAGTACTGTCTCTACCACTAAGACCATGGCCATAACACCAAAAAGTGCATCTACCTGTGAGATGAAATTGAGAAGCTCATCTGGTGAGGTCGGTTGGACCATTTCATCCACCATGCAAGGGAAAGCACCACAAGACCGTCGAGAGCACCTCAGCACCAGAAGCAACCCCGACAAGAACAACCTATAGAGAACCGACCCGCAGCTGGTGTAATCAATACCATCAATGGGGGGCATGGTGGAATAGGACCTGGTGGATCAGCCAAAAGATAGAAATTGGAGGAAGCAATCATTTTTTTCAAAAAAGATGTAGAAGGAGTCACTTCCCACACAACAATGTGATAGTTGTATCTTTAAATATTATGAATTATGATGTACACCATATCCTCATAGACAATGGAAGCTCGATCGATGTCTTATTTTACGATGCATTCTCCAAAATGAAAATCTCTTGGATCGATTAAGTAGGCTCGATTCCTTCTTATAGTTTCATCGGAGATACCTTGCTGGTCAAAAGGTGTTAGATGTATATCCTAGAAGCCAATCAAACTGACATATATAATTATTCTAGATATAATTTTATATTTGATATCTATAAATTAAATTATTTATTCATTTATATTATATATGTGTCTATGAATCATCTAAAAAATTAATAGGATGATGACATATATTTTTAAGAGTTGAGAATTTGAGATATGTGTCATTGGTGATTAATTTTAAAAGCTCCCGATCATGGATCATCATAGGAACGATGATTGATCTAGATAAATTGATGCACGGATCATTTTTCTTTAAGATAGACAAGTCTCGAGTCTACGTATTGAGATACTGGAGTGAAAGTGCAAATGGTTGTTAGAGAATAAGAATATCGAATATGATCAATATGAGAAGTCACTTAATATCCACTCACTTATCAGTAACTTTTTGATACTACAGTAGTATGACTAGTCTTTTGATCTGCGATACCTCGACTATTCACAATAGAATTACTATAGTTTGACTACACATACAATTGATCTTCTAGCCATATGAATTTTTGGTGTATATTGGTTGCAGTAGGTTTATTGTAGGAATAGGATGTAAACCTATATGGAATATATTATCCTTGATAGATCAGAGGTTAGTCCTATGTGATTTATGAGATCGAGTTTAGAAGATCTTGGCAGAACAGAGTGAATGATGGAAAAAATTTCCATAGTTTTCACATCAAAACTCAAGTCAGATAAATTTGATATATGACAGATGATGAATTTGATGAAAAATTTATAACCTCTATCTTATTGGACTCACAATGGAAGGACTAATCACATGCAACTACACTAGAGATTTATCTATTCTATTCTACTGGATCTATTACATGCTACTAAGATTACTAGTAGATTGCGAGACTCATGAGAATTATTTTGATGATCAATAATTTTTATTGAGTTGAAATTATTTCAATCTATTTAAAAAGATTTCAATGATATTATTGATGGAGATCATAATATTTCTTACTACTAGACATAATAGAATCTATGGGGTTACACACAAAAGATTGTATCTATCAGATGGTTAGATTTAATTTGACATGTCAAAAAATTGACATGATCAAATGCAAAAGCAATTGGACTTCTTATGAGATAAGGATTTTGATTTGGTCAAAGCCCATCTCTTATAAGATAAAATTTTGATTTGATCAAAGTCCAAGCTCCTTGATACTCTATTGTTAAAGATGATTAACAAGCAAAAGGAATCCTCTTTCTTAGGTGCCACCTATCCTTTCTTTACGTGATTTTTCTCATGCCCAAAAAGATCCACATGAAGGAGTTCTATGTGGAAAAGGATTCATGTGCTCCTCACTTTTCTTATGCCCAATGGAGTTTGACTCAATTGGGACTCTACATATTTTCTCAACCCCAACCAATTCCATGTCAAGAATGGAAAGGGAGGGAGGGCTTCCGCACAAAGGGAGTCCTCCCTTAAGGCTCTTGTGTTAAAAGAGTTTTAACACCGAAGAAGTTTTTAAGTGACCTAAGAGTTAGATGCCCTAAGGTGTATATACTAATACAAGGATGAGATCCTTAACACCCCCTCCCCTAACGTTACCTTAACCTAACATTTCCTATTCTCTCTCACACCCTTTGGGTTCACATGTAAAGGAAAAAAAACCAATGCACCTCTCTTCCTTGATGCCCCATCTCTCTCTTTCTCTTACACATCCAAGAGTTGGACATTATAATTTTTATCCCCAAAAGTTAGGCACACACCAAAGAGAAGGGAAGAAAAAGAGAGAATGCTGATTTTCTTGAGAAGAAAATCAAGAAAGGCTACATGCTAATTTTGTGAGAAGAAAATGATGAAAGGCTGAGGAGTTGAATTTTCTTAAGAAGAAAATCAAGATAGGATCAAGAAAGATTTTTATCTTTCATGTGTAGAGAGTGATCTATGAAGAGGAAAGGCTGAAATTTTGAAAAAAAATTTCAGTAAAGAAGAAAAATAAATTTATCATCAAAGAGGATCTCTGTAAGAGAGCTAGCATCCCGATGAGATCAGATACTCTGATCAGACGTCGATCTCGTATAGATACCTATAGAGGCAAATGCTTATACAGCTTCAAAAAATCGTAAAGACATCGACGATCATCAAATTATAGTGAAAAACTATCTACACAAAGATGAAGATCTGATCTTCTTTTTTTTAATCTTAGTTTTAACAACTATAAGGGATCCGAAGTTGATCGAGATAAGAGCTTACGTCATAATTATTTTTTATTCTATCGCATAATTAATTAAATTTTTACTTTATCTTTCACTGTGCATATCAATCAACCCCTAGTTTCTAATAAAGAGATCATCACCCTACCAGTTATAGTAGGATGGGGGCTTTGGCAATCCACTACGAACATTGACTTCCTAATCATCAAGGCATCCTGGGCATATAATGCTATCTTAGGACGATCGAGACTGAATGCTTTTAAAGTCATGGTGTCAACCTACCACCTATTAATGAAGTTCCCCATCGAGAGTAGATTGGGGAAGCTCGCGGAGATCAGGTGCTGGCTCGCATTGCTATGTGATCGCCCTTCAAAAAACAAAACCCTTGGCCAACCTTCCTATTCAAGGGCTGGATGCCTGCGATGAGCTAATTAAAAAGCGGTCGGAACCCATGGAGGACCTCATAACGATCCCTTTAAACGACAGAAGTAGAGGACATATGGTTCAGATAGGATCAAATTTGAATGCGGTGATCCGAAACCAACTTATTTTCTTTTTACAGGAGAATGCAGATATTTTTACCTGGTTGGCGGCAGACATGTCCAAAATCGATCCAAAAGTAATGATACACCGGTTGAACACGGACTACCTACACCGATCCGTTAAACAAAAGAAGTAGAATTTCGCACCTGAGCGACTAAAGGCCATCACTGATGAAGTGGATAAGCTGATTGATGCTGGTTTCGTTAAGAAAGTGATCTACCCAGAATGGCTCGCGAACATGGTCCCATAAAGAAGGCCAACAAGAAGTGATAGATTTGCATAGATTACACCAACCTCAATAAAGCCTATCTGAAAAATAGTTATCCCTGTAATAAATCGATCAACTGGTAGATGTCATGTCAAATCATGAGCTCCTTACTTTTATGGATGTCTTCTCCAACTATAACCAAATCCGAACACTCAAAGATGAGGAGAAGACTGCCTTTATTACTGATCGAGATCTTTTTTGTTACAAGATTATGCCCTTTAGGTTAAAGAATGTGGGCACCACCTATTAGTGGCTGGTGAATAAGATCTTTAAGAAGTGGATCACTACAACATGGAGGTGTATATGGATGATATATTAGTCAAAAGCTAGACCTCGAGAGATCATGTCGCTGACTTCATAAAACTTTTGACACCCTTCGAAGGTACTGGATGAAGTTGAATCTGGCGAAGTGCGTCTTTGAGGTCATCTCAGGAAGTTTCTTGGCTTCATGATGTCATATAGGGGCATCGAGGCCAATCCAAAAAAAATTGAAGCCATACGAAGGATGAATCCCCCAAAATCTGTAAAGGATGTCTAGCACTTGAATGGTAGGATAACCACTTTCAATCAATTGATATGCAGATTGGTGGAGCGCTCTCCCATTTTTCAAGACCCTGAGATGCTCGACAAGCTTTAAGTGGACGAGGAGTGCCAGTGGGCATTCGAAGAGCTAAAGACTTGCCTCAACTCTTCACCACTCCTTACCAAGCCAAAATTGAATGAGAAACTATATCTCTACTTTGTGGTCTCCCTAACATGATTAAATTCAATGCTCGCATGAGAAGAAGGGAAGGTTCAAAAGCCAATCTACTACATCAGCAAGACTCTCTATGACATCAAGATCAGATACATAAGGATCAAAAAGATAATCTATACTCTCATCATTCATTCTGAATGCTCTGACCTTACTTTCAAGTATACACCATAGTACTCCTGACCGATCAATATCTTAAGTCGGTCTTGCATTGATCGGACATGACGGTCGACTGACAAAATGGGCAATAGAGCTCTCCAAGTTTGATATAAAATTTTGGCCTTCTTCATCCATCAAAGCACAAGCACTAGCTGACTTTGTCATGGAGTGTACAGCTCCAGAGGACACACCAAGGAAGCTGAACTGGTCAGAGAAGTCCCGCCCAAGGATAGAGCACCCAAGGAGCGGTGGGTCATGCACCTGGATGGATCATCAAACTCCATCGGATCAGGAGCCGGCCTAATCACATTGGACTAAAGAAAACTATTGCAGAATATGCCTTACACTTTGAGTTTCCAGCCACCAATAATGAGATCGAGTACGAAGCTCTTATCGTCGACTAAAAATTTCTAAAGAGCTCAAGGTACGGGAGCTAAAGGTTTACAGTGACTCATAGCTGATGGTTGGACAAGTGAAAGGAGACTACGAAGCTCGAGAAGAAAACATGAAGAGGTACCTACAAAAGGTAAAAGATCTCATCCCGATGTTCATCAGTTTCAACATCCAGTAGGTACCTAAGTCGGAGAACTCAATAGCTGACCTCTTATCCAAACTAGTGACTTTGGCAATGGGGGACTTGCCTAGGGATTCCTTTTTAAGGTCATGAAGGGGCCCGGCATGGAAGAATCTACTCCCATCTTGCAACTCAATACTGAGCCAAGCTGGATGGATCCCCTCATCCATTTCCTAAAGGATGGATGCTACCTTCAGATCTGAGGGAAGTTCGAAAAATCAGGTACCAGTCATCCCGCTATATCCCTTAGGAAGGTGAACTATACAAGAGGTCCTTCTCCCTATCACTCTCAAGTGTCTATGTCCTTTTGAGGCTGACTATGCCTTGTGAGAAGTGCACAAAGAATATATGAGAACACCTAGGGGATAAGTCATTATAAGAATATTGTAAGAATCACCTAGGGGGTAAGTCATTAGCCTATAAAGTACTCTGATAAGGATATTACTGGCCCACGATGCAACAGGATGCGGCCGACCTGATGAAATAGTGTGATCATTGTTAGTGGAATGCTAATATCCAAGACCAATTGTTCGTGCTACTAACCCCAATCAATGCCCCCTGACCCTTTGTACAATAGGGATAGATATCTTGATCCATTTCTCCAAATATCGACCAATGAAAGTTTCTACTCATCACCACCAATTACTTCACCAAGTGAGTGAAAGTCGAGCCTTTGGTGTGAATTACTGAAGCCAAAGTTAAAGATTCATTTGAAAATTTATCATATGCCACTTTGGCCTACTGTGAGCACTAGTCACTGATAACGGTCACCAGTTTAGTGGCATCCAATTTACTAAGTTCTATCGGGATCTAGGCATCTCACACCACCTCACATTGGTAGAACATTCCAAGCCAACAGTGAAGGCAAGGTAACTAACCAAACTCTTTTATAAGGTCTGAAAGCCAAGTTGGATCGACCAAAGGGGTCATGGGCGAATGAGGTTCATCACGTACTCTAGACATACCACCCAAAGAACACCCATCGGAGAGACCCTCTTTAATCTTTCTTTTAGAATCGAGATGATTATCCCTATGAAAATCGGGCTCCCCTCCCCACGGGTCGAAAACTACAGCCACTAGGATAATCCAAAATCACTTTGAGGGAATCTGGATTTGCTAGAAGAAGTCCCAAAGAAGACTCGAGTCAAGATGGTAGCTTATCAACATAAGGTGGCATGATATGACAATTCCATGTCTGGACAAAGAGTTTAAGGTCAGTGACCTAGTCTTATGTCATGTTGAGATATCACAACCAAGCAAACAAGGAAATTATCTTTGAACTAGAAAGATCCATACCAAGTGGATGAGGTTGTCGGACCTGAGACCTACCATCTGAAGCAATTAGATGGGACTCCACTACAACGACCCTAAAATTTGAGCAATCTCCATATGTACTACTAGTAAATATAAAAATGCTCTTAATAAAGCCTCCTCTTTTTTCTAAGTTTCATAGATAAGTAGGGTCCCATATCAAGCTATGACAAGAACTCCTGGCACTTCATCACTTAGACAAAGCCCACCGCATCGAAAAAGGCACTTCATCACCTAGATAAGGTCTGCCACATCAAGAAGGTACTTCATCACCAAGACGAAGTCCATTGTGAAAGAGGCACTTCATCATCAAGATAAAGCCCATTGCATCAAAGAAGGTACTTCATCATCTAGACGAAGCCTACCGTAAAGAAGGTATTTCGTCACCTAAATGAAGCTCACCACAGAAGAAGGCACTTCATCACCAAGATGAAGTCTATCATGAAGAAGGTACTTCATCACCTAGATGAAGGCCATCGTGTCGAAGAAG
Organism: Elaeis guineensis; assembly: GCF_000442705.2. Taxonomy (NCBI): domain Eukaryota; kingdom Viridiplantae; phylum Streptophyta; class Magnoliopsida; order Arecales; family Arecaceae; genus Elaeis; species Elaeis guineensis. The sequence goes on from NC_026000.2 coordinate 131,424,835, forward strand.
GCACTTCCTCATCAAGATGAAATCTACTGTAAAGAAGGTACTTCATCACCTAGACGAATTCTGCCACGTCGAAGAAGGCACTTCATCACCAAGACGATGTTGGGTTTTGGTGCTTTAAATTCGACCTACAGCAGCCTAAGATAGAGAAGCCGACAGTAGAGAAGCCCAGCATGCGAGGCCCAAGAAGAAAAATCTACAGGCATGTGGCCCTAACACACATGGTCCACTGCATGGGAGAGCAACATGCAGTCCACGCGTGGTCCAAAAGGCATTTCATGTGGTGTTTGTTGCGGTCCATCATGCGAGCGTGCAATCGGATGGCTGCGACATGCACAAATGCATGATCTTGCACGATCAAGCAGCCATGAGTGCGTGCGAGAGTGACCGAATGGTAGAAAAAAGATTTTGAGTCCCAATAGGAGTATGGATACGAATAGGATGTGATTTGGACTCTATAAAAGAGGCCTGACGATCTGTGGAGCAGTAAACGAGCTTGAGGATCTTGGAGAGCGATAGAGGGTCTTCTTTGAGGTTTTTGAGAGCATTGTATGGGTTTTGTGCTTCTTATAGAGAGAAGATTGATGTACACGGTAAAGAGTATTTGATCTCTTCTTATATTTATTTTCTCTCATTGTGAAGCTTGCATATCCTATGGAGGTAAGCCTTAGGTTGATCCATATATTTGATTGTATCCTTTTTTAATCTCTTCTTCCTTCCTATTGTGGTATCGACATTGTCACCAATATTTATGATCTTAGATAGGGATATATATTCCGTATTAGTGAGGAATCTCTCCAACAAGTGATATCAGAGTACGCGGTTGTCCGTGTTGTGATAGTATTGATCGAGATTGAAGCAGATGAAAAAGACAGGCTCAATTAAGGTAGAGATCTATCGGTATGATGGAAAGAGTAATTTCTCCTATAGCAAATAAAGGAGAAAGATGTGCTCATTCAACAAAGTTAATTGATGCTCTCATATGCGAGGAGAAGCTGACTACTATGGAGGAGAAGAGTTGGAAGTGGCTCCAAATACACGTAGTGAGTACCATCTGCTTGTACTTGATGGATAATGTAATGATCCATGTGCTTAGCGAGACTTTTTAATGACAATGTGAACGAAGCTTAAGAGATGTTCATAGTAAAGTTTTCACCAATGCTCTCTTTCTCTAAAAGTAATTCTACTAGATTCGAATTAACGAGGGTAGAGTATGCAGGAGTATCTCAGCAACTTTCAGAAGATTCTTACTGATCTTCACAGCATTGGAGGAGGAGAAGACTAGGGTGTTGGACTCCCTTTCACCATTTCTTCCTTTTTTTGAGTCTTTGATGACTGCTCTTCTTATAGAAAAGAGAACCATCAAGATGGATGAAGTCATTCTGTACTTCTCCAAAATGAGATTCTCAAATTGAAGAATCGAACTTCAAGTTTAGGTGATGACTCAGCTATGGCAGTGACTGAAAAAGGTGGTGGCAGAAGATGAAGGAATAGAGAATCGTAAGGTGGGCGTCTAGATCTAAGTCAAGAGATTACAGCAAGATCAGGTGTAACAGATATGATGAGTTGGGGCATCGAGTCAGAGATTATCCACAGTTCAAAGATCGGATGAGGATTACTGCAGCAACGATCTAAGATAATAATACAGAAAAAGTGATGATGTTTTCTGATGTCTGATGAGGTATCTACTTCTTTTCTATAAATTTTAGATTCTACATGTTTCTATCATATTTATTATAGAGAAGAACTGTTTGACTTCTAGAGAGTAGTGAGGTACTGTTTGTCTATCGAATGAATCGAGCTATGTGATCAAGATATTAGACTATCAGCTTACAGACTCATGATGGAATAGTGAAGAAATTGAGCACGTCTGAAACATACCTACTTTAGGAATAATCTAATTTCATTGAGCAAATTTGTTATGACCCAAACCCAAGCCCAAGCCTAAGCCCAATCTAAAACCTAGTCTAATAGAAGAACACCAATCTTAAAGTCCAACCAAAAAATAAAAAAAGAGGGACCAGACGTGCGTTGCTGTGGAAGGGGACTCTCGAAAGAACTCTGGAAGGAATTCTTCACCGATTCAAATCCTAAAACCTTTAGGATTAAGAGACCAAATCAAACTCAGATTCTCTCCCTTAAAAGGCCTATTTAAAGGCTTAAATCCCTCATTTTTCCTCACCAAAAAATCATCAATTCATGACCCTTATTTTTCCTTGGATTGCTAGCAGTTTACCCTTGTTTTGGCTATCAAGAATCGGATCAATCCTAGTCAAAGAGTAGGTAATTCCTTTAATCAATTTCCCTCAAAGTTCTATGGGTTTTAAGCTTGAATCTTGGCTGAACTTTTGTTGCAATTGCTGCCAAAATATCTCTTGAAAACTTTGAATTCGGACTTTCCTATTTTTTCCTTTTTTTTTTGATTTTTGCCACTAGTTGCCGTCGACGGTCGTCGGACCTGAGTCACCGATCCCGATCTTGCGCTGCTCCTCCGACTGTGAGCCTTCCCGATGGGAAGGAGGCCGCCTTGGCGTCGGAGATAGGAACAAGAGTTTTTATTCTGCCTATTCTATAGGAAGAGAGGAACAGAGGACACGATCCTCTATTTTATCATGAAAAAAAAAAAATATATATATATATATAAGAGAAGGAAGAAAAAAAGAAAAAGAGAAAAGGAAAAGAAAAGAAAAAAAATCTCTCCCTTCCCTCTCTCTTTCTCTGAGTTTGAAATCCACTTTCTCTCTCTAAGAATGTTTCACTTTCTCTCGCTAGAAGTTTTATTTTCTCTCCCTACTTTCTCTCTCTAATTTTTTCTCTCAAATTATGTCTCTTTTTATGAATTTTTCTCCCTAAAATTGTATCTCTCTAGAAGCTTATCTTTTTAAAATTTATCAAGAAAAAAAATTATTTTGATGAGTTTGAATATTCTAATGAAAGTATCTTGATCTATGATCGTCGGACAGCATGCTAGCACCCATTTTGATCAGACCATGAACCACTAGATTTGATCATTCAGGATTTTATTTTGAATCATCCGTATACTGGTTTAACCATGATTTGATTAGATCATTTTGATTTTACCAATCGAGATGTTGGACTATGGCACTGATCAATTTAGATTGTATCTCATAAATTCTCTTTCTCTGACTTTCTCTCTCTACTTGATTTATGAACTCAATGAAGGAATCTCGACCCTATCACTTTAAAATCTGATTTGATCCTGTAGCCAAACTCTGGATCATCTATGTCCTAATTAAATTTTGATCAGATAAAATTAGATGATCAGACCAATCTAGACTATAGGATGTGAATATCCATCAATTCTATCTTTTTTATTATTCATATCTTTTTTAATTACTGAAATTGATCCTGTATAGGGTTGTGGATATTTGATCATGGGATATCGCGATATGATTTTGAACAAAAAATTTTGGAAAAAAATTTTTAGAATTATATGGATTTATTAGAATGCGTATGAGATAAGTAATGCTTCATTTTTTTAGATTTATCAATAAATTATAACATATTTTTTTTGACATAATTTATGAAATGATGCATGTATTGGATGAATGATATTTTGTTATAAAAAATATCTTATTTTAAATATTATGATGAAGCATGATTGAACATATTGATTTTATTATATATTCTATTGATTATTTCGATACCATATGATTATTCATTTTCTTATCGAACTAGAATAAGAGATATGATTCACGAAGAATTTTGATACAAAAATGATATGAACGAACAATCTGACTATGTAAAGGACCCCAACAATGGAGATAAATATATTGACAATTGATTTGCCTGAGAATTTATATCGCCAGCAAGATCAGCGATATGTCGCCAGCGTGATCAGTGATAAATCACCAACGAGACTATGATTTCAAAAAATTTACTGTCAGATGATTCACAGCTCACCGCAAGATGATACGCAATGTTATGACCATGCCACAAGAAAAATACGATCATAGATCATGGTTGATGAAAAAAACTTGAGAATGAAAGAAATAAAATCTCAAAGAAACTTGAATTTTTGAAAAAAAAATAAAATTGGCATGAACTATATTACATAATTTTAATTGATTTCAAATTGATGAACTCTATATACTTATTTTTTATAAATAATTATTTACTTTAATATCTGATAAAATCTATTTAAAGTGATCATTACTTTCTAGATTGTCTAACTCATTACCTCTAATTTATTATTTTTAAGATATTGAAAATTAAGATGATACAAGATATGAATGGAAGAATGATTAAAAGCAGAACCCTATACTTTTATTTTAGATTGAAAATCTTTTGAATTTGATGTAAGGTCTATTGAATATTATTGAATTTATTGAGATATTAAAGTTAAAATTTAGATTGTTATATTTTTATTTAAATTATTGACTAATTATTCTGCTGTTATTTTATTATAGCCTGATAAGATGCCTTGCATACTTGTGGAAAAAAAATTTATGAGTATGCGGCAGTTGCCATGACCTTTAGCTCACAATCTCGGATCAGAGATGTAACAATTAAAGTGGTATCAGAGCATTAGTAGATAAACTATGAAACATAGAATCAAATATAGGACGAGTGTAAGTGGGTAGATACTAGAAATATTATGGTGTAGATCTATGATGATTGTAGAATGAGGTATCTTTATGATTTTTGATTAAATATTATGATTATGTATGAAAGAATCATAAGACATTATAATACATAGAGTTTAGAATATAATGAACAATCTATGGATCATGTTATGATTACTGGATTTCATCTAAAGTAATTGCATGAGGATTGATCATGAAAGCTTATTGTGTATTATAATTATTAATTTAATCATTAGTTATTCAAGTGAATTGTAAGCTAAATTTGACATGAGAGAATACTGTGATATTGCTCTTAATTTTAAAATTACTTATTTAGTGACAAGATGAAGATTTATTTATAAAAGTGTTACTTCAAGTTGGATTAAGAAGACCTTTCATGATATTTGATTGCAATGTTCTTTGAAGTTTATATCAAAATATTGATCTTGTATGAAGTTTGCATGTAGAAACAAATATATATATATATATATAAGGAATATTGTAAAAAAGTTTATTTCATATTGAAGAGATTAATTATGGGATAGTTGAATATTCATTTGGATGGAATTTTTAACTATCATCTTGGATCCAAATGATAGATATTGTTTATATCATATGATATATATATATATACACTTCAATTCAAGTATTATGTATCTAAGTTGATCAAGAGATCTTCTGCCATCATGGTTCAGGTAGCTAATAAAATCTTTAATTGCTATCTTTGGATTGAGATAAAAGATCTATTTATCACTATTGAGATTTTGGGATATCTATAAAATTTCAATAAATCTATTGTTAATTGAAGAAATTGATTTGATTTGAGATTATTGAATATTCATTTGGTAGAATCTTGATTTGCCATCTTGGGATTAAGATAAAAGATTTTAGTCATATCTACTGGAGATTATGAGACGTAATGTAAAATTTTAATTGAAAAATTTTGAGATTATGAATTGATCTAAAGTTTTTTTACCATTGTTATTGAAGTCCGTATTAAATCTAATATTGAATGGAGAATTTGACTTTGAGTGGCTTGCATGATTATTATGGAAGGTTTTTGATAGATGATAAAGGTTTTAATAAAAAAAATATTACAAGAGATAAGTGACTCAATTTTTCTAATGTGTTTGATGTAAGACCTTAGAACTTGATTGGATCGATTGAGAAAATTCGTCTACTTATTTTTACTCACTAGAGTTTGATATGGAATTACTTAAATGAATTGATAAGAGAATCAAAATTTAATTTATATTGAATTATAATAACTATTTATATGATAGTTTTGATTGTGTCAATTGACTCAAGGGTTAATTTGGATGGAGTTATTTGATACATATTAGGGACAACAATTAAAAAGTTCTCTTGAGTTAGCTAAAATTTAAATTTTGAATATTTTTACTACATAGTAGTGTTTGATTGAAAGTTATTAATATATCCAAAAAATTTGATGGTCAAGATCAGAGTCCGCAGTGGAAGTGTAGTGGCTTGAATCATTTTCAAAATAAAATTATGTTCTCTTAGTTTGAAAAATTTTATGACAAAATACTCAATTTGATTTTTTCCTTATGGGATGACCTTATTATCAAGAAAAAGAAAATGGCTTAAATTGTTAACTAAGTTGGATGTCTTGGTGTAATTTTCACTGGCAAGTTCTCCTATCATATGTTAAGCTAACTTTTTGGCATCCTAAGTCTTAGATGATTGGACCATTGGTTCTTGATCTTGGATTAGAATATTCAACAATCAATTTTTTTTTTTTTAGAATTGAAGTTTATATTTTTCTATCTATTAGAAAGAAATTAGCATTGATTATCGATCTTAGATTTAAAATATTTGAAGCTTATACTTTTCTATCTATTAAAAAAAAATTGAGATTGTTTATCGATCCTTGATTTTGATCTTAGATTTTTATACTCAAATATTTATCTACGGAGAGTATAGTAAAATTTATTTATGATCTTGTGATAAATTGATCAAATCATGAGCAGTTAAAGATTTTTGGTGAGAAATTTGATATCCTTATCTAGAATTGAGAGACTAATTTTGATGATAAGAAATAGTGATTTTGATTTTAATCAATATTAGTGATATTGATCTCTTTTTTATGAAATGATTTAATGATGAAGTTGTATCGAGAATTAAAATATCAAAAGTTTGAGGATGAGATTAAAATGGTGAATCTCTAATCTTTGAAAGCACGAATGAGAGAAAATATTTTCAAATTTCGATTGATTGGCATGTCACTGTATGATTCAAATAATATGTTCTCCTATCTTATGATGGATTGATTAATCAAGAGAAGTTGATATTTTGATAGAAAAAAAAATAAAATTCTTATTCATGAATTAAGATATTGATTTTCTTCTATTTACAAGAAATGAGTTTGATTGTGATGATCTATAAGAAAAATCAAGTCATGAGGTATTGAACCTTATTCTTATAAGAAATGAGATCATGATTATGAAATTTTAAAGGTTGAAAATCTTTGATAGAAAATTTTGAGAACAAAATTTCTTTTAGGGGGAAAGAATATTATGACCCCAACCCAAGCCCAAGCCCAAGCCCAATCTAAAACCTAGTCTAATAGAAGAACACCAATCTCAAAGTACAATCAAAAAAAAAAAAGAGGGACCAACACGTGCGTTGCTGTGGAAGGGGACTCTCAGAAGAACTCCCGAAGGAATTCTTCACCGATTCAAATCCTAAAATCTTTAGGATTAAGAGACCAAATCAAACTCAAATTCCCTCCCTTAAAAGGCCTATTTAAAGGCTTAAATTCCTCATTTTTCCTCATCAAAAAATCATTAATTTGCTGCCCTTATTTTTCTTTGGATTGCTAGCAGTTTACCCTTGTTTTGGCTATCAAGAATCGGATCAATCCCAGTCAAAGAGCAGGTAATTCTTTTAATCAATTTCCCTCAAAGTTCTATAGGCTTTAAGCTTGAATTTTGGCTGAATTTTTGTTGAAATTGCTGCCAAAATATCTCTTGAAAACTTTAAATTCGGATTTTCCTATTTTCCTCTTTTTGTTTTTGGTTTTTGCCGTTGGTTGCTGTCGTCGATCATCAGACCTGAGTCATCGGTCCTGGTCTTGCACTGCTCCTCTGATTGCGAGCCTTCCTGACGAGAAGGAGGCCCACCTTGGCATTGGGGACAGGAACAAGGAGTTCCCTGTTTCGCCTGTTCCGTGGGATGAGAGAAACAGAGAACGCGGTCCTCTATTTCACCATGAAAAAATATATATATATATAAGAGAAGGAAGAAAAAAAGAAAAAGGAGAAAAGAAAAAAAAATTTCTCTCCCTTCCCTCTCTCCTTTCTTTGAGTTGGAAACCCACTTTCTCTCTCTAAGAATGTTTCACTTTCTCTTGCTAGAAGTTTTATTTTCTCTCTCTACTTTTTTTTCTAAAATTTTCTCTCTCTAAATTATTTGTCTCTTTTCATGAATTTTTTTTCTAGAATTGTATCTCTCTAGAAGTTTATCTTTTTAAAATTTATCAAGAAAAAAAATTTATTTTGATGAGTTTAAATGATTCTAGTGAAAGCATCCTAATCCATGCTCATCGGATAGCATACTAGCATCCATCTTGATCAGACCACGAATCACTAGATTTGATCATCCATGATTTTATTTTGAATCATCTGTATACTGGTTTAACTATAACTTGATAAGATGATTTTGATTTCACCAATCGAGATGTTAGACTGTGGCACCTGATCAATTTGGATTGTAGCTCATGAATTCTCTCCTCTGACTTTCTCTCTCTACTTGATTTATGAACTCAATAAAGAAATTTCGATCCTATCACTTTAAAATCTGATTTGGTCCAGTAGCCAAACTCTGGACCATCTATGTCCTAATTGGATTTTGATCAGATAAAATTAGATGATCGGACCAATCTAGACTATAGGATGTGGATATCCATCAATTCTATCTTTCTTAATTATTCATATCTTTTCTAATTATTAGAATTGATCCTGTATAGGGTTGTGGATGTTTGATCATAGGATATCACGATATGATTTATGAACAAAAGATTTTGAAAGAAAATTTTTAGAATTATATGAATTTATTGGAATGCGTATGAGGTAAGTAATGCTTCACTTTTTTTAGATTTATTGATAAATTATAATATATTTTTTTTGATATGATTTATGAAATGATGCATGAATTGGATGAATGATATTTTGTTATGAAAAATATCTTATTTTAAAATGTTATGATGAAGCATGATTGAACATATTATGTTCATCATGCATTATATTGATTGATTTCGATACCATATAATTATATGTTTTCTTATCAAACTAGAATAAGAGATATGATTTATGAAGAATTTGGATATAAGAATGATATGAATAGACAACCTGACTATATAAAGGATCTCGCCAATGGGGGTAAATATGTTGGCAATTGATTTATCCTAAGAATTTATGTCACCCGCGAGATCAACGATAAATCGCCAGCAAGACCAGCGATTCTGAAGGACTTTATTGTCAGATGATTCGCAGCTCATTGCAAGATGATACACGATGTTATGATCCTACCATAAAAAAATATGGTCATAGTTCATGATTCATAAAAGAACTTGAGAATGAAAGAAATTGAAATCTTGAAAGAAACTCAAATTTTTGAAAAAAAAATAAAATTGGCATGAACTATATTATCTAATTGAAATTGATTTCAAATTGATAAACTCTATATGCTTATTTTTTATAAATAATTATTTACTTTAATGCCTGATGAAATCTATTTAAAGTGATCATTACTTATTGGGATGTCTAGCTCATTACCTTCTATTTTATTATTTTTACAGATACTGAGAAATTAATATGATACAAGATATGAATAGAAAGTGATTAGAAACAGAACCTCCATACTTTTATTTTAGATTGAAAGTCATATTGAATTTGATATAAGGCCTATTAAACATTATTAAATTTATTGAAATATTAAAGTTGAAATTTGAATTGTTATATTATCGATTTAAATTATTAACTAATTATTTCATTGTTGTTTTATGATAGCCTGATAAGATGCCTTGCATGCTTGTAGAGAGAGTTCCCTATGAGTATGCAGCAGTTGCCATGATCTTCGGCTCATAATCTTGGATTAGGGGTATGACAAGACTGGATTCAAGCAGCTACAGGTGAAAGTTGATGATAGAATCTTAAAGGTTTTGCATGGCCGTAGGATTGTATTGAAGGAAAAGAGATATGGAGGACATTACCTCTTAGCAGGGAGCTTAGTATGAGGTGGAACTTCAGGAGCTAGTGGGAGCTCAAAGCGAGGTAGAGCTCCAAGTACAAATAGATTGAGCATGAGATGGAGATTTAGGAGGATGACAGGCAATATCGCAAGGTGAAATTTTTATTACCATAGGAGGCTATCCCGAGCAGGTCTCAGATCAAGAAGGTCACAGCACATGACAGAGATGGGATCGAGCGGCCTTGCTTAACTTTCATGTTTGTCCATTCATGAGCAACCGGATATTTATCCTAGGATATAGGGGCAAGATCATCTAGAAGCTCTCAAAGTTATGTGGAGGTTGAATGTTGAGTCGAGATGGAGATTCTTGAGTTTTGCTGCTTCGAATTCGACCCACAATAGCCCAAGATGAAGAAGCCCACGATAGAGAAAACCAGCATGCGAGGTCCAAGAAGAGAAGCTCATAGGCGTGCAGTTTGTAGGTGTGCGACCCGCAGCGCGCAGGCAGGCGTAGCCCACAGTGCATGGTCCCAGTGTGCACAGCCCAAGACATACGGTCCACCACACGATCCAGGGCATGCCCGTGTGCACGGCATGCGGTGCACATGCGGTCCACCATGCGAGAGAGTTGTGTACGGTCTACATGCGGTTCAAGAGGTGTTTCATGCGGTGTTTGTCATGGTCCATTATGCGAGCGCATGATCGGACTGTTGTGACACATGCAGACGTGCAATCTTGCACGATCCAGCAACCATGGGCATGTGCGGGAGCAATCGAACGATCGAGAAAGAATTTTGAGTCCCAATAGGAGTATGGATGCAAATAGGACTCAATTTGGGTCCTATAAAAGAGGCCTGACGGCGTGTGGAGCAGTAAGCGAGCCTAAGGATCTTGGAGAGCAACAGAGGGTCTTCTTTGGGATTTTTGAGAGCATTATAAGAATTTTGTACTTCTTGTAGAGAGAGATTGATGTATAGGGTGGAGAGTATTTGATCTCCTCTTTTATTTATCTTCTCTCATAGTGAAGCTTGCATGCTCTATAGAAATAAGTCTTGGGCTGATCTACATATTTAATTATATCTTTTTTTCTATCTCTTCTTCCTTTCTATTGTGGTATCGACATCATCACCGGTGTTTGTGATTTGGGCAAGAGATCTATATTCTACACTAGTGAGGGATCTCCCCAACAGATGAAGCCCACTGCGGTGAGAGGGCACTTTCCTCATCGACAAATGTAGCCATGGAAGGGAAGCTACAATCACTCAAGATGATCATGCAGCGGCAATCCCCGCACTTCGAGTGTGGCTTTAAGTTCCCAAGGCACTTTGAAATGACTTTAATGCATGGAGGATGGGAAGACCCCCGAGCATGCCTAACCTACCGAAATAAAAATTCATAATTACCCATAGCTACCCTAGCAGTGCGAAATGGTGAAGTCAATTGATGAACACAAGAAGTTGGTATAAAGTCTGGCTGTAGAAATGGAAACAAAGACAATGTATACAAACAAAAGTAGATTTTCATTCTGAAAGGTCGGAGCAACCAACAAATGATTACAAAATTGGTATAAAAATTTGCAGATCGAACCAATAAAATAAAATTTTTGATAGGTTGGATCGATAGGACAAATTTTACAACCAGGCAAGGACCTCGGAAGCTTCATCCGCCCTCACTCAGGAAGGTTCCCCATCATTCCTGTTGACCTCACTAACGACGACCCTCAGGAGCTCCAAATCTTCAGCAGGTGTCTTCATAAGGAGATCGGCATCGATCCCCAAGAACAGTCACCTAACCAAGAGCTTGCATTTTTCAAAGCCTATTACATAGGCCATTAAGGCCGATTTCAGCGCTCCATGGATGTGCTCGACCTAACCTGCGACAAGCCTTGCCTCCATCCATCTAACTTGGGCCTCAGCAGAACAAGCCACAGCTTCACTTCCCACTGGTCTAACTGAAGTCTTATCACCATTAACCCCCAGTAGTCAGCTGAACATTTTGAAGAAGTAACCTTCTTCTCCTCCACTTGGAGCCCATTCCAAACATAGAGAATCTTCTCCGTGCCGCCCACATCGCTTCTTCGGCCACCTTCCCTGAATCTATGAAGTGCTTCAAGAAAGTGATCCTCTCACAAGTGGCACGGAATTCTCTTTAAGGCCAGATGGCTTTTTTTGCAGCACCCCACTTGGCTTTTTCGGTGACCTAGTCAGATCTCAGGTGGGCCTCGATCAAGTACCTTTTCTTCGAGAAATATAACCTATCCATCTACCTGATATTCTCTCAAAGGCATCTTATTTTCGTGTGAGCTTGAGTGCACTCCTTCTCCCTCACTGAAGCCCTTCGCTTGCTTCGAAGGCATCCCTTTTGGTCATGCAAACTTCTCTTTCCAAGGTCTTGATGCGTGCCCTAATAGGTAAAGCCTTGACCCACAGAAGGGGCTTGGCACTGATGATTACATGACTGCAATATTTGCACTGATCCAGTTGCAAAGAAAAAATAGTAAAGCACATAATGAAGATCAAAAGATGAGGCTTAAAAGTGAAAGATTCCTTTTTATTAAACAAGAAACTTCATCGTTACATCAAGCGGGAAAAAGAAAAAGATTACAAGGCCGAAGCTTGAGTGGAGACATTGACCACCTTGGTTTGGGGAGCTCCCAAAGTGAAAGTCTTCATACCCACAGATTTTGATCGGAGCTGGGCTTCCTTGGTGATCGCTGATCCTGGCTGTAGTTGGGCTTCCTAGGCGGCCACTGACTCAAGCAGAGACCCCTCTTTGGTGATAGGCATGGCCGCTTGTTGATCGTTACCTGCTCATCCTCATCTGGGAAGGAAAGATTGAGGTCAGAAAAGAGTGCAAGATCATCTCCCGAAGTACATCTTCTGCTAGAAAAAAGGCTTTCTCATAAAAGGCTATCTTCTTCTGGGTAAACTTCGGATGGGACCGGAATGCCTCGACAGCTCACAAGCCAACATCGGTGACTTTTCGTCGGCCTCCAACACCTCCTTTCTTCCCAGAGGTCCACCTCGACCTTCTTCACCACCCCCTTAGCCCTCTTTTGCATAGCTTCGCCTTCTTTTGTGTGGCCTTGGCTGCTGCCTTCGCTGCTTTAGCCTCTGCCCTTGTCGAGTCGGTCTCCATCTTTGCCACTTCGGCTGCTCTCTTCACCAACTTGGCCACTCTTCTCACCTCCTTAGCCACCACCTGGGTGGAATCAGACTTCTCCAGCACTTCCTTAGGATGCTTCACTTCAGCCTCAACCTTATTGGCCCTAGTAGTTGAGGCCTTGAGTTCTTTGTGGGTGTTTGAAACCTCTGACCTAGCCACCTTTGCCAAGGTACTAAATATGGTGAGCTAATGGCCAACCTTTAGAAGTAGCCAATTTCATTATCAAAAGTGCAAAAAAAAAAAAAGAAGAAGAGAAAGATAAAGAATAGAAGGACCTACCCAGGTGAAAGTAGCAATAGCATCCCTTTACTGGGCGTTTAAGCCTGCTCCTCCAGTAGGTCAGTGTCCATCGAAAGAAGAAAACTCTGAAGCTGCTCACAGGCTACTGTGTAATCCTATAGGGGAGCTAGAGGTGACAATCAAGATAACCTTTAGCCCCTAATTAGGGGGAAGGGTCGGCTCTGAGCTGCTTCCCTCAGCTTGGAGGGATGATTCCTAAACCTCGAGGGCAGAGCTCAGGATCACGATCGGCTTATGGGAGGCGATGCCCAAGTATTCACAGGGTTGGTCGTAGCGTGTAGACCATTGGGCCCAAACTTGCACGGGAGAGGCTTGGACCACCTTGAGCTACCAAGCATCCTTCCTGACGGGCCACTACACCACAGTGGTTAAGGGTGAAGGCGGTTAAGGATGAACCTTGGGTCTTCCTCTTTCTCGAGTCCAACTTCTTCATCACCTCGATCTCCTCTGACCTCATTTGTGCAACAAACCAAAATAAGTCAAAAAAAAAAGGGAAAAGAAAGAAGGAAGAACTAGAAAGAAGGGTGAAGGCGTGGATTGGCCAATTTGACTTTATCTCGAGATCAGTTGGATTAAGATCGATGTTGAAGAGAGTCTACTCAGACAACAGCTCTGACAGTGGTAGAGTTTTACTCCTGCATCATATTTTGAAGTGTTGATTGTCTTCGTCACTTAGCTAAGGAGTTCGAAGGTCAGATTCTCTAGATCGGCCCTAGTTAGCAAAACTCCAATCCCTCGAGGCTGAATAAAAGAGATATAAAAGCACTCCTTCCAATTGTGAACCGAGTAAGGTGCACCTCGGATCAAGGCACGAACCCCTTTTAGGAGGAGCCATACCACCAATCATCATACAGATGCCTTTTGAAGGTATAAAAGGATCGAAATAGATCGACGGACGGCTAGATCCCCTCTAGAAAGCAAGCAACTAAAAAGTCAATTATGAAGCACCATGAGTTCGAAACCACCAAACCCAAAGCCATACTAGAGCACAAGAAAAACTCAACTACAAAGGGAGGGAGGGAGAGCCTAAGACTAGCCCGGAATGACTCCTCATACAGAGTGAGCCGACCTAGGGGGATTGCAAATCCTACCAAATAGGCCTGGGAGCTCTAAATCAAACTCAGTAGAGATGCCAAACTAGGTCCTAATTAGGTTAAGGTCATCTAAGCCTAGGGCCGAGCGATACTTTTCAGGAGCGAAGCTTTCATCCCTGGGCTCAAGGACTTGACCTACCAAATCACCCCTTGAAGGAGAACCAGAGGGCTCCTGCACCACCTACTCCTTTCCTGATCTACCCATCTCCATAGACGATGATAAACCCAAAGGAGGCAGAGAAAAGAAATGCGAGAGGAGGAGTAAGTGGACACAGAGAAAGCAATGACAGGCAAAGAAATGGCAAGAAAAATCATAAGAACTAACCTGCTAGCAAAGCTTCGAATGACCCGAAAGAACACAACCATCATGAGGAAGGGGCAAAACTCAGATAAAGTAGTAAGGAAAGGAAGAGGGGAAGAGGACACCCCTACTTATCGAGATCATGAGCGGTCCTTATTCCCTCACCAGTTTAATTTAGAATGTTGGATGATTGCCGCATGACAAAATCGAATCAACTGAAATGATTTTCTAGATGGCACCATTTATGGACACATCTCTAAAAACATGCATGATGCCTCGAGTCCGGCCACACGATTAATAACCACAGGCTGATGGCTTGTCACCTAAAATCTCTTCATGAATCCCGTCAACCCTAACACGATAGTTCGAAAGCTATGGGCATGCCATCCTGATTAAAAGATTGAGAATTGACATGTATCTTAGAAGCTGCATACCGGTTCATACTCCCTATGCCTAAGCCCGCTCAAATCAAGGAGTAGAGGGGCATATGTGTGGATGTAACCTTAGTACCCAACCTGAAGACATGAGTAAATCCTGGCTGTTGCCGACCCTTGCCTCGATTGCCAGGCTCTATGCTGGCTGCCGACCTACATGCTGGTTTCAATTCTTCACCAATATCTTCGCCAGTGGACTGCTGAGCCATATTCAAACTACTGACCCTTAACCTCGGTCACCAGCCATGGTAACAACATCCGACCCCCTCCGAGAATGCTGGATTGTTGACCCACTCATTAACCATCGAAGTAATCCTCACGTCGGCCTCGACCTAGGCATCTACCGCAACCTCACTCCTCAGCGATGCATGATAGACCATCAAAGTGCACTCCTCTTGCAACTTATCTCGATCGCTGCACTTGATGACATCTACAAGATGCCCCCACACGACCTTGTCAAATCAAGCCATTAAGGAAGGTGGCTACTACGTGCAGGAGAGGGTCACATCAACCACTATGCTCTAAGTACTCAAGCCATAGCTGTTAAGAAAAATGACTGACCATGCATAGGATAAGGTCACATCAACCATCAAATCCTGAGAACTTCGATTGGGTATCAATGAAAATGGCTGGCCATGTATCAGGTAAAGTGTCGCCTCCCGCTAAGTCCATAGAAATCATGGGTATACCCCATCGAGACAGAGTGGTCTCCCATAATCTTTTCTTCTCGCGGCTTCAATCTTGGTCTATAAATAGAAAAAATGAGGAACCTCCAAAGGTAACGCAAACTCTCATACATGATCTTCTTCATCTGTTCCAGATTTCTGACTTGAGAGTTGGGACGGTCCCTACCGGAGCCACTTCCGGTCAGAGACTTGTTTTGCAAGTTCAATCATGTCCTCTTCATCGGGCTTCACCTCACTCCAGCAACCCCGGCCTAAGCCGAAAATCTACCACAACATTGGTCTAAATCAACCTGGATGATATATGAGCTAGGTAGGATTAGATTAGGCTTTCTATTGATGTTATCCACCTTTGGTTGTGGCAAAGAAGATTTGTATCCTATTTTTTTTTATGCAAATGAGCTAAGAAAGGCCTAACTCAAGAAGTATTATATTAGCTTAGATAAGTGTTACAGTACTTGTTTATACATATATATATATATAGTAAAGAGAAGGTGTTGATTTCCCATCTGACACCAGTATACTGGGGAATTTGTCTTCAGACCCTTGTACAATATTATAAAGTTTGTGGTACGTAATCTATGAGGATTCGACCTTACAAAGCTATCGCCATCTTTGGATTCAGCTTCCAACACATCCACCATGATTTGAATCAAGAATGCAGTTGAATATTAGTCATTTTATTGATAGAAGTTGCATCGAGGTTTATCCAATAACTTGCTAATGGAGCTTCTAATTCACTGAATGGGTATAGCATCCTCTGTGCTGATATGTTCATCAAGAAATAAATAGCCTCGCAATTTGTTGGGTGACAAAGTTTGGAGGTATGCATGATATTTGAAACTTATTTGTTTTGTTCCTTCCATAAACTCTATAATCTCGTGGCCATCAAGATGTCTAATCCTTTCTCAAAGAGGCACATGGGATCTCCGACCTCCAAGAGTTCCATAATACTAGTTGAGATTCTGGAAGATCCTTAAGGTGAAGATTTGCTAGGAGTAATGACTAGATTTTTCTTAAAAAAGGTATTGGAGAAATAAGTGATCAATCATCTCTAGACTCGAATCGCATATGGTGTAGCTGTCCTTTCCTTTCCATCCTCGCTTAGCAAGATTGGTTTTGGTAAGAATTTTGTCATGAAAACTGAGATAGATAAAGAATTTGACCTTTTCTAGTATCCTAATTTTCCAAACTACTTTGCTAATGTATGGTCTCACACCACCATCCAGAAGCAACCAGTAGCAACATTTAGTTGAAAACTTCTTCACTGAGAACCATTTCCATTCTATAATATCCGGATTGCTAGAAATGTTGACTACTGACAGCTCCTATCACAGCTTTTGATGATCCAAATGAGCATTCAGCAACGTTGTGAGAGGCCAACTCTCATTGTTTTTATATAAATTATAAGTCTTTACTACTAACACATCTTTATTAGCTGAAAGGATGTGCAACGAAGGAAACTGCTCTCTGAGAGGGTGATCGAATAGCCAAGAGTCACATCAGAATGAGGTGTGCGAACAATTTCCAACTCCAAACTTTACCAATGACTGAAATAATCCTTTTACCTTTTAGGCATTCTTCCAAAACTTTGATAACTACCGCCGAGGTAGTATCTTCAATCATATTGGTTGATCTCGATAGTAACCAGCTTTCATCAATACGCTCAGGGCTTGGGTACGTCCGAGAATAGCTTCCACCACCATTTGCAATATAGCACCTGATTAAATACTTTGAGACTAATAATTCTCATACCTCCAAATTCCTTGCTTGGCGGACTATGGTCCAATTCAACAAGCACCTTCTAACTTTGCTCTTTTCCTCTCCCCACTCCACAAGAATGCCCAGTGAGACCTGTCATTCCTTCTAATGATGCTCGATGGTAGTATGAAATTAGACATCCAAAATACCACAGTTGGTGAGATGACACGTTAAGCAGCATTGCTCTTGCCCAGTGGAAAGAAATTTACCTTTCCATCCGCCAGGTTCTTTGTATCTTCTCAATGAGCAGGGTTCAGTTGTTCATCTTATTTTCATGTTAAGCACGGGCATCCGAAGATTTGTATCCTATTATTTTCATGTAGTGAAAGAGCCTTGGCCATGCATGGGCTCTTCTTGTTTCCCTTTGAAGATTTTTCATGTATAAATCTTGGAACGCTCCTCTTTGGTTGCTATTGGGTGGCAATTGTTTGCATCAATTGATTTAGGTTCCCATACTTGTTATATTGTAATTTTTTTTATCTTTTGCAGATAAAGGAAAGGCTTGGTTCCTTAAACAGAGTAGTGCGTTTTTCTCAAGAACTATTACATGAGGTGGTGAAGAACAAATTAATTATACCAACGTGGAGGTGGTGGCTGAGTTAAATGGAGCAGATGTAGTCATTGTGCCAGAATCTGTTCTATAGAAGCCATGGCCATTCCCTTCTTCAAGACCAACCATAGGTGGAGAGAAAGGGTTTGTACCAACTGCAGGACTGACATTGAAGCTTTACTTGTTCTCTCTCAAGTCAGCATGGCATTACATGTCCATTAGAATTGTGGAGGGGGGCGAATTTTGTAGTTTATATAGTAAAATTTCCAATAAAAAATGAGACCTAATTAGTTTTAATGTCAACCACAAGAATTATTTCAAAAGGTTTGAAAGCAAGCACATGGCCATTGCCTTCCACATAAGGCAATTTAATACCCAATTATTTTTGAAGTTGTTAGCATAAGCACTATGAATTATCCCTGCTTTCAAAGCTATAGTTCTCACTTTGTAGCATGCAAAAGAAAAGGTGGCTCACATAATACATTGATTTCCCAAGTCCATGAGATGCACTGTACATGCTCCCTGCATGAAAGAAGAAAAGCAGAAAACAATAAACATGGCAAGTAGCAGAGTCAAATTTCAGCAAGTGCCCACTCAGTGAAGCAACAACATTATTCATATATTTCCAAAGAAATTCTTACAAGGCCAATGCAATGGCACATTGTCAGTGGCTTATAAGAGACTACACAAAATTACACCCTCTTTTGCTTTACTTCATAGCACACCTAAACATCGATCACTCTAACAAGCGTATTACAATGGCCCTCTCAACACACATTTTTCTAAGAAAGAACTGTCTAAAGAATACTTCCACAGCAAGACCCTGTAATTGGCTGCACAATTTGAAAATCTGGATATCCTTTTTGGGTAATGTAAAATTGGAAATAAGCAAGTGATGGGTATGTACAAACAAATATTGGAGCAAGAAGCCTTTATGTGATTTGGTAAGAAAAATGACCATGCTTTTTTTTCCCTCATTTTTTTCTCCCTCAAAACTCCTGTTATCGACAGAAAAGTAACATCTATCTCATCTTTTACACTTTGCTTAAGGACACCGCATGTGGCAAAAGTCATGAACCACATCTGATGAGCCGCCAAAATGTGCAAAATCAGACCTATGTAGATGGTTTGACTGGTTTCTTCTTGAATGGCTTTTTGTGTCATTGCATGCGGTCTTGGACAAGAAGCAGTGACATACATGGATCCGGTGGCTTCGGCTTTCAGTTGAGCTACTGCCTGTTACATTTACTAATAATACCACCTCTTTGTCCCTAGTATCTTCACACCACCAATTCTGTGGGATTCCATTAACAAACTCTTCTTGAGTATAGAATTCCTCATGATGCACTGTGACTTCTACTGTTTGTCCAGGCTTGATTATACCAACTGACGGGCGAACCTACATAAACCATGCAATGACAAATAATTGACAATGCAAAAAACAAAAGAGAAGCAATTGTGAAATGAGAAGGGGCAAGGCCAATATGCAAGTATGCTATGTGCTGATCATAATATCACCTCTTGCAGCAACGGTCAAGAAACCAAACTGACCCATGGCTATAGCTCAAAATTAGAGAGGTGAAAGTCGTTCTTTCACCCCTTCAGTTGCATGACTTGAATTAATAGTAAGTGGTAGTTACAATTTATGAATTGTTTGGTTCACAAGAAAGTTGGATACAAGTGGACTAGAAAACACATATTCTATGTCATGTCAATTTGCAATTGCAAATCAAGTGCCATATAAGTTCATCATGTAATACACCAGTAAGTTGTGTTCATCATCACTAAAACAACATTATGAAATCTCCTCTCTGATTTACATATTGAACACAACTATACAGCTTGGAATGCACTTTAAAGGTAAAATAAGTCAGTTTAAAGGTAAAATAAGTAATGTCAGTTTAGACTAGATCTTGATGCTGGCAAAATGTCATGCAGTGGCATCTTAAATATCGAATACAAAAATGATTTCAACAGGTCTCACATCTTAATCAACAGCAATTTCTTCTTGAAGCTGTCACAACAGAAAAGTTGTAGGCAATCAAAAACATTGTGGACTTCAAAAATATCTGTATAACTTGATGATTCCAGTTTGGCAATAATTTCTCTTCAAACTTTTGTCAGGTTCAAATTAGATTATACAAAAGGTCTATCTGCAGTATAATCACTGATAACAAGGTCTATTTGCATGTGACTATTTACCTAAGGTTATACCTATACTGCCACAGGTACCATAGAAGAGACAGGGAAACATCAAGACAAAAGATAGCAAAGGCTCTAGAGGTTCTTCATCTCAAAGTTATACTAGCCATGCTGCCCTAGATAAGTAATGATGGAAGAATCATTACTAGTAATAAATGCCATTCAAATAAGCTGGATTGCAATGCCATAGCATTTGGGTGCACTGATGCAGTGAGCATGGTCAAGGCAATCCTGAATGAATCCAGCAACAAGGAGCAGGCAACAAAAGCAATTAGTCGAGATCAAGGAACTTGTTTCAGCTGCTAGACATTATGAGTAAAATTTTGAGAACTGTTGGGATGATGCTAAAAGCTAGGAAGCTTTTCATAGGCCTCTCCATTTCACTGTAAAGAAAGGCAGTCTTCATAACAAACTGATCAACAGGCCAAAAGCAATGGGTAAAACAATAAAGAAAATACTGTGAAGTTTACCTTCATTGCAAGGGGAAAGGTTTCTTATATTCATGTGATGCTCCATATGTGCATGCGAAATCATAAGTAACCAAACAAGATTCATAGTGCATAATTGAATGATGTTGTGTTTTGGCTTCACAAGTGCACTGCATCAGATATTTGTCTGATAATTCTTCTAAAATTGGTATTTTGACCCACTGGATAAAAGAGCTAAAAATGAAGTGTGACAGGATAAAGCAAAATAAACTGGAAAAAAGTGAGTTGATTCTGGTTTTTCAACTTGATCCCAGGATAGAGAGGAATAAACCAGAATAAATCCTAAAAAAGCAGCCCAGGGCATCCTAGGCAGCCATTTTTCAACCACTAATTATTTCCCTTAACTTTGTTCACTATTGCCTATTATTGAACAGGTCATGTGGAACCCCCTACCATCGGTTACATGTAAGGTGTAATATCCCCCTGTAGCTGCCAATTTGATTTTTTTTCAATCTAAGATAAAATATATGGTGGCACCACTTTCTGCTATTATACACAGAATATCTTACTCATGATCAGCTTAACCGTGCTGAACCTACCAGTTTGGCATATATAGAAATGAACTGGTTGGTTACCAACATAGTTCAATACATCGATTCGAAATGGAGGGAGAGGGAGAAGGAGACTGAGAAAAAGAGAGAGGGAGAGGGGGGGGGAGAGAGAGGGCACTCGAAAGCCCTCTTGACTTGTCAGCAAGGGGTTTCCTTGTTTCATTTTGAAATAGAGATGCCCTATAATTCTTTTTGAATATTTTGAACTGAAGTCAGCAGATGGTTTCCTAACTTCACGTAAGCAAATTCAGCAAATGGTTTGCCAACTTCGCTTATTTCGAGATGCCCTATAATTTTTTTTTGAATATTTTGAACTAAAGTCAGCAAATGGCTTCCTAAGTTCATTTAAGTAAAGTCAGCAAATAGTTTGCTGACTTCACTTAAATGCTTGGCTGAGTTCACTTAAGTGAAAGTCAACACCAAATTTCTGACTTCAGTTTGAAATAATCAAAAAAATTGGTACCTCTCGGAATGGCAAGGTATGGACCCACAGCTTATTGTGCTAGTCTTCGACCGATACAGATCTTAGAAGCGGTTCAATGAATCTTGATCCTACTAATATATTGTGAGTATTTGAGAGTGTACAACGAATTAGAGCAAAAATAAACATTTGCAAAGCATAAGATGGAATTGAGTTATTTCCACTTCAAGAATAAGAAAAACATACCTCAAGCCAGAGTGGAAGGCCAAAAGAACCTCTTGTAGAAAGCTTGGATTTACTTCCATCATCCTTGATGGTGGACTGGCCTTCACAAATGATTTCAAAGACAGCCCTATTTTTCTCGCATTTGTTAGTGATTCGGAGGACAGAAGTATCTTGGTTTTGCAGGATTATGTTGTTTGTGCTGACAATAGTTTCTGGAACTTCAGAATATTCTTCAAGCAAAGACCTTAATTTCTCATTTGATGCAATTATTTCTCCATACTCTTGCCTCCTTACCAACTCATCTACGTGAGCGATTTCAATATTGAATATGCACCTGACAGGTTTGTGATCGCTGTCTGTTACATCCATGCAAGCTTCATACCTGATAAATGAAGATACCATGTCCCATAAGAATTGACAACAGAGTACACATTCTATGTAAAAATCTTGCGATACTAATTAATCTCACATTGTAATTGAAGAAACTATAGGGCATTCTAATGAGCATTCAGCCACTGAAATTGAACGGTTATCACGATATAGTATTCTGTCACACCAAGCAGGAATTCGCTTCTTCTCGCTGGAATCATATCCTACAATGCAATTGATATGATAATTTTAATGTCAATGCCAGCTGGCTGTGTCCCAAAAGAATTCACAACTCAATATAGGCTGATATGCCTTCTTTATATCAGTGAATGCTAAATATCTCATCAAGCTAATTTATGGAAAAGACATTCTGTATTATAAGCTCACCTGATAGACCTGCTTGGTGCCTTTCAAACTTGTATGTGGGAGGAAATTTGATTTGCCCTTCACGCATTCCTTGAAAAACTTTGCCTGCTTTCATTTCTGCTCTAAGCTGATCCTTCTCTCTAAGCCAGTCAAAGCATCTTTGAGAAACCATGTCCCTTGCTTCATCATAACTGATACCAAAAAGGCGATAATTGAAATCACCAAGAAATACAACCATGTCTGCTTCTGACAACTCAGGTTTCCCATCATCAGATTGAGATCCGGTGGCCTGTCATTACCTAGCTATTGTCATACAAGCTTAAGAGGATCTTTATTTGAAGAATTGTACAGTAAAACAACAAGATACAGGACATACATTTACTCCACGATGCAATTGGACAGATGTGGCACCAGCTGCACCGCATACAACAAACATGAGTACATTATAGTAAAGCGGCAATCTTTGTATCTGAGTGCATGAATAGACATGTTTCTTCATATGTAAATCAATCATGTATAGTATGTGCCTGCAGACAAGTTCAGTACCAAACCTGCAGCTCCGTGAAGTCCAACAGATGGCCGGCTGAATGCCATTGTTTGATAGATATGATTAAAGTCAGCATTTCGCCGGCTAACTGCTTCCAAATGTGCAGCCAAATGACAGTTCACAAAGCATACCATTCGATCATAGACTCTCATCCTCAAACCTACAGCACCCTGCAGACAAAGTTAGCCCATATAACAAGTTTATCAGTAAGATGGAGTAAAATAAGTCTAATCTGAAAATAATTTCCCCAGAGTCTTGTTAAGAAGAAAAAGCATCAAGATTTGCCATACCGGTCAGTACCATACCGTACTAGACATACCATACTATACTGGTACCGAGCCAAAATGCTGTACCATACCAAACTAACACTCGGTATGCCGAGTTGTACCATACCGAACCACATACCAAAACTGTAATAGGATGGTACCGGTATAAGGTCCAGTACCAAGACAAAAAACCTTAAAAGGCATCAATCTAGAGAAGAGACAAACTGATTTCCACATGAGAATGAGCAAAATGACTAAACCCAAATGAAGCAAGCTAAACAAGTGAAAAGACAAATAAAGCTTGCAGCAAAGCATTAGATTGGTGGATAACAATATATAAGTGTAACCAAATGCTATCAAAAAGTTTTGAATAGTCATATTTTAAGAGAAATTTAAACCTATAATCCTCACTGTCTGAATATGCCATCCTCACATGAAACCTAGATGGAAGAAGATATACAACATGATAAGTACTTTCAACTTAATCAATATGACTCATAAAATAGAAAGTGAAGTGAAAGAGAATAATGGTAGGGGCACCACCAATCATCTCAGAAAAATGATGTGAAATTTACACAGGTCAAACAAAGGAAAACACCTTATGAGTTTTGAACTCAGAATCTCCTCAAGTAGGAAGCAGGTTGCAACCATGGGGCATACCCCAGTTTTCTTTAATAATATTTCACTGGTGTAAATTAAGAGTCTCTGCTATAACCATCCATAGTCTCTAATTTCTTTTCTCAACACAAAATTGATAAATGAGAAATCTGGTCGACCTCGATAACTAGCAGAAATACCAGTCAAAATGACCGAGTTACTGCATCACTCGTGTTTCCTATACAAAACAAGCTATGATGTAGCCATGTGTAGATAGGTTGCTCTGACAAACTGTCTGGCTGGTAAGAAAGATATAAACCAGATGCACGTCTTGCTGGATATAGATGGTATATGCAACATGGATATTTGAGACACGGATCAATCCTAGCATCCAGGTATAATTGCAAACTATTGGCATGACTAGAAAAATATAAAGTACTTTCTCTGATATAGAGTTTCTTTGAGATTTATAGCTTTCCATAATGAGATGGTTTCTGTCATAGAAGAACAATAACACCAATACAATTGTTTACTTAAAATCTTTAACCATCAAAATGACAACATATATTGACATATTGGCTCCTGGTAGATGCGGAAAGGTTTTCATTAAACTATCTTTAGAGAAGCTGGTACCATCAATTATTTGACTGAACTTTAAGACACAGAAGTCATATGTGCATCTACCAGAATTTGCATAGTATATGAGGAAAAAAGAATTCCTCCATCCTTTTGCTTCAACCATGATACTTTGCAATTTTAAGCATTTTGAAATGTGTATTTGGAGAGAGAGCCCATAAGCTTTGTGCTTCTGGACCAATTGAGAAGAAAATAAGATAAATTTTGAATTTTCAATGAAAATATCCTCACATATTTCCTCCTTTTTGCTTTAATAAGTTAGTTTTCCTGCAATTGTAAGTATGGGACAGTTCTTATATTGAGTTTAAATTTCCAGCACAAAGTTAAAACATTTCAACAAATGATTAATTTCAGCCATGGTTCATGTGCACTCCATAACTAAATCCTTTTCCATTAAATCATTTAAAGGTCCTCAGTTTTTTTTCCTTTTCAGGTTGAGAGAAAACAACAATTTTTTGGCTAACAGATCAAACCTCCAGGAAGCATTATCAAAAACAAAACTTGGATTTTGCTGTTTTGATAAGATTTAGAAGCATTTGTGTGTTGGATTCCATAAAAAGTTATGAAAAAGATTTGCTCAATCTTTTATTTTGTAATTCTATTGGTATAAATTGTCTTACTTTCATGACGGTCCCTAAATTTAGGAGACGATTATTCACAAATATGGAAAATTATATTTATTTCCATTAAAATCAGCAACTTGCATTATTAGACATGTTCTACTGAGAAACTAAATAGGAACCCAAGCTTCTTGCAAACATGGTGGATGTGACTACCAATCAAGATGAACAAATTCAGCAGGTGCCATTGCTCAAACAGAAATCTCCATTACAATGGACCCATGGGGTGATTACTTATTTTGAACCAAAGGATCCTCTTGAATGTAGAGCAAACAAGTTGTCAAGAAACCGACCAAGTTATCAGGATAATTAGAAGGACCACAAATACGTGTACAAGAATGCAAAGGCAGAGGTATTCAGTATTTCAGTTGGTTGATAACTACAGAATTTCAGAATTACCAATTTCTTGCTTCTGTTGGGTCTTATAGATTTTTAATATCCCATTTTCATGTAACTTTTTGATAAATAGTTAATATCACTTGGATGCACAACTGAGAATTAATAGAGCAAATATCTCCTATTTGCATGTTATTGTTCAACAGTTGCAAATTTGCAATCCCGGCACTAAGAAACAATTCAGCTGCCATGCATTGCTCCACCACAGTTTCAATAATTACAGCTTTCCTACTTTCCAAACAAATTAGATAAATAACCAGCTTTAAAAATGTAAAAGCCAAAAATTTCAGATAAAAGAAGCACCTTGTTGCCGATGGCACGCCCAAATCCACATGGTACTGCTGCAGCATCAACATCACCAATATGTGGTCTAAGATTCTTCCTAGCCCTGAGAAATTATAATTCGTAAATTATACACAATGAATGATAAAGATAAAGCACCAGCAGACTGATGTCTGAGGGATGCATTTGCAATGTCAGGGGGAAAAATAAAGAAACTGTAAAACCAAAACAAAAGATAATAATCTGTATGATGGCTCCTTCATAAAAGATTCATACCATGCAGCAATTAGTAGTCCTGCCAACTGCCTAGAACCAACACGTTGAAAAGATGTCCCCTCATCTAAGGTTTTGCCTATAGTATCCAACCACCATTGCCCATTAGCACTTCCCTCGAGTCCTACCTAAGATCAGTTAAAAAGCCAAAGGTGCAAACAATAAAGAACATAAGAACTTAATCTCTAATGAAATATGAATGTTATAATAAACTGCTAAAGCACCATATTGGCATGTGGAATCATACTCCTCAATGATTAAACTTGAAAATAATATTTTGAACATGATATCACAATGAAGAGTCCACATTTGTCATCTCATTAATATAATCCAAATAATCAGTTCATTAACGTCTTATATTTTCTAAATTCAAGGCATTGTTTTGTAGTATCACTTCATTCTAAGACTCTAAACTTAAGATTAAATTGATGCCACATAGACCTTGTGGGTATTCCCTAATAATTCTGAGGTATGAGTACGTTAAATTCTTGATGTGCAAACTTAATGGAAATATACATTAGAAAGAAAGCCTAAGCCAACATTGAGAGGAAGGAGGCACATGTAATAATTTTTGTTTACTTGAATATTGCGGATTGGAAAGATAGACCAACAGACATCCCATATAATTCAAAGCTGGTTAATGGTCTGCAGAGACACTCAGGGTGCTCCATGATTTTTTTCAAGCCTTTAAAAATTATGGGAGCTCTCAAAAATGTTTAAAGGACTCTCCTAGGAAGCAAGTGCAGGGATGAGTTTTTGAAGAGTTTTGAAAAAAGGTGCGACATCTTAGGCAGAAGATTCCAACTAAGAAGGTACAAATGGTGGATAAGCAAATGAAAGTTACAGGCAAATGCAACAAAAATCAATGAAGGCTTCAAGGAGAGATCAAAGATAGAGACTTAAGCTTTGCGGAGCACAAAATGTAAGGTAAGATCTGACAAAAATGACACTGTATATACATATGCGGCTCTAAGTGAGACTTTATGGCAAAAAGAAATAAAACCAACCCCATGTAGTTGGGACAAGGGATGCAAATTACTGTTTTATTCCTAGTTAAAAGAGAAAACTTCATTTAACCAAGCTTTACAGCATGATTAATGCAGTATATCTCTCTCCCATTGGAAGAATAGACAACCAAAAGAAGAGGAACTCTATATGTCACCAAGTTATCTACTTTCCCTTAGTTTATTTTTTATAGAAACATACGATGCATTAAGATAATATTTATCTCCCACTAATCAAAAAGTAGATGTTTAAAAAATAAATAAATGACAAAAAACAGAAGCATTATCATGTCAGAAGAATGATGAACGACAAAACAATGAAGAAATATGTCTATATGTTCCCAAAGTTGTACTCTTTTCCTCGATTGATTTATTTACTTTAGAGCACGTTCAATGCATCTTACACACACACACACACACGCACATATATATATATTAAAACAGAACTCTGGTCATTTAATTTCATGCAGAAATGTAGGGCATATATATATATATTAAAACAGAACTCTGGTCATTTAATTTCATGCAGAAATGTAGGGCACTTTTGTAATTTAGAAAAAAAAAAAAGAAGGTCATTTCAACTTAGGATCCCACATGTTCCATAATTTAATTTCACACAGATGTGTTTCTGGAGGGCATTTACATAGTTTAGGAGAAAACGAAGAATGTTTTGTGGTTTGTTTTGTCATAATCCCTATGACACTTCTATTATACATTAATTAAAGGAATTGCAAGGGATAGAGTGCATTGTTCGGATGGACCAGGCCATGTGGAGGCACCAAGTAGGAGCCAACCTAAGGTGGGACTTTTTTCCTTTTTTTTTTTTTTGGGTGAGCCAAAGTAATGATCTGTTACATTAGCTGTGGATCAAATTTTTTTACCTCATCTATGCTCCACACTACCACTTCCTATTAGTTTAAATTTTTATACGTGCACCTGAACAACTACTGCATTCCTTTATGTCTATCTCTCTGAAAAATGTTACCTTAAAATAAATGGACAGAGAAGCAATAATAACGATGGTGATGGTGAGTGCCATGCTTTGGTAGCGATAGTAACTACTGGAAAGTTTTTCACAAAACTAGGAAGCTTCTTCTATGACAGGTCCAGAAGATTATATTTCAATACATTATTTAAAAATAGTAATATTTTAGTAAAAATAATAAAATTAATAATATGGATAATACTAATAGTATTTATAAAAAATATTTTTTAGTAAAAATGATATTTTATTAATAATATTTTTAGAACATTAATAATATATAATAAAGGAGAAAGAGAGAGAGAAAAAAGCTAACTCCTAATTTTAATGAAGAGAGAAGAGGAAGATGATTTCTTTTAAAACAAGCACCTGTTTTTTTTGCACTCCTACTCCTCTCTCTGCATCGATCTTTTCTATAAAACTAATAGGAAGAAAGAAATTATGGCTATAGAGGAGACCGAACTACGTTAAAGAGCAGAGGAGAGCTATGAGGAATAAACAACGATGCTTTAGTCCATGTGACATCACATCCAACCATATATAAATTGTTCTCTCACAAGGTAAACAGTATGTCCTATTGAGATATGATCTATTATTGAGAGTGAAATTAAACTAAACTGATCCTTTCATAAAAAGCATTGGGTAAAAGCATAATTTTTTGTGGTTTGATGATTAACATTAGCAGACTAGATTGTTTCAAATGAAGGTATATGGGTGGTAGGTTTAAAGGATTATATTTTAATACATTAATTGAAAGTAATAATATTTTAATAAAGATGGTAAAATCAATAAATTAATAATACTAATAATACATTGATAAAAATAATATATTTTACAAAATAATAATAATTTTTATTAATAATATTTTCAGAAGATTAATAATGTTTAATAATGTATTAAATCACTAATAAAATGATATGTTACTAAAAACTTAGAAAAATATTTATTAATAAAATAAATATTTATATAAAATATATTATTTTTAAATAATTATATAATTAATTAAAATAATATTTTAAAGGTAGTATAGTTTCTAAATAAAAGATGTATCCTGCATGATGCTAGTTAAGAATTTAAGATACTGTCTTCACTAATTAAAAAAAGAAAAAGCAGATTTTCAACTAAAATAAATTAATTGCAAAACAAAAAAGCATATTTATATCACAAAAAATGATGTACACAAAAATAATGCATATATTTTCCTATTGAAAGTGAAGCACAAATACAAGGTTTGAGCATCAAGAATCAAAGAACCAATATATTGTTATTAGATGACAAAACTAATGCTTCATTTCGACATTCAAATATAAGGATAAATATTGTGTTAGGAGAAACTCTCTAGATAATAAACCAAAATTTCCACATTTAGCTGACTTTTTGCTTTCAATGGATGAATCAAGTAAAATTTTAGCTTACACACCATTAAGCTCACTTTCTATAAATAAGAAAGATAAGAATCATGTTTCTCAGTGGTAACCACGGCAGAGTAATCTACTTTTGAATGCAAAGAAAAGTATACATGATTTAAGAATGCAGAATGCATTAATCACAAGAAAGATTCTTATGGTTATTTACCAAGCAATGTTTTCTTAGAACATTGAAGTGTGCTATTTGAAATTGTGTTGAGAGAAAATCTCATACAATCTATCAAAGTTCCACACTTATTTCACATTGCACTGTATGGATGCATGAAGTCCAATGAGACTCTAGCTTATGCAAGTTCTGCTTATTTTATTAAGAAAAAAAATCAATTCCAATTTTGTAATTAATAAAGGCTGGGTGGAATTACCTCCCTTATCATCAAAAAAAAAAAAAGAAAAAAAAAATCCAATAGTAGCAATGCAGCAGAAGGATAAAGATAAAACAGACTTTTTTGTTAGTCATGAACATTCCGAATCCATGACATATTTATTCTGAAGGCTTGAATGGAAGCCATCAGAGAGGATGACTTCAATCAGGATGGAACTAACCAAAAATATAGTATGACAAACCCTAAGAGGATCGAAGATGACTATTTATGTCTAGTTTTTGCTGCTTCTGCTAGAACTCATCTTGCCATGCTAGGTCAAGATTAGGCCAAAAAAAAGAAAAGAAAGAAAAGAAAAGAAAAGAAAGAAAACTTGTACAAAAAATGATGCAGAAAAATCTTACAGTTTCTTTGGCAGCAGCCATTGCAAGAAATCCAGCACCCATTTCCACCTCTTGCAACCCAACAACAACTAATCCAACCTCTGATGCTGCACTACCCAACCATGATATAAGAGATTCATGAGATGCCCTTTCCTGTCCAACATTCCAAGTTCCAGCCAAAATGTTAAGTTTTTCATATCTTGTATATGACAACTCCTTATTGGCCAACTCCATTCGCAAGATATCATCGAGAGGTCCAGGAGATGTCAGGTGCCATCCACGAATCCCACCATGATGAGCGAGTGTGAAGATATACGAACTCCCAACAGCCATCTTTATAACTGGACTGCTATGGGCAACCCATGATCCTAGCAAATTTCCCTCAAGATCCAAAATCTGAACAGTGCCACTCACATAGCCCACCCACAACCGTGTCCCAAATGCACAAATGCACTGAACAGAAGAATGATGATGCTGAACTTCATGTAACCGATTCCCATTTCCATCCCACTGAACAAGCGAGCCATTTGTGCATCCACTCCAGATCATTCCATCCATAGCTAATGTCAACGACTCTGTTCTTCGATTGTCTTCCCCAAATGTTCCCTTGACTGCAACTCTGCGAACAGCATCAGCTGCTCCCATCAAAGCATTCCGAGAACGTTGCAAAAAGCTAATAGAACCTGATTTTTCCTTCTTTGATGTGGAAACAAATTTTACTTTCATCTCATCCTCTACATATTCCTGTGCTGATTGTGCCTCAATTTTTTCCACTCGAGTCTCAACCAGGCCATCTATGCCAAACACTTTCAAAAGATCCCTTGTCCGAGCATCCCTGTGACATTGCACAAGATCTGGTCTAGTTAAGAAGATCATGACATGATGAGATAAAAACACAATTTAACTAAAGCAGCAACTTATTAGAGTACTATAGCCACAACAAGAATCAATATTTTTTAACAATCAAAAAAACAAAGGAAAACTCATGAAAGACATACCAGAGTGCGAAGGATAAGCTACCAGCGGTCCACACTTTAGACCTAGAATTATCCGATAACATATATCTCACATCTACAGCAGGCAAGTTACACACACCACCCACAGTGACCTGGCTCCTTAGGTCAATATATGCCCTCTCAACTAATAAAGCAGCCATATGTCTTTCTTCCATTGATAGAGAGAGGGATTTTTCAATGGCATCCCAAGGCCAAACCTTTATCACCCCACATTCAGAACCTGACCATATATCACCTGGAGATGACATATTGAAAAAACAGCATCATATGTGTCAGCAGGGCTTGCAATGTAAGATAAGAACATTAAGCTGCTAGTTTTGAATAAGGCCAACGTAGAAGATTCTTTTTCCCTACCTTCAGTAAAAATAGAGTTCAAGCAAACAAAAGCAGCAGAAATATG
The DNA here is from genome assembly GCF_000442705.2 of Elaeis guineensis. Classification (NCBI taxonomy): domain Eukaryota; kingdom Viridiplantae; phylum Streptophyta; class Magnoliopsida; order Arecales; family Arecaceae; genus Elaeis; species Elaeis guineensis. Next base: position 131,456,688 of record NC_026000.2, read on the forward strand.
GGAAAACCACCCACCAAATACAACGCCTGTTAAAGCCAAGCATCCAGTCCTATTTTATCTAACAATGATTACTTGGGAAGTAGATAAATTCATCAATATAACCAGGATGCATAGGGGATAGTCATGTGTCACCGTTCAGCACAACCTTAAATTTGCTAGTTCATGAACACCTCTACATAATTGGAACCACTGTAAGTTATGATTATGCAACCTCTTTTTCTCCCACCATTGCAAATTGATACTTACTTATACATCAGGTCTACTTGTCTAGTTGGATTCCATTCAAACTGATAGAGCTATATGCCAATAATGCGAAATTGAGGAGAAAGACAATGCTTTTGAAATGCTGGTCGATTGATGAGTGTTACCATATGAAGTGATGACCATGGAGAGCACAGCAGACCGGCTGTGGGCCTGCCATGAAAGCCCTTCTTTAAACTGAGCAACATTGTCCCCACCGTCCTCCTCCGAAGCAGAACTCTGGACCGCGGGCTGCTCCATCTTCCACGACCGAATCTTCCCATCCTTATGCCCGCTCCAAATCAAGCCGGTAGCTGCGTCCACTGCCAAGCACATTGTGGGCGACGTGTAGCACGACTCCCGGAACGGCGCGCTCTCCTCGTCCCCCCTCCTCGCCGGCCCGGCGGCCCCCCAGTCGTCGAACTTGTTGTCCAGATTCCACACCCGGAGCCCGGACTCAGACCCGGCCCAGAGCTGACCGCGGACGCAGGCGATGGAGCGGAGGAAGGAGCCTGCCTGGGTTTCCCGGAGGGGATGGGGTCGGATTTCGAGGGCGGGAGGGCGGCCGGGATGCATGGCGGCACGGAGGGGGATGGCGCCGCCACCGGTGCCCATAAATTCCGGTAGAGTCCCGGGGGCGCCGCCGTACTCGGACATTGCGCGCTCGAGGGTGAGGGAGCCATCGCTGCCGGAGAAGGATCCGCCGCCGCCGCCGGCGGAGCCGAAGGGGTTGCTGAAGGATCCGCCTGTGGCGATCACGCCAGGGTGGTTGTGGTGGTGGGCAGGAGGAAGGGGAGGGTGGTGGTGGTGTCCGAAGCGGAGGTCTTCGACGGAGTTGGAGTATTGGTGGTGGGGAAAGGAGGGGGGGAGGGAGGACTGGAGTGGTGGTGGTGGGTGTAGGAGAGGGAGCGGGAGGCGTCGGGGGAGGAGTCGAGGAAGGGATTGGTGGTGGTGGAGGTGTGGGGGTCGTCGAGGCTGTGCTTGCGGAGCGGGGGGGCGTTGCGGCGGGCGGAGGAGGCGATGGCGGCGTCCTTGCCGAGGGGCTGGCTGTAGCTGATGCCTTTGCGTGGCGGCGGGGGGCCGGTCGTCGCCATCTTCGTCACGGTATCGGCGGCGTCCTCCTCTTCCGCTCCTCTCTCGCCCATCTCTTCTTCTTCTTCTTCTTCTTCTTGAATTCCTTCTTTGGTTTTTAGTGGATAAGATGTTCGACGTTCTTTTTTTTCGTTTTGGGTTTGGATACTTGGGAGGAGGTGGGGGGGCGATGGAGGAGGAAGGCGTCAACGAAAGCGAAATGGGAAGGGATTGCGGCGAGGAGAGAAGGAAGGAGAGGGAAGTGGAAAGCCACGAAAAAGAGACGCCGAGAATGAGGGCTACTTCAACGGAGCCAGCGAACCCGTTTTAGTTTTTCTGAGAGGTGGCCGGGTAACTCCTTTCCTGTGGCCGTTGGACCTTTTTCTTTTTAAAATTTTTTTTAAATATTTAATTAATATTTTTTATTTTATGAGATTTGATGTTTATAATAATAATAATAATAATAATAAATTAGTGATATAATAACAATTAAAAATAAAATCTGTTCGTGCGTTACAGGGCAGCAGGCGGTTGCCTAACGATTTTTTAAAAAAATAAAACGCCTGCAGCTTTGCAGCACGGTGGTGGGAAAATGATGAATTGATACTATTGGCAGGCACGTTTGATGTACTCGAGAGAAAAATGGATAAGCTTGGCAACGTGGCAATGAGACTAATGCTTTTGATTCCTTTAGAATTTGTTTGGTTTATGAAAGATAAAAAAATAAAATTTTATCACGTTTGTTTGATCATCATAAAATGATTAATTAAAAATAATTTAAATTTAATTAAATATTTATTTTTTAAAAAAATATATAAAATATCTATTATATTTTTATTGAATCTAAGAACATATTATTTTTTACTTTCAAATTTTATATAAATATTAATATTATATTTATATTAATATAAATATAATATTAATATATTATAATATAACATTAAATCATAATAATTTATTATATTAACATAATACTAATATATATTAATATTATATTATATTTTAATATAATAAATTTATTATATAGATATAAATATTATATTATATTAATATAAATATTATATTAAATTAATAAAAATATTATATTAGTATAAATATTAAATAATTTAAAATATAATAAATATTATAATATTAATATTATATTTATATAAATATTAAAAAAATATTATTATAATATTATATTACTATTCAGTATTTCATTGTAACTATCCATTGATATTTTGCAAAATCTTAACCATAAATCTGAAAAAGATATCCTGAAAAAAAAAAAGTACTACCACTTTCATCCCAAAAACGTCAAAACATTTTTTCTGTAATTTTTACTTTTCATAAAATATAAAATTATTTTTCATAAGAAGAATTTTTTTCACTGTCTTTCTTTTTAAAATTTCAACCAAACAAAAGACCTCCTTTCTATTTTTCATGAACCGCCTCTTCTCCTCTCCACTTTCCATCAACCAAATAAATCCTTGGTATCTGGAATAGATGTAATTTTTTTGTTTCCTTTTGTAAGGGAAAAAGAACAATAAAATTAAATACTATGAAAATGTCTAAACCAAATCAATAAATAGAAATGCAGTAATTCTTTCTTAAAAAAAAAAAAAAGTCGGGACCGCATGGTAAAAAAGGTTGAAGTAGTTTGTACGATATTCATGTCTCAAAATTAAGTTGGGACGAAGCCTATTGCAGAGAGTGAAGGCCATATGCATCATTGGTAAAAAGAACCTCGAAGCGGCTAACTCTGATTTTGGGAACTGCCTAATTTCATGTTAGTTTAGCATTGCTCAGTCCAAAATGACCCACTTCTATTATACAGAAAAACATAACTTACTTCTATTAACAAAGATATCAATGCATCGATTATCTTGTAGAAGAAGGCTCTTGACATGTTAGACTGTTGAGACGAAGCTTGATCCAGGGCAGTTTTGATTCCAGCCCAGTACTCACCCCTTTCCTTATCAAAAAGAAAGAGGCAGAATATAATGCATTCATGAAACATTCAAAGGTCCCACATTTTTCCCTATCATTGAAGCTACTCCAAAAAAAATGGTGCAATATCAGTCACATGGAAAAATAGCAATCAATAGATCATATTCTCTTCTATGCGCCATCCTCGATGAAATATTATTACCAGGTTGTGAAAATTCAAGCCCTTGAAGTTTTTTACGTTCAATGTCAACAAATATTAGGCTGCAAATTAGTGATCTCTTTTATTGTGCTTCAAATTATTGCGGATATTTGATCTCTTTTAAGGAGTGCCCTAGCTCAAATTAGATGCAAAAGAAGCCGCAATCACAACATCCATGCTTGTTCTTCCACATATCAATTACGCATGCTCAAAGGGGTTCTATCTAGTTTAAAGCTTTGCCACTTTTCAAATGGGTTTAGATACTTCGATAAATGTGTTATATTCAAACCATGCAATCTCTTGACAAGATCTTGAACACGAGCCAAAAAGCCCCATAATAAAACAAATATAAATATATACATAAGTACATAAGTGTAAATGAATGAATATGTACATATATACATATAAAATCTGACTATTTGAGTCTTGATAATTTTTATTTTATATTTAAAGTATTACATAATATTGCTTACATTCAATTTTAAATTTAAATTTATTTTATTATTTTTATTATATGTTAATGATATTAACTATTTGCATGTCTTATATACATATATGTGTGTATGTATATGTATATGTATGTACGTAACGAAGGAATGATCGGACGTCCGATCAATCAGATCAAGATGCAGCAGAATTCAAAAAAAAATTCGATCTGATATGCGATTCGATCAGATCTGATCTCGATCGTGGCTAGATTGATCATGCATCTAGATCAACAGATATCAGAAAAATAGAGATTTAAACTACTTTAAATTAGATGGTAATGATCACATCACCCTGCACGGGTAGATGAACTCCGCAGTCCGATGATCGTGAAATTTCAAGGTTCGCTGTTGAACTGTGCTGTGTCCAGTCTTTACAGATATCCACTGAGGCTCAGATTAAGATGCTCTCTCCATCTTTGATTCGTTTACTTCTAGATGGATCTGCAAGCTCCTGGATCAACTTTGAATCTGATGTCCAGCAAGATTTCGATCAATACTTGATCGCAGCCTTCTCGCTTCTTCACATAGATCAAATGGATTTCGACCTTTTGAGACCATCAGATGTGACACCCAACACCTTTGAAGATGGAAGAGGGTGAAAGGTCAGACAAGAGAAGGTGAGGAGGTGTGGGGATTAGGGGAGGAGGCATGGAATTTTTATCTCATAAAAATCTGCACTTGCCGATTGACAAGGCATCCTTTATAGATATTTGATTGGATCAAATGTCTTAAAGCAGAAGGACTCTGCTTGGTACCGCCTCATCTGATTTTTCTTCTCATTTTGTCACACAAAATCATCGAGGAATTCAGATGTGGTGAGTGCAAGGGATAAAGGTTGTTATCGCCTAAGCAAATTCTCTTCGATTCAAATTCAAATGCTTCAAATTCAAATTCATATTCAAATCTGAACTTGAATTCAAGTTTAACCACCTCCTTCTTATCCTTATCATCTCAAATTAAATTTAAACTCTTCAAATTCAGATGAGCTTTATCCCTATCCTCTCTCCCTATCCATAAGGTGGCGCCCCTTTTGATCTCATCCATTTGGGGCATCCCATCTAATCTCTCTCGAATATTTCATATAGAAAAGTGGGGCACCACCATCCTTTAATTCTTACATGATGGAAGGCTTTAGGGACTCCAACTCTTGTTGTCCTAATGAGCTTGCTTAGATTTGGTTAGACCCAAATCAAGTACGAGAAAATTAGGTTTAACCATGTGCTAGCATGGTCTCCTTAAACCCAAAGCTAAGACTTAATTAATCCTAATCTAATCAGACTATACTTAGCCCAATTGTGCAATGGTAGACCAAAATCTTTGTTTGTATGACCCCATAGGTCCAATTCTGTTTGATAGTGAGATATGTTGTGTCTCTATCAGCAACATCACTGAAATTTTTTTTGATGAATCGAAACTCTTTTCAATTCAGTCAATTAGAATTATTGATCATCGACATAACTCTAATTGATCTCACAATCCACCAATGACATCTAGCAGTATGTGATGGTAATCCAGCAGAATTGAATGATGAACCTCTAAGTACAATTATCGTGTGATTCGATTCCTCTATCGTGAGTCCCGACAAGACATAGATTAAGGATAACTCGCCAAATCTAATTCTTGTCATATGCTAGAATCAATTGATTCGAGTCCGATATAAAATCCAATAGAAATATCTTTCTATCTTTCACACTGCCATGGCCATGACTTTAGAAGTCAATCTCATGATCTACATAGGACTACTCCTCATCTATCGAGATCGATAGATCCCATCTTGGTGTGCATCCTATTCCTGTAGTGAGTCTACTACAACCAATTACATCTCAAAACTCCATGAAACTAAGAGATCAAGTTATGGTGTAGTCAAACTATAGCAACCTTATTGTGAACAGCCGAAGCACCGTAGGTTAAAGAACTAGTCATACTACCGCAGTATCGAGTTAGTTATTGATAAATAGATAGACATCCTAGTGACTACTCGTAATTGATCACGTTCGGTATCTTTGTTCCTAATAAATACTTATACTCTCACTCCGGTGTCTCCATATTGTAGATTCAAGACTTATCTATCCTGAGGAAGCAATTGTGCATCAGTCTGTCCCGATCAAATATCATTCTCATGATGATCCTATGATCAGGAGTAATTTATGAATTAATTATAATGACACATATCTTAAATTCTCAACTCTTGAGAATATGTGTCATTATACCTATTAACTCAATGGACGATTCAAAGACACTTAATAGTATAGATCTAAATGGAAATAAATTTAACTTTATTAGTCAATATTACAAAATATTCCCTAAGAAAGTTTTACAAGTATCGGCCAACCTGATTTCTAGAGCATATATCTAACACGTAATGCATGTATATGTATATGTACACACATACAGACATATATATATATATATACATATATGTATATATATATGTGTGTGTGTATGTATGTATATGTATGTATACATACATACATATATGCATGCATACATACATACATGTGTGTAGATATATATACATACACATATATGAAATATCAAAAATATCCTTCAGTGATGAGTTATCATATAATTCAATACTTCAATCATACAATATTCTAGATAAGCTATGAATATGGAATCATATCAAGCTTAAATACTTATTTATATATATCTTAATCTAAAGATGATGTCTCAGTTGATGATATATTAGAAATTCTTTCTAATTATCATCCTGTTTTGGTCAAAAACTTCTTGAGTAATCATCCTATAAGATCATATAGGATGTTCTCTCTCCTTATAAGGAATGATCGATTTCTTGTTAATCACTCACAATCTTCATGCATATTTCACCATGCCCAGAACATCCCATACAAATCTCAGAGAGTCATATTAGTATATCACTTGCACTATTTTCATTAGAGAATAATCAGCTGATATGCTTATAAGATTCCATCAGATGTTCTCTCATTAGATCAATTTAGTAAACTTATTCTCCAATGAGCACCCATATTTTGTATTAGTGTCACTACATAAATGATTGTGAGATCAACAATCTTTTTCATCGAGTATATATAGGATGTGCCAGTCTTATCGGTATTATTGATCTTCGAATTAATAATCCTACGATTAGAAATATTTTAGATTAGGGCTATCAAAATGTAGATCTCACTAGCATAATCTCATTATGGCCCCAAAATCATTATCCTAATCTATAGGGTTCATTATAATCTTAATCAAGTATCAAGATGCAATATATAATGAAATAAAATATCTAATTTTATTAATAAGTAATGTTAAATACATGAGTTAGAAAGATAAAATATAAAAAATATTACATCGCATGACGTATGCGATTGGCTTGTAGGATATAATTTTTTAATCTCTCACTTACACTAAAGTCAATCACCCTTATACTTGATGTCAATGCAATCAAGGTGGCGATCAAACTACTACTGTGATAAGACCTTAGTGAATAGATCTATTATATTATTTTTGATGTCAACTCACTCTACGATCACATCTTATCTTTCGATAATCTCCTAAATGAGATGGAACCGCCTTAGGATGTGCTTGGATTTGTGATGAAATCTTGATTCTTTGGCTTGGACAACAATCCTAGTATTATCACAATAAAGTGGCATGAGATGTTCAATCTCTGGAATCACATCCAACTCTGTGATGAATTTTTTCATCCAAATAGCTTTCTAAGCAGCCTCACTAGCAGTAATATATTCTATCTCAGTAATTGAATCAGCTACACTATTATTTGGAACTCTTTCAACTCACTATACTATCATATAAAGTAAATACATATCTTGATATGGATTTACTATCATCTGGATGAAATTAAAACTAGAATCTGTAAATCTTTTCAGTTTCAAATGAGATCCGTCATATATGAGAAAAGCATCTCTAGTCTTCCTTAAATCCTTGAAAATATTTTTCATAGCTTTCTAATGATCCTCACTTGGATCTATCTGAAATCTGCTTACAGTGCTCAAAGTATAAGCTACATCAGGTTTGATACATAGCATAGCATACATAATCGATCCCACAACTAAAGCATAAGAGATAGAACTCACTCTCTTTCTCTCTTCAGGTGTCTTAAGAGATATCTTCTTAGAGAGATGTATGTCATGACTCATGGGTAAGTAACTTTTCTTACATCTATCTATGGTGAACCTCTTCAACATCAGATCTATGTATCTTGACTGGGACAGGCCTAACATTATCTTAAATCTATCCCTATAGATCTTTATACCAAGTATATAGGATGATTCATCCAAGTTTTTCATAAAAAACTTTGGTGATAATCAAGTTTTGACCGATTACAATATAGAGATTCATTTATAATAAGCAGTATGTCATTCACATATAAAACTAAGAAGACAATAGCACTCCTACTAATCTTCTTATACACACATTGTTTATCTATATTTTTGATAAAGCTAAACAATTTGACTGTCTCGTTAAAATGGATGTTCCAACTCTTCGATACCTGCTTTAATCTATAAATAATTTTTTTAGTTTACATACTTGTTTTGCTTTTTTGCTAGAGATAAATCTCTTTAACTGAGTCATGTAGACTTCTTTCTCAAGATTTTCATTGAGAGAAATAGTCTTGATATCTATTTGTCAGATCTCATAATCATGATATACAGCTATAGTAAGCAGAATCTGAATAGACTAGAGCATACCTACTGATAAAAGATTTCTTCATAGTCAACATCTTGCCTTTGAAATCTTTCACCACTAGCCTGGCCTTGTGGATCTCTACTTGGCCATCTGCTTCAATTAGTCTTCTTCTTAAAAATTCATTTGCAATCTATTGGGGTCACACCTTCAGATACATCCACCAAAGTTCAAACTTGATTGGCATACATAGAGTGCATTTTGGATTTCATGGCTTCAAACCTTTTGTCGGAGTCATTACTCTTGACTACTTCCAAATAGGTCATGGAATCATCATTCTTAATAATGTGTGGCATATTGTCATGCTCAATGATAAATCCACACCTGAATGATACATTACGCACTTTATTTGACCTTCGGAGAGGAGGTATGTGTTATAATCGTGCCTCATCAATGGGCACTTTTGGTTGAGGATTAACTTATGGACTATCCATATATTATTTTGGGATAGATTATAGATCTTGAACTTCTTTAAATTCAACTATCCTCCCACTGTCTCCTTCTTAGATAAACTCTTTTTTCAAGAAAATGGCATATCTACTGACAAAATTTTTTATTGAGTAGGATAGTAAAAATAGTACTCTATACTCTCCTTAGGATAATCTATAAATCTGTACTTATCTAATCTAGCACTAAGCTTAGATCATTTAGTATTTTTTATATAAGTAGGGCACTCTTATATCTTCAAATGTTTAAAGCTCGCCTCTTATTTTTTCATATCTTATATGGAGTGCTAGTAATAGATTTAGTTGGTACTTTGTTTAATATATATGCTGTGGTCTCAAGCACATATCCACAGAAGAAGATCAAAAAATCTGTGAAGCACATCATAGACTGCACTATATCTAATAAGGTATAATTTCTCTTTTTCATAATATCATTTAATTATGGAGTAAAAAAAAAGTCCATTCAGAGAGAATTTATTATCTTTAAGATGATCAAAAAATTCACTCATTATGTATTCTCCTCTTCGATCAGATTAAAAAGCTTTAATACTCTTATCAGTTTATTTCTCAACCATTCTTTGATACTCCTTCAACTTATCAAAGACTTCAGATTTATATTTTATTAAATAAATATAAATCTTAATAAATCATCAATAAATGTGATGAAGTAGGAGTATCTACATCTGGCCTGAGTTGTCATTAGGCCACAAACATCCGTATGTACTAAGCTCAATAAGTCACTCACTCTTTGTCTATGTTTAGTAAATGAATCTTGATCATCTTATCCATAAGAAAATTCATAAGTTTCATATTATTCAAAATTATAAGGATCAAAAAAATTTTCTTTGTATAACTTATTAATCTTTGATTCATTAATATGATCAAGTTGGTAATATATCAGAGATATATGGCATTTAATTTTCTCTCTTTTTTTTTCTTTATTTGATCAATATGAAAAATACTGTTATTAAGTGATAAGAATAAAAGATCATTATCTATAAAAGTATTGCCATAAAATTTATTCGAATGATAAAAGGAGTAACCTTTGCCCTTTCCCCTTATTTCAAAACCACATTCTAATAACATAGGAACTGAAATAAAATTTTTAATAATATTTGGCATATAGTAATAATCTTTTAATTCCGAAATAAAAAGATTCCTACAGCTTCGGACTGAATTGACTCTCCATTAGCACTGAAGAGCACAAATCACCTTCATTTAGTTTTCTTATTTTCTGTAGTTTCTGTAACAATTTATATAATTGTGAACTATAGGTGGTATCTAATATCTAAGAATCTAAAGTTGAAGTACTTAATGATAAATTTATTTTATCATATATAAATTTTTAGCAATATTTACTTTCTTTTGCGCTTCAAACTCACAAGACAATACTTGTAATTTCTCTTTCAATGCCTATCCTTCCCGCAGTGAAATAAGTACTTTGATGGAGACACTCTTCACATCTTCTTCTCGAAGATACTAGCTTTAGGATTCACCTTTTTTTTCTTATTTGAACTTTATAGCCTATCTTCTTCTTGGAGATCTTATCTACAAGTAAAACAGGTGCCTTTTCTCTTTTGAAATGGCTTTCAGCTATCTTCAACATATTGAGCAGCTCTGATAGACTTGTGTTCAATTTGTTCATATGATAATTAATGACAAACTAAGAGAAGAATTTAAAAAATAATTGCAGGATCAATCCTGACTCAGCTCACCATCCATAGCAAAAATCTAATTGACCTAACCAATAATCAGGTCAATCATCTTAAGCACATAGGTCTGTATGGATGTGCCTTCACTCATCCTGACATGAAATAACTGCTTAGATATCTCATATCTAGTAATTATATTTTGTTCTCCAAATAATTCTTTTAAATTCAGAAGTAAAATGAACATCTATGCTTTCATATTGCTCTATAGCTCATTGCTCATAAAGGCTAACATAATACATTTGATAGTCATACTGTCATCATGCCACATTTTATATGTGATTCTATCCTTCTCAGTAGCATCTTCTTCATCGAATCGGGAGCAGAAGTATTCAGAATATAGGAGATTTTCTTCTGTGTGTGAGAATAATTCTCAAATTCTTAACCAATCTACTTAATAAGGTCCAATCAACTTGTGAGCATCAAAATACCACATAGTGAAAGTGAGGATGTCATTATGCAATTTAATCTATAAATACAAGAAAAAAATATAAGCGGATTGCTCATGATGATATGCACAACTAGATTAGATCTTTTGTCTACTTATGTCTTTACTTATTTAGAAAATTTCATAGCTTTCAAGTATAAAAATGAGAAATCTTATTTTATTTCTAAATGGGGTTGAGATCTCAATTCCTAACAAACATCTTGTAGATAACACAACAAGCATTTAAGTTTAAGGGTAGGTAACTCTTACCAATTGTATCTCATATAATTCTCAATATATCTTTTGCCTCTAAAATACTTATAGTCTTGTGGATAGTACAATAAACTATAATGTTCTAGTAAATTTTGATCCTTCATTTTTATGCAATCATACTTGAACAATGCTGTCCTTGTGGATAGCATAATAAGACAACACTATTCGAATATGTCATAAACATCATTATATACTTATCGATATCATATCAATTTTATAGCAAGCTTTGTGGATAGTACAACAAACTCACTATATATTTCGACATATCTATTGACTAAGTATGGAAAAAAAGGTATGGATAGTGTTCTTAATATACTTTGCATTATAACTTAATATAATTTTTTAATTGAGGATCTTTTTGGTCTCAAGCACATCCTAACATATACATAATAACCAATATGTATCTAACAATTATCAAGCAATAATACTCATGTTATTCAAAATATAATATCGTTCATATGTTGATGCCAAATTCATGACACCTAGGTTCATATAGGGTGTATTTATGGTTTTGGTCCAACTCTTGAGCCAAATTGCATAGGACTATGATTTGAACTCAACTCTTAGTCCATCATATGTTAACATTTGACTTGAGTTAATATTTTAAATCTTAATCCAATTAAGATTATTTCTAATTCAAACCCTAATCCAATTAGATTTAACCAATTAATAATTGACCTGAAGACTAAAACATCCTTCTCAATTGATTATAGCATCTATCTACCATGAATCACTTTATAGCATCCATAAAATTTTTAATAAATAGTTAATTTTAAATTTAGCAACTAAAATTATAGCCAAACTCTTGATCATGGATAAAATGATTTTGTGTTTTAAGAATTGATGCATCTAATCAATTAATCATCATGTCTGTTAATGTATGCCCTAGAAGCCAATCAGGCAAATATATTAATTTTTTGAGGATATAATTTTATACTTGATCAAATAAATTAAGAAGTTAATTCTATTATATAGTATATATGTCTATGAATTATTCAAAGAATTAATAAGATGATGACACATATTCTCAAAAGTCAAAAATTTAAGGCATGTATCATTGATGGTTAATTCTCAAATTACTTCCAATTGAAAGATCATCATGGACGATGATTGTTCTAAGAAGATTAGTGCACGGATCCTTTTCTTAGGATAGATGAGTCTCAATCTATAGTGTGAACATACTGAAGTGAGAGTACAGATTTTATTAGAGAATAAAGATATCGAGCGTGACAACTCGAGAAGTCACTTGGATGTCTACTCACTCGTCAGTGACATTCTTAATACTGTAATGGTGTGACTAGTTCTTAAACCTGTGGTGCCTCGATTTTACAATAAGGTTACTATAGTTTGACGGTACCATAACTCGATCTTCTAACCATATAGAGCTTTGAGATTATGTTGGCTCAGTAGGTTCATTATAGGAATAGGATGTACATCTAGATGGGATCTATTGATCTTAATAGTTAAGAAATAATCCTATATGATTTATGAGATTTAGTTCAGAAGATCTTGGTCAGGATAGTATGAATGATAGAAAAAAATTTCATCAAATTTTACAAATAAACTCAAGTCGAATAAATCTTGCATATAACATATGATGGGATTTGATGAGTTTTCCATAACCTCCATCTTATCGAGACTCATGATAGAAGAACTGAATCATACAGTAACTATACCTAGAGTTCATCCTTCTTTTATTGGATAGCCACTATATGCTGCTAGACATCACTGATGGATTGTAGGACCAACAAGAGTTATTTTGATGATCAATAATTTTTGATTGGTGAGTTGAAATTATTTCAATCTATTGAAAGATTTTGATGATATTTTAATGAAGATCAAAATATTTCTCACTACCAGATAGAATAGAACCTATGGAGTCATACATAAAAGAGATCCTGACTGATCGACTGTCGAATCATGATTTTGAATCATAAATTATAAAAATTTTAATTATCAATTTGATTGATGATTGGACTTAAATATAGAAGTTACATTGAGGACTTACTAAGAGTTAGTTAGTTATAGGAGGACTAAATTATAATTATTGTATACTATTTAATTTGATCAAATATTAAGATTGGGTTTTAGTCAAATTAAATAAGATTTAATTTGATTAGATATGATTTAAATTTGACTCAAACTGGGTTTCACTAGTCTAATAGGATTGAACTTTATTTGTGATGAAACCCAAACCTATTTGGACTCCAAATTTGATTTGGATTTGAACCCAAACCACTTTAGACTTTATCTTTTAAGAGGTCCATATATAGAAGGACTCTTCCCTTAATTTGTGGCGCCTCTTCTTGGCTTATGGCGTGGATGTTTTAGCATGGAGAAATATTAGGAAAGAGGGTGAGGCAGCAACAGGGAGATAGACTCCAAGTCTATCTCTAACAAATTTCTAACATAACCTAACTACCTCTAGTTTAAATAGGAGATAAGGGTTTTGATGCCCCATATGAGAGGTAAGATAAGGAGAATGCCCTAAGGGTGGTGTGCGTGGATTTGCGTGATAAATCCAAGGGTGCTTCAAGGTGGTTGGCACCCTCTCTCCTATTCTTTCTTTCTAAAAATCAATAGTTGGTTGTTGAAGGTAACTCCCTCTCTCTCTCTTGTCCAAAAGTTGACATATCTCCATCTTCCTCTCTCTCAAACATATCCAAAAGTTGGATATTAAAATTAGATTTGATCTGATTTTTGCCTCTTCCTATTGATCATGAGATGGACAAAAGTTTTTTTCTACCTTTTCTTAGATCTAGTCTAAGGGTTGGACAAGATGGAAGAAGAAAGAGATGAGATCTCTTATCTTCTTCAATAGATCTTTAATTTTCTTTTGAGAAGAGAAAAAGTAAAAAAATCAGATGTGATCTAATTTCATCCTCCTACTATTGATCTGTTTGATTTTTTGAGAAGAGAATTAAAAGATCAAATTGATCGATAATCCCGAAAGCGATCTCTACAAGAAAGCTAGCATCCTGATGAGATCAAGTACTCCTAATCAGATCAGTCTCAGTAGATACCTATAGAGGTCGAACTTGTGCGACTATAACAGACCTTGAAGATATCCATGGACCATCAGATCGTGGTAAAAATCTATTCGTACAAAGGTATGAAATTTAAATTTTTTTTTAATTTTTAATCTTGTAATTAATGATGATGCTTAGTTTTATGAGATATGATCTCTTTATGCAAGCTAGTTAGATTAGATCTAATAATTGATCTGAATCTTAAAATCATTCTGATATAAGGTTGTCCTGAATAATGATTAAATGTTATGCTGAATGATTGTCCTAAAATGATGTTGAGGATTTAGATCTAAAATTTTTATTCTACTGTGTTTGACTCCGTATAAAATTTTAAAATTTCTCTATACAAATATGTCGCCATGTGATGTTGACATCTAACAGTGGTATCAGAGCCATCTCATTAATGCAAGGTTGAGATCAAGATTTTAGATTTAAAATTATTTTTAAATTAAAAATCTAAATTTTATTTGATCATGAAGATGATTTTAGATCTAAAAATCTAATTTTCAGATTTGAAATTAAGAATATTCATGATTGAGGAGATAAAATTTATGAAGTGAAAATTATTTTCGGATCTGAAATTCAAATTGATTTATGTTCATGTGATTTCTTTCAAGATTTGAAAATTATTTTAGATCTAAAAATTTAATTTCTTATAAATTTAATTTCTTATAATTGTTAATCTAAAATTAATGATTATTAAAAGTCATATAATGTCTTGCTTAAAGTTTTTAGATATGTATTTTATCTTAATGTTCATGCATCTCAAATTCTGAATCTAATTTCATATGATGTAAATTTTATTAGATCTGAATTTGTCTTTATTACATGTTCATGCATGAGATGATGTTCATAGATAGAGATATATCTTATGTGATCAATGATAGTTTAGATGTATTCAAATTAGAGTAATTTGATTGAACATAAGATAAAATTATTGAGTTAATCTAAGTTCATTCTGACATAAGATTGTCCTGGCATAACGAGTGTCATTATGTTGTAAAGTTATCCTAGGATGAAAAGAGATTGATTAAATACTATAAAAAATTATAGCATGAACATAAAAGATTATGTGATAATCATAAAATTATGAGATAATCATAAGGACTATATAATAGTCATGCCCGTGTCTTTCATGGATACTTGTAGTGATCATCTTGAATCACTATAAACCCTTGGAGTAGGGTAGTATTGTGAATACATAATTATTTGGTTGGCAATTTGCAATTTATGGAGATATAAACCAATTGGGCTGAACCAATTTGAACTGATTGATCAATTGGTGTCTAAGGCAAGGGATAGAACGATGGTCACTTAATTAGGACCGTTGTCCATGTATGAGGAGCCTCCCACCAATCTTAAACTTATTTGGTCAATTTGGTTGATTAAGTTTCTTACTGGGTGCCTAGATTTGAGTTCACTACACATGTTGCAATTTTGCCTTGATTCGATCTTGGTGAACTAAGTAAGGATCTCTTTAGTAGATCCATATTAATTATGAATTTAATTGGATAAAATATATAATTAAAATTAAAGAGATCTAAATTAAATCTCTTGTATAATATTAAGTCTAGTGGTCTTCCACCATTATAGAGATGTGGGCGTACTACTGATGTTGATTGTTCTCGCAGGTCACAGTGATTCAGTTGCACCGAAAATACACAACCACTCTATTAGCATGGATGCTCTGGATGAAGATGAGGTTGGCCCAATAACTATTAGGTGAGGGATCCAATGATAGCTTTGCATTCACTGATGAATGGTGGATCTGACTTAACTAGAAAATGTGATCAATAACTATTAAGTGAGACTACAGGCTTAGAGATCGAAGTCACTACATCTTACTTAAAGAAGCAATGGACAAAGAGTTATCCACTCATTGGTTTGCACTCATCAATGACTATTAGATGAGGTGCGTGTAAATCAGTGGGACCGCAGTACCCACCAGAAATCTTGTCATAAAAGATTTTCATCTCTTTACTCGAGAAGTATAAGAGATTCAAGAAAATATGGGAGCATATTTATTTTAAAAATCTCTAGAATAAATTTTAAATCAAGTACGAACATCTAATTAGAATCTCTACTCTCTGATAGAATAAATATAGGCTTCTAATCCTCTAGTTTAGAACCAATTGATAATCAATCTAGTTATAAAGACTAGCTTAAAAATCTAAAATAGTTTTAATTCTAAGAAGTTGAGCTAACTAGGATATCCCTATGTTATCAGACCGTTTGACATTGACAAAAGGCAATCAGTTCATAATCATTGTTTGACAATGATTAAGGACTAAGATAAGCTGGAGAAGCTCAGTATATCCAAGCATAAAGAATTGCGAATGGATTTGATCCTGCAATTTCTTATCAATTCATATGGAAGTTTAAAGTAAACTACCACATAAATAAAATTGATTGCATCTTGGTTGAGTTGGTGACTATCGATGGGATCTTGAAGAGTTCAAGGGGAAGAGTTCCTATATATTTGGAGAACCTAGAGAAAAGGATAAGGGACATATCTTCAGAAGGCATGTTGGATCTATTCGATATTAGTATCTAAGCAGATAGTGAGTGTCGTAGGATTGAGAGCTTATCTAAACTCAACACAGACCTAATTTTTAAATTGTAGGAAGAAAAAAAAGACCTATGGAGGTTAAGTTTTCTTCCCACTGGATTTGGGCTAGGTGGTAGTTGGTTGATATAGGATCATGCTTAAATGAATGGTCCCATCTACAAATACTATAGGATTTTCATACCAATCCTATACAAATACCTAGACATGCCCTAAATGTCTCACAGCAGAAGCAATAGAACAAAGTAGTCAAGGAGAAAGCAAGTCTAATAAAAATTTCCTTCCCAAAATCTTGCTCAGATAGATGATACATAATCTTTGCCCCGAGGAGAAAAAGCCTCTCCCCAGTGGGCTGTAGGCAACAATTCCTATGCCAAGTTCTCCAACCAATTTCATAACAGGGAAGAAAGGTAAAACAACAAGAACAACAGCACCAACAACATCAGAACAAATTGTGGGCAACTAATTTCTCTACATGAAAGTTATGCACTGTGGGAGAAAAAGCTCACCTGCAAGTAGGAACTATATCTTCTTCTACATCTCTTGTCCATAAAGACCATTCAAGCTGGACAGCAGTAATTGGATGAACCGCATGTGCCTTCCTGATAGTTGGTGCAGGGGCCTCAGACAACCCTATATATTTTATCTTTCCTTCTTCAACTAGCTTTTTAAGTTCTCCCATCTGGAGAAGCAAAGAATGATCATGGAAGATTTTTATTTAAGAAACTTTTTGCAAGGCATGTGGTGTTTTAGTATGAATCAGAAAGAGATACCCAAACAAATCAGGAGACCTTTTATAAGATGATCAAGAATATCAAAGAGATTAAAGAGACATGATAGCAAACATCAATAATAATTGCACAATTTTACATTTATAAAAAAATATTTAATAAATTTCTAAAACAAAGCTATGAACTCATGGCATGCAAAGCTTTGAGTCCAATGAGAGGCTTGGTGCAATGAAACATGCATACCGTGACTTCGATAGGAATTCGGGTGTCGATCCGGTGCTGATTGTAGAGATCAATGTAGTCAATACCGAGAGCCTTTTCAAGCTTGCCTCGCAGGCAGCCCTCACATATGCCGGATCTCCACAAAACTCCATCGGCCGTCTCCTCGCACCTCCCTCTCCCCGGTACTGAATACCACCCCAAACTTGGTGGCCAGCTCCACCCTTCCTTCAAGGCCTGCATCCATAACCAGGTAACTTAACCAACTCTAAAATACTCTGACACACCTACAATTGAAAAATGGCAGCACAGCATACAAGTCAAATGTATGCAGCTGTTGCGGCCAATCGCCTCGTCGCCCGATCGCCGGGGAGCATGCACCTGCAAAAAGAAGTCCGCACTGATCGGAGGCGGCTCCGGCGGGGACCCTCCGACGGTCAAGTCAGAGAGGTGACTGGGCAACAGTGAAATGTAGACAGAAAGCTCTGAGAGAGAGAGAGAGAAAGGAGCGAGCCTGCGCTTGTGGAGAGACGGGGCGGATCGATCCTTTGCACTGTTGCCTTCCCCGGTTTATATAGTGGAGCACGGTATGGCGCCGTCATTAATGGCGCGGACAAGTGAGGAACTGTCAACTCACTGTGGACTGTCAGAGTCGCCGTGAAAATGTCATGTCGCCGTGTGGCTGTCCAATCACCAGGGTTGACAATGCCCTCGGTGGGACAATGCCCCTAGGTAAGCGCGCCGCATGTCTGTGTCAGAGCTGACAAGGTTTGGCGGCTGTACGGCGATCGGAGGAGTCGGCCGACCCTAGGTCGGTGGCCAGCAGAGTGGCGTCGGGTTCCTCCGTCGGTCGGCGAGTTTCATGTGAGTCGGCCATCAGACCTCTGGGTTCAGTCGGTCGGGATGGATACGCCCGACATATCTTCAGTCGGCGATGGGCCGTTGAATGGCCGGTTGTTAGCCACTGATGGCATCCGTCAGTCGGTCGCCCCGACCGACGATCGATCGGTCTATCGGCCAGTCGGAGTCGTCCGTCGGAGTCGGTCGGGCCGCCAGTCGGTCGGTCGCCAGTCGGTCGGTCCGCCAGTCGGTCGGTCCGACAGTCGGTCGGGCCCTCCGACAGTCGGTCGGTCGGTCGGTGGGTATCCCCCCAACAGTTGCCCCCCTCCACTCCTAAGTCGGGTGGTGAGCTGGCTGATGCTTTCATTCGGGTAGCGATTCCGGACGACTGGGAGTGGATTTGTCGCATGCGTGGATCCGACCGTACCGCCGACTGATCCGATGTCAGACGCCTCATAAATGCCAAGTGATCCGGACCTCTAGTCGGTGTCAGACGCCACGTCTTGTCGTCGTCAGACGTTACGTCGGTGTCAGAAGATCGGGCGCCGGACGATACGGCGTCAGACGACCAGATATTCGGCGCCGATCGTGGGAGAGTGGGCCGCTGTCAGGCATCCCTTCGGGAACGCGAATCGGCGCGGGCGCATGAATGCGGAGCCGCGCTCTGCGTGCCGCGTGTCGAGGTAGTTGGCCGGCGCTCCCTCCGGCATTTAATGTGGGCGGTGCGACCGTCTCGGGACGGGGCGCGCCGAATCCTCCGCCAACCGGCGGGCGCCACGCGTCGCGCATCTGCAGGTCTTTGGTCGGCGCGGAAGCATCTCGGCCGTCGGTCGGCCCTATATATATATAGGACCTCCCGGACCCCTGACCCACACTTGCCATTTTGCTGGGGAAACTCTGTCCGGGCGATTTCTCAGTCGTCGCGGGCAGAGCTCTCTCGCTTTCGGAGGGATCCATCTGGTTCGTGGTCCCCTCTTCTCCTTCTTCTTTCTTCTCTTCTCTTCCTTCTTCTTTCGGTTCCGACATAATGACCAGGAATCCGACCCAGGGAGCTCGGTCGGGGAACCCGACCGACGACTCCCGATCGGCTCCGGAAGATGAGGCCTCCTCGCTTTCGGGGCCGAACGTCGATCGGCTTCGGGAGCACTATCGCATCCCGGAGCAGTTTCGGCTCTCCGCTCCAGGGGCCGACGGTCGGGTCAACAACCCTCCGCCTGGCGACCTGGCGCTATACGTTGAAGACCTTCGTGCGGGTCTTCGGCTTCCGATTTTGGAGTTCGTCCGGAATCTACTAGATTATTACGGACTCTGTCCGGCGCAACTGACGCCGAACTCTGTTCGTTTAATCATTTCCTTCGCGCTGTTGTGTCAGCTCTTGCCGACCAACCCCCGCATTTCACTCTTTCGGACATTCTTTGTGCTCCGACCCCACCCTAAAGCCCGAGGGTGGTGGCTCTTCACCCCCCGAAAGGGTCTTGCCTTCATCACCGATCTTCCATCGTCCATTCATGGATGGAAGAACCAATTCTTTTTTGTTTCCTCCTCCTCTCCCTGGGGCTTTCCTTCTCGCTGGGGTGTGCCCCGAACCGAGGCCAACGACAACAGTCGGGTGGAGGCGGACGACCGGGAGGACTTCCACCGACTGAAAGATATGTCGGTCCCGAAGCAGAGGGAGCTTGTTACCGAACAAGCTCTCTATGATGCCGGCTTGAGTCTGGTCCCCCGAATAGGTATCGCCCGATCCCCCGGCTTTTCTTTTTGTTCGGCTCTTGGTCCGGTTTTTAACATTTTTGTCGGTATTGCAGGGATACCACCAAGGATGAGACCGACGGACGTCGAGATTCGACAGTTTGCGACGAGGAAGAGGCCAGCATCGGGGGCCGGCCCTTCGTTCCCTCCAAAGAAACCAGCTCCAGCTCCGCCGACCGTCGAGGCATCGGCGACCGACCAGTCGGAGCCGGTCATAGCCCTCGCGGCTCCGACGGTCCAAGTAGAGGAGAGGCCGACTGAGGAGGCGGCCGAAGGAACATCGGCGGCTTCGCCGGTGCGGGTGGAGCTGGATGACGTTCGGGAAATCGAACATCGTCCGGTGGCGTCCGTTGGCACGACGGGGGGCGCCGGGTCGAACTCCAGCGTCCCGTCGCTGTCGGTCCCATCGATCGGGGCAGCTGATCGGGGGAAAGCCCTGATGGAGCCCGTGGAGGAGGATAGGTCGGGGAGCCGCTCAATGCCTCCCAGTGCATACTACCCCGAGGGTGCGTCGGCGTTGGCCGACCACAATCTTGCGAGGAGGTTGTGCCAAGGGATCCTCCTCCCAGCCGACGTAGAGTCGCTGCGATCTCGGCAGGTGACCGAGATGCTGTCGCGGTTCTACCCGACGATGGTTAAGGTAAGCTTCGCATCACTTCTCCTTTAACTTAAAAATTTTCCTTGTTATGCGATTCTGACGAGGTTTTTTCCATCGGCAGCTGATCTTCACGATGTCCGAACTGGAAGCCGGGTACCGAAGGTTCGACAACGTTCGAGCAGCCTTCAAGGAGAAGTCGGCGGCGGCCGAGGCTGAGAGGGCAATGTTGGCCGACCAACTTCAGCAATCGGCCGACCGGGAGGCCAAGTTAGTCGACGAGGTCTCCCGGCTCGGGTCCGAACTCCGGTCGGCCAAGAAGGAGGCCAAGCACAAAGGTCGGGCCGTGCGTCGCCTTCGACGCGAACGGGATGGTGCCACCGCCGAACTCCAAGGGGAACGCGAGCAACTTCGGGTCAGCCTGGAGAAGCTCGCCGAAGCCGAAGAGGAGTTGTCCATCGCCCAGATCGATGCCGAAATGGCAAAGGTCGAGGCAGAGTCGGCGAGGCAGGAGCTCGCCCGTGCTGAGGACGAGGCAAGGTCGGCGAGGGAGTCGGCCGATCGGGCGGTGGAGGACTTCCGGTCGTCCGACCAATACCGGGAGGAGATGCTCGAATCGGGCTTCGCCTCATATCGGGTCGGGTTCGAGGACGGTCGGGACACCGTCCATGCCTTGTACCCGAAGTTGGACGTCAGCCGCGTCGTCCCGCCGTTAGCCGAGGAGGAAGGAGCCGAAGGAGAAGGAACCGAGGAGATGGCTGACCAGCCGTCGGGAGGCGTCATCGTGGCGGAGGAAGCCATCCCGGAGCAGGTGCCGACCGAAGTCCCCTTGCCAACTGAAGCCCATCCTTCGACCGCCGACCCAGCGCCACTCATGGCCGATACGCCGATCATCCCCGATCCTCCGTCGGTCGAAGAGATCGACTAGGACGGATGATCGGGCCCTGCCGACTACCTTTACTTTTTGTTTTCTGAAAATACATGTAATCGGGCTTCGACCTGACTTTGTAATTTCTTTTCATCAATGAATGAAACTTCTTTCTTTCTCATTTATTTGCAATGCCGATCATTGCTGCAATGTTGATCGTTAGTCGCTAACTTAAGTAAGTCGCTAACTCACGTAAGTCGGTAGGACTTCGATAACTTGTGCAGCCCCGAAGGTAGAGTGATCCCGACTTTAGGTCGGCTTCTGATAGTCAAAGTCGTCAGTCGGGTGCATCTTTGAGTCGGGAGCCGACCGAACCTGGTAAAGGTTCGGTAGTCGGGCTTCCATAGATGCGTTTAGTCGGTCGTCGTCCGGCGCAGCGTCGGGGAAATGATAGTAAGTCGGGTCCCCATGCCCTTGCGTCGGGTTCTGTGTCTTCCGACATACGGTAGCAAGCCGAATGTCGTTCAGTCGGCCGTAGGTCGGTCGGTAAGTCGTGGATGCGACTAAGGTCGTGTCGTGTGATAGACGGTGGTAAGCCGAATATCCCTCGACCGGCCGTAGCCTGGTCGGAAGTCGCGACGACAGTCGCGTGGGCGTTTAGCCTTTCTTTGGTCGGGGCCCGATCGGCCTGTCGGTCGGTGGTCCGACCGTAGAAGGAGTATGAACTCCCGTCGCAGCAGATGCATCGGCCTTTGTCAAGGGCAGATGCGTTGCCGAAAGTCGAAGGAGTGCAACTCCCGTTCCTAAGAGTCCGTCGGCCCTTGTGAGGGTCCGACGCATCATCGAAGGAGTGTCAGCTCCCGTCATTGTAGATGCATCGGTCCTTGTAAAAGTCCGATGCGTCGTCGATCGTCGAAGGAGTGTTGACTCCCGTAATTGTAGACGCATCGGTCCTTGTAAAAGTCCGATGCGTTACCGATGATGAGGTCGTCGATTTTAGGTGGATGCTAGGTCCACGTCGATACGTTGGGGCTAAGCGCCGATCATTAGTCGAAGAGTTAAGACTCTGAGATTTCAAACCGAACTTGTATTCCGATTATTGAATTACAAAATTCACTGATAATACAGCTTCAAGTTGTCGGCGTTCCAAGTCCGGGGAATGGGCTTCCCCTCAAGGGTCTCCAGCCGATAGGCCCTCGGCCCGTAGGTGTCCGCAACCTTGTAGGGTCCTTCCCAGTTGGGAGCCAGCTTCCCTTGGTCCAAGGGCTTCGACACTTCTGCCTTCCTCAAGACCAGGTCGCCAGGCTTGAAAAGCTTCGGTCTGACCTTGGCGTTGTAGTACCGGGCGACCCTCTGTCGGTATGAAGCCATTCGGATTTGAGCCTCATCTCGTAGTTCGGGGAGGAGGTCCAGGTCGGCCCTCCGACCCTCGGAGTTGTCCGGCTCTCGGTACTGCTCGACCCTTGAAGATGGTAGGCCAATCTCGAGCGGGATCATAGCCTCTGTCCCGTAGGCCAAGCTGAACGGCGACTCCCCGGTCGGGACGCGGGGGGTCGTTCGGTAAGCCCACAGAACGGAGCCCAGCTCGTCGACCCAGAGACCTTTGGCTTCATTCAATCGGGTCTTGAGCCCGTAAAGCAAGGTTCGGTTGGTCACCTCAACCTCACCGTTGGACTGTGGGTGCCCGACTGAAGTCAGTCGGTGCCGGATGTAGAACCTGGCGCAGAAATCTTTGAAGTCTTGGTTGTCGAATTGCCGTCCGTTGTCGGTGATGATGGTGTGCGGCAATCCGAACCTAAAGATGATGGACCTTTGGATGAAGTCCTCCATCTTCCGCTCGGTGATCTGCGCCAAGGGCTCGACCTCGACCCACTTCGTGAAGTAGTAGATGGCGACAACGATGAACTTCCTCTAGCCCGATGCTGGTGGAAATGGGCCGAGAATGTCGACTCCCCACTGGGCGAAGGGCCACGGAGCAACAATGGGAGCGATTCGGCTGGCCGGTTGGTGCTGAATATTGGCATACTTTTGGCATGGCTCGCATCTCCGGACCAACTCTGCCGCATCCTTCTTCATGGTCGGCCAGTAGTAGCCTTGTCGCAGGACCTTGAAGGCTAGAGACTTGCCCCCCAAGTGGTTTCTGTAAATTCCTTCGTGAACCTCTCGGAGAGCGTAGTCGGCGTCGGTCGGCCCCAAGCACCTGAGCAAAGGGAGGGAAAATGACCTTTTGTAGAGTCGGCCATCCATGATCACATATTGCGAGGCCGACCACCGGAGTCGCTTGGCCTCCGCGGGATCTTCGGGACTGATCCCGTCGGTCAGGTACCGGACGATCGGGTCCATCCAACTTAGTTCGGACGTTAGCTGCTGCACTTCTTCGACCCGATCGATGCTCGGCTGCTGGAGGTTTTCGACGAACGTCCGACCCAAAGAGTCGTAGGCCGACGTTGCCAATCTGGAGAGTGCGTTGGCACGGACGTTCTCCGACCTGGGGATGTGGGAGATCTCGAAATACTCAAGGCGCACCATGAGGTCCTTCACTTTCTGGAGGTACTTGATCATGGTCGGATCTCGCGCCTCGAAGTCGCCCTTGACCTGCCCCACGATCAGCTGAGAGTCGGAGAATGCCCGGAGGCTGTCGATGCCCAGCTCCTTCGCCATCCTCAGGCCAGCGAGGAGTGCCTCGTATTCGGCTTGATTGTTGGAGGTCTTGAAGTCGAACCGGAGGGCGTATTCGGTGACTACCCCGTCCGAATTCGTGAGCAGGAGCCCGGCCCCGCTTCCCTGAGCGTTTGAGGCTCCGTCGATGTGGAGTACCCAGGTGGAGATCGGGTCTGACTCAGAGACCGCATCTCGTCCCGGGTCTTCAGCTCCCGACCCTGGGTCGGTCGTCGGGCATTCGGCGATGAAGTCGGCCAGGACCTGGGCCTTCAGGGCAGGCCTTAGTCGGTACTGAATGTCGAACTCGCTAAGCTTCATCGCCCACTTTGCGAGTCGTCCGGATGTGTCGGGTCGGCGCAGTATCGCCCTCAGGGGCTGATTGGTGAGTACCACTATGGCGTGGGCCTGGAAGTATGGTCGAAGCCGTTGCGCGGAACGGTCAGGGCGAAAATCATCTTTTCCGTCTCCGAGTATCTGGCTTCGGCGCCGTGGAGCACTTTGCTGGTGTAGTAGATGGGCTGATGAGTTCGGCATTCGTTTTCTCGAACGAGCACCGAACTGATCGCCTCGGAAGATGTGGCCAAATAGAGATACAAGGTCTCCCCGACCTGCGGCTTTACGAGCAGCGGCGGGGAAGCCAAGTACCTTTTCAGGTCTTCGAAGGCCTGTTCGCACTCATCCGACCAAGAGAAACCGTTTGCTTGACGCAAAGTCTTGAAGAACGGGAGGCACCTTTCAGCTGATCGGGAAATAAATCGGCTAAGAGCGACGATTTTTCCGTTCAGCTGTTGGACCTCCTTCTTGGTGTTCGGATGACGCATGTCGAGGATTGCCTTTATTTTCTCAGGGTTGGCCTCGATCCCTCTCTGAGAAATGAGGAATCCGAGGAACTTCCCTGAGGTCACCCCGAAAGCACACTTGGTCGGGTTGAGCTTCATTCGGTGTCGTCGAAGGGTGCAAAAGGTCTCCTCGAGATCCTGAACGTGGTCCGGGATCTGCGCACTTTTCACCAGCATGTCGTCCACGTACACCTCCATGTTGCGCCCGATCTGGTCTTTGAAGACCTTATTGACGAGTCGCTGGTAGGTGGCGCCGGCGTTCTTCAGTCCGAAGGGCATCACCCGATAACAGTAGAGGCCCTTGGGAGTCACGAACGCGGTGTGCTCCTCGTCTTCAGCGCCATCCGGATCTGGTTGTACCCGGCGAAGCGTCCATGAAGCTGAGCAGTCGGAATCCGGACGTCGCATCCACCAGCTGGTCGATCTTCGGAAGTGGGAAGCTATCTTTGGGCAGGCTCTGTTTAGGTCGGTATAGTCGATGCAGATCCTCCACTTCCCGTTGGCTTTCTTGACCATGACAACATTGGCGAGCCAATCGGGATACGTGGATTCCCGAATGAAGCCTGCTTCGAGTAGCTTGTCCACTTCTTCGTCGATGGCCCTCTGCCTCTCTGGGGCGAAGGACCTTTCTTCTGCCTCACCGGCTTCATCGTCGGGTCGATGTTGAGTCGGTGAGTTATTTTTCTGGAGGGATGCCCGACATATCTGCTGCCGACCAAGCAAATATGTCGGCGTTGGCCGTCAGCAGCTCCGCCAGTCGGCGTCGTTCGGCGTCGGGCAATTGAGACCCGACCCAAACTTTCCTGTCGGGATTTTCTTCTATCGGGATCGCCTCGAGCTGCTCGACCGACGAACCCCGTTCTTCCTCCTCCTTTTGGTCCAGCTTGTCGATTGTCAGAGGATCCTTCGACTCGTCGCTTTGAGCGAAGATTTGGAAGCATCGTCGGGCGAGCTGTTGATCTCCGCGCATCTCCCCGACTCCATTTTTGGTCGGAAATCGAACAAGGAGATGGTACGTCGAGACGATCGCCTTGAGGGCATTCAATCCGGGTCGGCCAAGTATGGCATTGTAGGCCGAAGGAACTTGGACGACCGCGAAAGTGAGGGAGACCGTGCTTTGCCGTGGTTCGGTGCCGACCGTCACGGGCAGGGTGATTTCTCCCTCTGTCGTGACAGCGTCTCCGGCAAAGCCGATCAGGGGCACAGGGACCCTCCTAAGTCGGTCAGTTGACAGTCGCATTCGGGAGAAGGTCGAGTAAAACAAAATATTTGTCGAACTTTCATTATCAACAAAAATTTGTTTTACATCATAATTGGCTATTGTCGCCGACACAACAACAGCGTCGTCGTGGGGGTTTCGATGCCCCGAACGTCATCTTCTGTGAAGGTGATTGCATCGTCCGGGCGTGGCCTTTTCGTCGGCTCCCCTCCTGCAGACGTCCCCGGGCCCAGCCGCTTGGAGATCATGTTAATGACTCCGGCCATCGGCTGGTTGGTCGCCGCCTCTTCAGTCGGCTGGGGGCGTCGATCGGCAACTGGTTGGGTCGGCGGACCCTTCCAGAATTTGCCGAGGTACCCCCGGCGGATGAGATTTTCAATCTCATCCTTCAACTGGATGCACCGCTCGGTGTCGTGGCCGTGGCTTCGGTGGAACCGACAGTACTTCCGACGGTCGAGGCCTTTTGCCTTCAGAGGTGGAGGCCGTCGCAGGTATTCTTCTCCCTCGATCTCCATCAGGATCTGCGCACGGGGAGCGGAGAGAGGAGTGTAGGAGTCGTACCTGGGATGCACCGGCCTCGAAGTCTGCCGTCGGGGCGATTTTTGGATCTGTCGGGGTGGAGAGAGCCGACTATCGGTCGGGGGTCTGCTTGGTTCGGCGGGCTCCCGACCTTTCCTCCGCTTCTCCTTCGGGCCTCTGGGCTCGGCCAAGCGTCGGTCGGACGCTCCTTCGTCCGTGCGCATATACTTGTATGCGCGCTCCAGTAGCTCGGCATAAGTCCGGGGGAGGGTCTTGTCCAGAGAATAAGTGAATCGGGACACCCTCAGGCCCCGCTTCATGGCTGAGACAGCCATGTCTTCGTTTAGGTCCCGGACCTCGAGCGTGGCCGCGTTGAATCGCGCCACGAAGTATCGGAGCGTCTCGTTTTCCCCCTGCTTGAGGGAGAAAAGGCTGTCCGACGTTCGCGGCGGCTTTCGGCTGGTGCTGAAATGGGCCACGAACGAGTGCTCGAGCTGTCCGAAGGAATGGATACTTCCCGATCGGAGACTGGAGTACCAAGCCCTGGCAGCCTTGCGGAGTGTGGCGGGGAAGCCGATGCAAAAAAGAGCGTCGGTTGCCCCTTGAATTGTCATGAGAGCTTTATAGCTCTCGAGGTGGTCGACTGGGTCGGTGGAGCCGTCGTATGGCTCCACGTGTGGCATCTTGAACCGACTGGGAATCGGTTCATCGAGGACCAGTCGGGAGAGAGGTTGGGCGGTCTGGAAGTTGACATCGTTCGAAGACTTCTGGCCGTCCGTTTGCAGTTGAGCGAGTCAGCGATCGATTTCCTCGAACCGTCGCTCGTAGTCGTCCGCTCGTCGATGCTGGGAGACCCCAGGAGTGGAGTTTCCAGAGGATTCTGAGAGGGAGGCCGACGGCGTGCGCGGCCGCTTCTCCTTCCTTGCCCGTTCCAACGGGGAGGGAGAGGGCCGCTGGGACCGTCGGTCGTCGCGCCGTGGTCGTCCCTCCTTCCCTCCGTGGGAGCGCTGTTGGGAGCGCTCGCATGGAGGCGACAGGGATTGGCGCGGTCGTCGGTGGCTGCTCCTGGAGGGCATAGGTCGGGCCGCCGGTTGCTGCTGGAGGCTTTTGACTGCGTCGGTCAGTACGGTCATCTGTCGTACGATGGCCGCAATTTGGGCCTCCGTGGTCACTGCAGGGCGCGGAGAGCTAGGCTCCGCCGTCGGTGGTGGCGGGGAGGCCTCTTCCCGACGGGAAGAGCGCCTGGCCAACCCAGTGACTCTCGATCGTTGAGCTCTTATCTTTGTCATGCTGTCCCCTACCTGGCGCGCCAATCTGTTGCGGCCAATCGCCTCGTCGCCCGATCGCCGGGGAGCGTGCACCTGCAAAAGGAAGTCCGCACTGACCGGAGGCGGCTCCGGCGGGGACCCTCCGACGGTCAAGTCAGAGAGGTGACTGGGCAACAGTGAAATGTAGACAGAGAGCTCTGAGAGAGAGAGAGAGAGAAAGGAGCGAGCCTGCGCTTGTGGAGAGACGGGGCGGATCGATCCTTTGCACTGTTGCCTTCCCCGGTTTATATAGTGGAGCACGGTATGGCACCGTCATTAATGGCACGGACAAGTGAGAAACTGTCAACTCACTGTGGACTGTCAGAGTCGCCGTGAAAATGTCATGTCGCCGTGTGGCTGTCCAATCACCAGGGTTGACAATGCCCTCGGTGGGACAATGCCCCTAGGTAACCGCGCCGCATGTCCGTATCAGAGCTGACAAGGTCTGGCGGCTGTACGGCGATCGGAGGAGTCGGCCGACCCTAGGTCGGTGGCCAGCAGAGTGGCGTCGGGTTCCTCCGTCGGTCGGCGAGTTTCATGTGAGTCGGCCATCAGACCTCTGGGTTCAGTCGGTCGGGATGGATATGCCCGACATATCTCCAGTCGGCGATGGGCCGTTGAATGGCCGGTTGTTAGCCGCTGATGGCATCCGTCAGTCGGTCGCCCCGACCGACGATCGGTCGGTCTATCGACCAGTCGGAGTCGTCCGTCGGAGTCGGTCGGGCCGCCAGTCGGTCGGTCGCCAGTCGGTCGGGCCGTCAGTCGGTCGGGCTGCCAGTCGGTCGGGCCCTCCGACAGTCGGTCGGTCGGTCGGTGGGTATCCCCCCAACAGCAGCTATATCTCTATATAGAAAGAGGCTATTTCTATGTTTCAAACCCGTAACATATCGATCATAATAGAGCAATCTTATCATTATATCAAGGATCACCCATCCAACACATCTAAACTATAAAAGAAAAAAAAATAGGGGGGGAAATTGGAATGAAGAAGGGACCTTGCCAAGGAGGAGCTCATTGGTGAAGGGGCCATAGACGTCGGCGGTGTTGAGGAAGGTGACACCGGCGTTGACTGCATGGTGGATGAGTGCAATCATTTCAGGATCAGGTTTTGGAAGCCCGAAGAAAGCAGACATTCCCATGCAACCAAGGCCTTGGGCAGAGACCTCGAGTGTGATAGCCCAGCCAGCCCAAACAAACCAAAAAAAAAATGATGAAGACTCCCACAGAGAGTCTTCTTCTCCCGACCGGCTCCTAATCGGAGTCGGAAACCTCACCGGAGAGGAGTCAAACTCCTCTCCTTTGGTTCTATTTAAAGGGGAGACCCTTCTCCCTTCTTCCTACCAAAGAATCCCGGGGCAAAACCGCGGCACTCGCCGAAAATTTCTTCACGGAGACCCGTCCTTGTGCCATCCAATTTTCTCGCCGGAAAAGCCTCACCGGCGTCGGAGGTAAGCTTCCTCCCCTTCCTCTCTCCTCCCCCTTCCTTCCCGTGCCGATGTGCACGCTCGCCGGCGACCGAAGTTGCCGGATTTTGTTGCGAAAGAATTTTTTTTTTTTTTTGCCATTTTTCATCGCCGGTGGTCACCGTCGACCATCGCTTTGGCCGCCCCTTGCCATCTGAATGTCTCCTCTCCTGCCGAAGGTCGTCCCATGCCGGCTGCGCCGCCGGCCGGCCACCAAACGAGGGGACCTCACGGTCCCCTGTTTCAGCCCAAAACAAGTCCACGGGAAGAAGAAAAGAAAAAGAAGAAGAAGAAGGAAAAGAAAAAGAAAAAGAAAAGAAGAAGAAGGAAAAGAAAAGAAAAAGAAGAAAAAGAAAAGAAAAAGAAGAAAAAGAAAAGAAAAAGAAAGAAGAAAGAAGAAAAAGAAAGAAGAAAAATAATATGATAATAATATAATAATAATAAATAGGATTTTCTCCTCTCTCTTCCATGAAGAAAAAGAAAAAAAAGAGAGAGAGAGAAAAGAAAAGAAAAAAAAATCATTAAATTAATTAATAAATAATGATATAAATAATAAAATATGAGAAAGAGAGTTTCTCTCTCTTCCCTCTCTCTCTTCAGCCTGAACTAGTATTTTCTCTCTATAGAATTGGACTTTCTCTCTCTACTTTCTCTCTCTAGAATCCTCTTTCTAGATTATTTCTCTCTCCTAAGATTTTTAATTTTGAGAAGAATGATGATGAATTTAAATGATTCTCGTAATGAATTTTTGATCTGTGATCGTCAGACGATACACCGACATCCACTTTGATCAGATCAGGTATTTTTAGATTTTATTTCTCATGATCTTATTGAATTATCCACATGATAATTTTAGCATGATTTGATCTGATTGATCAGAATTTGTTGAATCATATTGTCTGAAGAATTCAAGATGAGTTTTCTCTCTCTAGAATTTTCTCTCTCTTGATTGATTCTCTCTCTAAAAAAAAGATTAGTGAATGAAAAAATTTCTTTTAATAAGTCTGATCTGATTTTAATGAAGAACCCTGATCTATGATTGTCAGACAGCGTACTGGCACCCACCTTAATCAGACTATGAATCTTTAGATTTGGTTATCCATGATTTCGATCTAGCCATGATTTGATTTGATCATGTTGGTTTCACCAATTGAGATATTGGACCAATCGTAATGTTGGATTGTGTCACCTGATCAATTTGAATTGTACCTCATGAATTCTCTCTCCTCTAATTTTCTCTCTCCACTTGATTTTATGAAATCGATGAAGAAATCTCGGTCCTATCACTTCGAATCCGATTTGATCTGATAGTCAAATTTTGGATCGTTTAGGTCCTAATTAGATTTTGATTAGATGAAATTAGATGATCGGACCCAATCTAAACCGTTGAAATATGGTATTCGTATTCTTTCTAATTATTGAAATTGATTCTGTATAGGATTGTGGATGTTTGATCATGGGATATCGCAATATGATCTATGAACAGAATTTTTTAAAGAAAATTTATAGAATTATGTGGATTTATTGGAATGCGTTCGAGGTAAGTAATGTTTCACTTTTTCTAGATTTATCGGTAAATTATAATGTATTCTTCTGACATGATTTGTGAAACGATGCATGAATTGAATGAATGGTATTTTGTTATGAAAATATCTTATTTGAAATGTTATGATGAAGCATGATTGAATATATTGATTTCATGATGCATTATATTGATTGATTTCGATACTACATGATTATATATTTTATTATCAAAATTAGAATATGAAACATGATTTATGAAGAATTATGATATAAGAAACAATAAGAATTGACAACCTGACTATGTAAAGGACCCTGCCAATGGGGGCATATACGTTGGCAATTGATTGTCCTGAGGGTTTATGTCACGAGCGAGACCAGCGACATGTCGTCAGAGAGACCAGCGACAAACCGCCAGCGAGACCAGCGGTTTCAAAGGACATGGCTGCCAGATGATTCGCAGCCTACCGCAAGCAGATACGCGGTATTATGACCCTGCTACAGGGAAAATATGGTCATAGCTCATGGTTGACGAAAAAAAATTGAAGAACAAAAGAAATTAAAATCCCGAAAGAAATTTGAATTTTCGAAGAAGAAATGAACTTGACATGAATTATATTGCATAATTGAAATTGATTTCGAATTGATGAACTCTATATGCTTATTTTATATAAATGATTATTTACTTAAATGCCTGATGAAATCTGTTGGAAAGTGATCATTGCTTACTGAGCTGTCTAGCTCATTACCTCCTATTTTACTATTTTTACAGATGTTGAAGAATTAAGATGATACAAGATATAAATGGAAGAGTGATCAGAAGCAGAATCTTCATACTTTTATTTTAGGTTGAAAGGCTTATTGAATTTGATGCAAAGCCTTTGAATCGTTGTTGAATTTATTGAGATATTAAAGAAAAAGTTTAGGTCGTTATATTTTAGATTTAAATTGTTGACTAATTATTCCGCTGTTGTTTTAGGATAGTATGATAAGATGCCTTGCATGCTTATGGGAAGAGTTTTCTATGAGTATGCGGCGGTTGCCATGATCCTCGATTCAAAATCTCGGGTCGGAGGCGTGACAATTAAAGTGGTATCAGAGCATAAGTGGATAAATTATGAAACATAGAATCAGATATAGAATGGATGTAAGTGGATAGACACCAGGGATATTATAGTGTAGATCTTTGATGATTGTAGTGGGAGAAATATTTATAAATTTTGATTAAACATTGAGATTATGTATGAAAGGATCACAATAAATTATAACATATAGAATTTGAAATATGATGGATGATCTATTGATCATGATATGATTAGTTAGATCTTGATCGAAAGTAATCACAAAAGGATTGATATAAAAATTGAATTGTGCATTATGGTTATTAATTTGATCATTGGTTATTCAGTATCACAAAGGATGAATCGTAAGTTCAAATTCGATGTGAGAATAATATTATGATATTACTTCTAGTTGAGAGATTGACTATTATTGGCAAGATAAAGATTTGATAATAAAATATTATTCCAGAATGGGCTAAGAAAAATCATTTATGATGCTTGATTGGAATATTTATCGAAATTGAATTTGGTATGTGGATTATATATAAAGTGGCATATTATGATGAATACATATTTGAGGATATTGCAAAGAAACCTATGTCTTATTGATGAAATTGATTTTGAGATTATAGGATATTCATCATACTGGAAGCTTTAATCATCATCCTTAGATCTAAATAATGGATCTTATTATGTCTCTTGGAGACTACATGATGTGTATAAAATTTTAATTTAAAGACTTCGTATCTAAGTTGATCAAGAGATTTTTCTGATATTATTGTTGAGGTTGTTAATGAAAAATTGATATCTTCAGATTAAGATAAAAGATCTGATTTATATTTATTTCAGACTAAGGGATCCATGTGAATTTTATAATTTAAAATTTTGGATTTAGAATTGATATAGAGTTCCTTTGCTTTTGTTAACGAGGTCCTTAATTGAATCTACTATTAAATGGAGATTTGATTTTTGAAGCTTGTATGATTGTTATGAAAGGATATTTGATAGATATTGAAGATTCTGATGATAGAAATTTTAGAAAAAAAAATAACAATAATAATGATTTGAAATTCATATATATTCAGATTATGTCCAAATTTGATGGAGCATCGAAGAATTTTCTCGTTGATTTGACTTATAAAGATTTTTGGTTTGAAAATTATCGAATTGAATTGATATGAGAATTGAGATTTGATTCATATTGATTATAGTAAATCTATATGATGGTTTAAATATGATATTGGACTCAAGGGTTAATCAAGATTATTGTACACCAGTAAAGGTATGAATGAGAATCGAAAGTTAATCTTTGATTTCAATTGAAATTTGAAATTTTTGGATAAAAAAATAATTTGATCAAACTTTTTTTGGTGAACCTAAGAAATTTTGATTGTTAGATCAGAGTGCGCAGCGGAAGCATGGTAATCTGGATTACTTTGAGTAAGTCAAGAATGTTGATTCTTTGAGTCAAAGAATTATGATAAATGATATGGTTTGATACAAAAATTTATTGATATTAGAAAGAATAATATTTTAAAATTTTGAATTATTTTAGATATCCTAATGTGATTTTTAAAAGTAGAGCTTCCATCTACTATGCTACAAAAATAATTAGCATCCTAATTCTAGGATGAGTGGACCTTTGATTTTTGATTTTAGATTTAGAATATTTAGAGATAAATTTTTTCTATCTTAGAATTAAATTTTATAATTCTCTATTTATTAGAAAGAATTTGAGATTATTTATCGAATGATGATTTTGATCTTAGATTAGTATACTCAAATAATTATCTCCAGGGTATAATGAAATTTGAAGTTAGAACTCTTTTGATTATTATTATTTCTCAGACTGAATGAAAAAGATTGAGGTTATCTATTGATATTGACGATTGTTCTACAAAAGATAGATTGGAGTTATTCATAATTTGATAATGAATCGATTAATTAAGAGTTGTTAATGTTTAGATAAAGAAAATTGATATACTTACTTAGAATAGAGACATTGATTTTGATTATAAGAAAAATATAGTTTTGATTTAGATCAATTTTTGAGTTACTGATTTTTATTATGGAATGACTTAATGATAAAATTTACTTCAAGAATTAGAATATTTAAGAGTTTGAGGGTTTGAGTAAGAAAATTTCGATGACTAGAAATAGTGATATTGATTCAATCAACAATGGTGATATTGATCTTTATGAAATGACTTAATGATGAAGTTGCATCAAGAAATAAAATATCAAAAGTTCGAGAATGAGATTGAAATCTTCAACCTTTGAAAGTACGAATAAGAGAAAATATTTTAAAATTTTGATTGATTGAGATGTCATCATATGATTCATAGAAGTATATTTTCCTATCTTATGATGGGTTAAAATTAAGGGTGGTTAATATTTTGAAATAAATAAATAAATGAATGAATGATGATGAATGAAGCTCTTATGCAAGAATAGAGACATTGACTTTTTCTATTCACAAGAGATAGATTTGATTTTAATTTGAGTCATGAGATATTGAATATTAATTTTTACAGGAAATAAGATCATAATTTCGAAATCTTGAAACATTGAAAATCTTTGAGACGTGGATCTTGATAAATAAGAAAATGAAGGTTCCGTTTCAGATAGATATTTGATGTACCAACTTTTTCTTATGAAATGATTTAAGAATGAATTTATATCAAGAATTAGAATATTTGTGGAGAGATCAAGTAAGAAACTATGAAGACTCAAGCAAGAAAAATTTTGAGGACGAAATTTCTTTTAGAGGGAAGAATGTGATAGCCCAGCCAGCCCAAACAAACCAAAAAAAAAAAATGATGAAGACTCCCACAGGGAGTCTTCTTCTCCCGACCGGCTCCTAATCGGAGTCGGAAACCTCACCGGAGAGGAGTCAAACTCCTCTCCTTTGGTTCTATTTAAAGGGGAGACCCTTCTCCCTTCTTCCTACCAAAGAATTCCGGGGCAAAACGGCGGCAATCACCGGAAATTTTTCACGGAGACCCGTCCTTGTGCCATCCAATTTTCTCGTCGGAAAAGCCTCGCCGGCGTCGGAGTAAGCTTCCTCCCCTTCCTCTCTCCTCCCCCTTCCTTCCCGTGCCGATGTGCACGCTCGCCGGCGACCGAAGTCGCCGGATTTTGTTGCGGAAGAATCTTTTTTTTTTTTGCCATTTTTCCGTCGTCGGTGGTCACCGTCGACCACGGTTTGGCCGCCCTTGCCGTCGGAATGTCTCTCTCTGCGATGGTCGCCCATGCCGGCTGCGCCGCGGTCGGCCACCCAACGAGGGGACCTCACGGTCCCCTGTTTCAGCCCAAAACAAGTCCACGAGAAGAAGAAAAGAAAAAGAAGAAGAAGAAGAAGGAAAAGAAAAAGAAAAAAGAAAAGAAAGAAGAAAGAAAAGAAAAGAAAAAAAAGAAAAGAAAAAAGAAGAAAAAGAAAAGAAAAAGGAAAAGAAAAAAAAAAGAAAGAAGAAAAATAATATGATAATAATATAATAATAATAAATAGATTTTCTCCTCTCTCTTCCGTGAAGAAAAAGAAAAAAAAAAGAGAGAGAAAGAAAAGAAAAGAAAAATCATTAAATTAATTAATAAATAATGATATAATAATAAAATATGAGAAAGAGAGTTTCTTCTCTTCCCTCTCTCTCTTCAGCTTGAACTAGTATTTTCTCTCTCTAGAATTAGACTTTCTCTCTCTACTTTCTCTCTCTAGAATCTTCTTTCTAGATTATTTCTCTCTCCTAAGATTTTTAATTTGAGAAGAATGATGATGAATTTAAATGATTCTCGTAATGAATTTTTGATCTGTGATCGTCGGACGATACACCGACATCCACTTTGATCAGATCAGGTATTTTTGATTTTATTTCTCATGATCTTATTGAATTATCCACATGATAATTTTAGCATGATTTGATCTGATGATCAGAATTTGTTGAATCATATTGTCTGAAGAATTCAAGATGAGTTTTCTCTCTCTAAAATTTTCTCTCTCTAAATTTTCTCTCTCTTGATTGATTCTCTCTCTAAAAAAAGATAGTGAATGAAGAAATTTCTTTTAATAAGTCTGATCTGATTTTAATGAAGAACCCTGATCTATGATTGTCAACAGCGTACTGGCACCACCTTAATCAGACTATGAATCTTTAGATTTGTTATCCATGATTTCGATCTAGCCATGATTTGATTTGATCATGTTGGTTTCACCAATTGAGATATTGGACCAATCGTAATGTTGGATTGTGTCACCTGATCATTGAATTGTACCTCATGAATTCTCTCTCCTCTGATTTTCTCTCTCCACTTGATTTTATGAAATCGATGAAGAACTCGTCCTATCACTTCGAATCCGATTTGATCTGATAGTCAAACTTTGGATCGTTTAGGTTAATTAGATTTTGATTAGATGAAATTAGATGATCGGACCCAATCTAAACCGTTGAAATATGGTATTCGTATTCTTTCTAATTATTGAAATTGATTCTGTATAGGATTGTGGATGTTTGATCATGGGATATCGGATATGATCTACGAAAGAATTTTTGGAAAAAAATTTATAGAATTATGTGGATTTATTGGAATGCGTTCGAGGTAGTAATGTTTCACTTTTTTTAGATTTATCGATAAATTATAATGTATTCTTCTGACATGATTTGTGAAACGATGCATGAATTGGATGAATGATATTTTGTTATGAAAATATCTTATTTGAAATGTTATGATGAAGCATGATTGAATATATTGATTTCATGATGCATTATATTGATTGATTTCGATACTACATGATTATATGTTTTATTATCGAAATTAGAATATGAAACATGATTTATGAAGAATTATGATATAAGAAATAATAAGAATTGACAACCTGACTATGTAAAGGACCTGCCAATGGGGCATGTACGTTGGCAATTGATTGTCCTGAGAGTTTATGTCGCCAGCGAGACCAGCGACATGTCGCCAGAGAGACCAGCGACAAACCGCCAGCGAGACCAGCGGTTCCAAAGGACATGGCTGCCAGATGATTCGTAGCCTACCGCAAGCAGATACGCGGTATTATGACCCTGCCACAGGAAAAATATGTCATAGCTCATGGTTGACGAAAAGAATTGAAGAACAAAAGAATTGAAATTTGGAAAGAACTTGAATTTTGAAAAAAGAAATAAATTTGGCATGAATTATGTTGCATAATTGAAATTGATTTCGAATTGATGAACTCTATATGCTTATTTTTATAAATGATGAAATCTGTTGAAAAAGTGATCATTGCTTACTGGGCTGTCTAGCTCATTACCTCCTATTTTACTATTTTTACAGATGTTGAAGATTAAGATGATACAAGATATAAATGGAAGAGTGATCAGAAGCAGAATCTTCATACTTTTATTTTAGGTTGAAAGGCTTATTGAATTTGATGCAAAGCCTTTGAATTGTTGTTGAATTTATTGAGATATTAAAGAAAAAGTTTAGGTCGTTATATTTTAGATTTAAATTATTGACTAATTATTCCGCTGTTGTTTTAGGATAGTATGATAAGATGCCTTGCATGCTTATGGAAGAGTTTTCTATGAGTATGCCGGTGGTTGCCATGACCCTCGATTCAAATCGTGGGTCGGGGGCGTGACATATATTAATGGTTTATGATGATGTATTAATGACTATGATTATGATGATTGATTGATGAACCTGATCAGTGTTACCCATGTAAGTTTGTGGCTCGAGGTGTTGTTCATCTATTCAAAATTGAGGCTCCCTACTTACATGCTTACATGTACTCTTTTGGCCTTCTTGGATTCATGATTGTATGTTTTCTTAAACCTGATGATGACTTGGACTAGCATCTTATCCACAGGCACTCAGCAAATCTATCTTTTCTGTTCTCTATTTTGGGGGCAGAGTTTCTTCTAGATAGCAGATTCAACAAATGGTTGTCCAGATTGACTGGAGTAGGAAAGAAAAAGGAAAAGAAATGAAGAAAGGCAAATAGTTATTAAGTGAACATTTTCATAATTTGTGATTCTAAGATTATCCACCCAATAATCTTTATACACCCAAAATTCAGAAGCGATTGCATATCTGTTGATTGAAGTCTGAAGACCTGTAAAGAGGACTTAAGAAAACTATTGGCTGTGTACTTGTGACACTGAGATATATGCGAATCATAATTTAGTATGTTAAAAAAATAAAATAAAAATCCTCACTCAAGTGTATTATTGGTCCAAAAAAATCTTTTGCCTTCATGCTCCATCAAAATTTCTACTGACAAAATCAGTTTAAACAGAGAACAGTTAGCAAAGAATTGTTACGGTGGTTTTCAAATCGAGTAGGTGGCGTGTAAATATTGTTAGCTTCAGCTAATGTTTACTCCTCATACAAATTTTCATAAATGATTAGAATTTAGGAAACTCTCTGTTTGTATGGGCTAGGTAACTCTCAAAACAGTCAAACTAATTCTCCTCCGCCCATAAAAAGTTCTGATGCTTGATATCTTAATTCCTTAATTTGGGCAAATCTATATGGGTATCATGTAGTGTGCCACCTTTTCCTCATAGACATGATTGCTTTTGAGACTCACAAAAGAACTGCAAGAAAAGACAACCCCCACATCAAAACCATTTGGTGGGTGAATAATCACCTAAGAAGAGGGTGTTACACCCAAAGAGTGTGCCTAAGTTATTTTTGCTATGTAACTTTTGACCGGAGAACGGGATGTTTTTGTTAAAAAGTTTTATGCATGGATGGCAGTCTTGATGCCCATAACAAAAATTTTTTGCATGCTTTGACTGGGTGATCGGTTAGCCACGTCACCCTCCTCCCCAAGGCCAGCATCCCCAATCCATACGTCTCATACTCTGGCTTTACTTTTGCTTTTAGACGTTACATCGTACAGTAGAGTGTGGGTATCTTAGACAAAGGTTATATTGATGGCAGTCCAGATGACTACGTCTGTGCTTCACTATGTGATGATTAGAATGATGGAAAAAAGAGAGGGAGACCGCTGAGTTAAGAGCATATTTGATCGGAGACAGTGGAACTCCAAAGTAGATATAAAAATGGATGATTATTTAATTGGAGGGGATTCCATTTTCATTCTAATTTTATGAAGTGAATAGATGCTGTAGTCTCTTAAAATCCAATCTAGATTTTCAGATAATGTTCAATCCCATTAACATTCCGATTCTGATTTT
Source organism: Elaeis guineensis (assembly GCF_000442705.2). Taxonomy (NCBI): domain Eukaryota; kingdom Viridiplantae; phylum Streptophyta; class Magnoliopsida; order Arecales; family Arecaceae; genus Elaeis; species Elaeis guineensis. The sequence goes on from NC_026000.2 coordinate 131,496,518, forward strand.
AATTGGGAACTAAATATGTAGAAAAATACGATAGTTTCAATTTTTATTTCGAATCCGATTCCGATCATTAACTAAATACATCCTAGGGGTTAAGATAGCCTTTATAATGTTTCTCTACAAGAACCAAATCCAAGGCGCACATGTGTGTGTGTATATAGACACACACATGCACCTATCAAACTCCATTTCATGCCTTCTCTGCTTTGGTGGTCACATGGAATGCATAGAGTCAGGTGTGTTGTCAAGAGTTGGTTGGTTTCATTGAGTGGAGCAAGTTGTTGGTGGATTCAAGCATTGGTGGGGCCCGAGTCGTATCAAAACTGCTTGGAAAGAACAATTAATATGTGCGGTGCTCAATTACGTCCAGCTCTACTCGATGCAAAGTGAATATGTTGTCATAACGAAGACATGAATTTATGTACCTATTGGTGCATGTCATATCTACCAAGCATATTTAATGATGTAAAGATATCTTAGAAACTTGACATGAAAAACAAATATAAACCTTTATCTGGTAGAACAAATACAAGACTCTTCCATACAAACGTTAACGGCCGTTGTGACCAACCACCATATTATAGTGATATAAACGTGGAGCTTTGTTATATTTAAACCGTTATAATACTTTACCAAGGGCGTCTGCATGTTAATATAAAACATAAAAAAAAAAAAAAAAAAAAAGCTCAAGCCAAGAACTTTCTTTTCTTTTTTTATTAAATAAGACTCGAAGTCAGATATTTATACATTAAAAATTGTTAAACTGGATTGTTTGGGAACATTAAGCATCGCTGGAATTCAATTCACAAATGGATTGGTCCAAACACCATTATCCAAATCTATCCAACCTTCTACTGGATTATTACTAGTGGGGTCCAAGAATCCCGCACTTGATCCCCTCCTTGTTGTATCGTCCTCGCGGTGAATTTATGCGCCATGGGTTCTTAAATTCGCTTCTAAACCATTCCTGCGTCCTTCCGTTTTCCTCGCGGTGAATTTATGCGCCTTGGCAAACGGATACCACGGCGAAACAATTAAAATCCTCCCTGTCGTCGTCGGATCGCCATCCGACGGTTCGTCACCGTTTGCCAACAGAAAACGGAGACCTACTCCTCGCCTCCCGCCAGTGGTGTAACCACCTTCCTTTCTAAGGAGGAATCCATAGACCCGGCTGGGCCCCACGACCGATCTAAACGTGTCGAATTTTTATTGGCTTTAGATTGGACTGATCTCGTCCCACTTGTTTTCCGGAAAAACAAAATTACGTAGGGTTCCATTTGATTGTGGTATAGAAAAATGAATGCTAGGTTAGATTACTATCTTTCATATTAAAAAAAAAAAAAAGAAAATAATGGATCTCGTGTTTACAAAAATCATAAAAATTGATATTTGATAAATTTTTAAATAATAATAATTTATATTTGATAAAACTATTTTTAATAAAATTAATATATAATTATTAAATTTATTTTAATATTTTTTAAATTTATTAAATAAAATTTTTTATAAAAAAATTAAGATGTAGATAGCATTATGTAAAGAACTATATAATTATAATCATTATATAAAATACTACAGTATTACATTATCATAGTATTTTTTAATAAAATAATATTACATTATATTAGTATAATATTTCTTTATAATAATATAGTATTATTTTATTATATTATATTAGTGTAGTATTTCTTTACAATAAGATAGTATTATATATTTAGTATAGTATTTTTTTATAATATATAATATTACTATATTTATATATTAGTATAGTATTTCTTTACAATAAGATGATATTATATGATCATAGTATGGTATTTTTTTATTATAGTATTACTTTACAACAATGCAGTATTGCTTCATAATAGTATAGTATAACTTTATAATAGTATAATATTACTTTATAATAATATAGTGTTGCTTTTATTACAGTACAGTATTATTTTATAATAGTATAATATTATTTTATAATATAGTGTTACTTTATAACTGCAAAGATAATTTGATCATTTTACCTCATTTGGATAGTTGTTTTCAAGCTATGTTTCAAATATAGAAAATTTTTTATTTGAAACTTAAGTGGATAGCTGCTTTTAAGTTAAAACTCAATTAGATATTTCTCATTAATTTTTTCTAAAAAAAAAAATAATGAATCTCATATTTACAAATATCATGAAAATTAATATTTGATAATTTTAAATAATAATAATTTATATTTACTAAAAATATTTTAAATAAAATTATATGTATAATTATTAAATTTATTTAAATATTTTTTTTAATTAATCAAAAAAATTTATAAAAAATTAAGATGTAAATAATATTATGTAAAGAATTATATGATTATAGCCATTATATAAAATTGATCAGATGACAATATTATTGTGATATTATAAAATTATTTTATATTAAATAATATATTTATAAATTTTATCATATAGGATGAACTCTAATCAAATATTGTAATTTTTTTTAATATTATTTTTTTAAAAAAAATTTTATCAAGTAAATATAATAAAATTTATTTTTTTTTATAATTATTTTTTTAAATAAATAATTATGAGAAATCGCCAATTTGATACACCCAAGCAAACGGACCTAAAAGCCGACCGTATCGTACATTACATCCGCTTCCTTATTCCATGAATCTCATGGATAAATCCGTCGATCAGAATATACTGGCAGATCTCTTTAATTAAACCCGTGATCCAGCTGGCTTTCCTTAGCGCAGAATGCATCGTTCTAAAACCCAGCCACCCCGCTCTCCCGCTGTCTCTCTCTTCTCTCGGTGGTCGTGGAACAAAGCTCGCTTATATAATAAGCCCGCTCCTCACCCTCTCTTTTTCTCTCTGAGAACTCAAAACCCTAGGCCTGGAAGAGATCAGAAGCCCCAAAAGTTTTCTAGGGTTTCTCGAGTTCCAGCGATCCTGCCTCTCGAATTTGAGCTTTGGGACTGAAGATTTCGCTTTATTAGCTGTTTTCGGCGTTCGATTTCGAGTGGGGCGGCGGTATTTGGGAGCATAGTGGAGGTACTCGAAGGAAGGCAGGAGCCATGATGACGATCTCCCCGGGGTCGCTCCCCATAGGGTTCCGGTTCCACCCGACCGACGAGGAGCTCGTCAACGTCTACCTCAAGCGGAAGATCTCCGGCCGGATCAGGAACGACATGGAAATCATCCCCGAGATCGATATCTTGAAGTGCGAGCCATGGGATCTTCCTGGTATCAATTCCCCCCTTTTTCTTTCATTTCTCGTGTTAGAAGGTCGATTATTTTTTGTAAAAATTCGATCTTGATGCGCTTCGGGTGGGTTTGATGTGGCTGGGCAGATAAATCTATTATCAGATCGGACGATCCGGAGTGGTTTTTCTTTGCGCGAAGGATCGGAAGTACGCGAATGGGAATAGGTCCAACCGCGCGACGGAGGCCGGGTACTGGAAGGCCACGGGGAGGGACCGTCTCATCCGGTCTAAGGCTGCGCCGGGCCGGCAAAACCTCATCGGCATGAAGAAGACCCTTGTCTTCCACCGAGGAAGAGCGCCGAAGGGCATCCGGACCGCTGGATCATACACGAGTACCGCACCACCGAGCGGGAATTCGAGTCCGGCGATCAGGTTCGAAGCTCAATCCATTCTTTAAAAGGAAAAAAAAAAGGACTATTTGTTTTAAGGTGTACATATAGTTTTGGTGTTCTAATCTGGATGTTCTTGTGGTTGCTTTTGCTATATGATGGGGTTTTAATTCTTATGGCGGTGAAAAAGATGTTCATTTTTTATAGATTTTAGTGTAATCTAGTCTTGTTTCCAGTATACTGATGTCATGGGATCATTTTTTGTGAAGTGATTCTATTATTTATGGCACGGACTAGTTAGATCTGATTCTGGTGTCAGTAGATATGCTCATCTTCTGACATGGTTTTTATCCTGATATCCGTATGTTTTGATGTGTGGCATGTGAAGTTTTTAACTTTAAAGGAATTTTATCTGGAAAGTCGTGCAGCATGGCAGTTACGAAAATACGTTGTGATCATGTCGTGGCGTTAATCTGTATCACCATCAAATTGGACACCATCTGATACCCCGATGGAACACGTGCTTGTTTACTAAATTGCCCATCTTGTAGTATGGGAAATGCTCTGTACGTGTAAGTTCTTGTTTTTTGCCTTTGCATGCATGCACTTCTTTTACAGAAGATTGAGGTATGTAGATAGTCGTGACTTTTGCTTTGGTGTCTAAATTATTGGCTGCGATATGTGTGTATAAGTGCATATAGCTGCCAGCATAATGAGATGAGTACTACTAGGTTCACCTTGTTTACCTGTAATAGAACCTATGTGGAAATACAGGCTCATTTAATCCATTTGTGAAGAGACTTTTCTCAAACATGTTTCCAGAATGCTTTCATGTGTTTGTTTTACCTGCACAGGCAAAGGTTCTTCAAAGATATGAAAGTGGATTGTTTGGGTCGTGGTGGTGAGAAGCTTTGTTGAAGTGGATTTGGTAGCAGGGTTCTACATGTTTCTGCTTTCACTCTTGGATGCTTTGGATTATCATCCCCAATTTAATCTATATATGCTCTGATAACTTGTCATATAATTCCATGTATGATGCATAATGAACATTTCATTTTGTTTTGGTTCTTTGATAATGACATTACAGGGTTGGGGTTTTATGGAATACTGAGAAGGATTTGAATAGCCCTTTGACATTTTGGTGATGGTAAAATAGCGGTTCGAAAAATCATAACGATTCACTAGTGCATCTTGCAAGTGGTAACATTGTATAAGTTCAAGCTATTGTATTTTTATGTAATGTTAACAAATTTATAATATAAGATCGGGTGGAATCTTCAGTTTGAACTCAACCTAGCTTCTGCTTCTTTTTTAAACCTTCTAAGGTGATGTGGTATATATTTTTGCTTTGGAACATAACATTCCTCTGAGATAAAATTATGCAATTTCTTTTTTAAACCCTTTTTTATTAAATTTATTGGTTACTGAAACATGCTATTTATAAACTTCTTTTTCTCTATTTTTGACTGGTAAAAGTGGAAACTACTCTTGTAGTATGGTTAAGTATCAAAAATAGGCAATTGTTAGTTTGGATGTTTAAGAAAAATGTGAATTCCAGTCGGAGGATGGTAGATGTTGAAATCGGTGGAGAGAGATACCAAAGTCTGCCAGTTTCTGTGTTGGTCAAAAGTTTGGGTCAAAAAGGTGACCAAATACAGAGGTTCAAAAACATTGGGTCTCTATGTATCTATTTTGAAGCTGATATAGATTCTCCATGTAATAGACTATATCATTTGTGTAAATAGTTTCATTGCACGCCAAGTTATATGAAAGCATGTTATTGCTTGTTGCTGCGATGTTCTTGCCAATAAACTACTAGTATGAATGATGATGAAGAGTATTTTTGTAGATTGCAGAACAGTATACCATCAAAGGCTATTACAAATTAAACGTAAGAAGGATGATGATTTTTCAAAAATTGGATATAAGATCATCTTTATTTACCAAATATTGGATGCAAAAACTGTTGGCAAATTATTTCTTGAGAAGATGCTTGAGTGAGTGGGAGGTCTAGCATTGCGTGTAGATATTTAAATCTTTCCCCTATTGTACCTACTGTTATGATTGTGACTTGTATCACTGTGTGCCAATAGGGACATTTTTGTATATAGTCCACCTACATTTATATTGTCTACTGGCTATGGCTACTTATCATATCTTACTTGTTGCAGTTTTTCTTCATAAATTTTCACTGTGATTTTTATTTTCTGCAGGGTGGTTATGTCCTTTATCGCTTATTTAAAAAGCCAGAAAAAGGGTTCAAACTCCAAAGCTGATGAAATGGAGAAAAGTGGCTTCTCTCCAACCCCAACCAAATCCTCTCCTGATGGTACCCTGCATGAAGAAGATAGTATGGAGGAAATCTCAACCCCAGTAAATCAAAAGTCTCCAGAATCAGGTTTGCAAGAAGAGCCTCAATCCTTGCCTGATTCGGTTGAACAGCAGCCAACAGTTATTAAGAGATGGCTTACTGACAACATTCATTGTTCAGCAACTTGCTCTGTAGAACCAGATGAGAGGTCTTGCAACGTTGCTGCAGATAATCATGATGCCAAAGCTGGAATGCATGTAAGAACTTTGTTCATCTTAGGTTCTGGATATTTTTTTTCCACTTTTTATTGTGTTTATTTCATTTAATGGAATGCCTTCTGATAAATTCATTCCTTCAAGCTTGTTTTCTTGATTTTGGCATGTATTCTTGCTTGTACCGTTACACTAACCAAGGCATGATAATCTCCATAAGTGTAAGCCTTTCCTCTGCAGGATGTCTCAACACAGTACCATGGTCCACATCATCAGCAAATAGATTCTAATGGCTTTCCGAATTTCAGTTCCCCAATGCTGCCTTGCACAGACGACCAGGAATCCCTATGGAAGATGTTGATGATGCCGATCGGACTCTTTCATGAGTTCTTAGATGCAGTTCTAGGTAATCCAGATGAATATTCTCCTCGGCATCCGATGCTCAGAAAAATTCAGTTGCTGAGAGTGTGCCAAGACATGGCATCTGGGATTCAGCATCATTCAGGGATAGTGGGACCAGCAGCGATATCGATACTGAAGCAGGACTACCTCAGGTATGTGTGCTTGTTATATCAATTGATTAATGTATAACCAAAAAAGGAACAAAAGCTGAGACTTTCTGTTATTTCAATTATACAGGAACATGTTAGTCTGGAAGCTTCTGAGTGGTCTGAAGAACATCTTTTCTGTTAAATGAACTGTTACAGATGAATTCTTCTTATGGATATCCAGAAACAGAACCATCTGAGTGCACCTTATGAAATGCAAGTTTACTTCCATATGATAGCACTGGACCAGATGTGTGCTCAGTGGACCCTGCCTCAGAATCCTTGCAATATTTGTTTGATAGCATGGAGGCATCTAATAACCAGAAGAATATTGCAAATAATGGAGATGGTCTTGAGGTGACTGGAATGAGTTCAGGCCTCATCAACTGCAGCATCCATCAGATTCAAAGAACATTCTGCACAACAGAGCACCATAACAAGTAGGTTCCGTTTACAGGGTCCAGTTCAAAATGTGTCATTTGCCTTAGCTGGTAGTGAATCAAGCAGCAGTGGAGATGATCATGAAGACAAAGAGGCAATGAGAAGGCTTTGCAAGATTTGTGTGATAGCACTGAGGAATCATTGACCCAGAAGGATACACCAAGTAATGAAGATGGTTTTGAGGGAACTGGAATCAAGATCAGGACTCGGAAAGCACATCCTCCAAGTTTGAACAAGTTATCATCAAAGCGGGGCAGAGTATTTGGAAGGATTCGTTTGCAAGCTTCTCTTGAAGTGGGATCATTTTCCGCTATTGCTGGTGAATCAAGCAGCAGCAAAGATGACCAGGTAGACAGAGAATCAACAACAGAGGTATGGTGTTTTATTTAGTCCATATCTAAATGGGTTTTTTGTAGTCTTTACTTACATTTGCATGAACTTAATATACCTTAATCTAGTCGCTGCAGGAGAGCATGTGGATGACAATCTTGCTGAATTTAGGGAGATCTCAAAGCCTGCTCTACTGGACAAGCTCGAACAGTTATCTATTCATGTAATAAGGAGCAAAATCTATTGTGTTACTTGAACATATTCTCATTAAATTATTCTTTTGCTACACTTATTTATCATGTAGATGATGCAACACAGCTCAGAGTTGTATCAGGAATCAAAACCTTTGCTGAGGTTGAGAACGAAAGGCACTTATGATGATGCAAATGTCCTGAAAGACCCTCCCCACACCCAGGAATATCAGGAACTGGTTCAGTTGTTGCTTATTTGTCCGGCTTGTTCTTGCAGTAATCCTTCTGCTGATGTGTTTTGGCATATGGAGGTGCATAAACTCTCAATATGTGCCGATATAGCTAAAGTTCACTGTATAATTTTGCTTGCATAGGGATTGTCCTTCACATTCTCTGTAAATATGGAACTTCCTGACATGTAGGGAACTTCAGATGCTTACGGTGGTTTGTATATACCTTAAACTTTCCTTCTTGTTTATCAGTAAATGTGAGCCTACCAGTTGTCATGGTCTATCTGTTGTAGAAGCCTTCACAGCTTGCTCTGTTTCTCTCGCCTTGAGTCATGCCAGATATTGCTGATGGTGCCAAATGCCCAAAAATACCAAGTAGCTAGTTCCTCTGAAGCTAATTGAGCTAGTTAAGGAGTTTATGGGGACAATGCACTTGGTGCTCCAACATTTATGAAGTATATAGGTGATGTTTAATGAAATAAATCAAGCGTACAAGCAAATAATTCCTTTGTGCTATGGTTATTATCTCCAGTTGATGCTTTGGGTTACTTTTCACACATTTTATCATCATCAACGATGAGAGAAAATTACATGCGCTGGTTGCTCTGTTGGTTTTTGATTACTTCTCCAATTGCCCGTTCATAGTCTTCTGCCCTTGGTAAAATTCTTTGCAGCCAGTCTGTAACTAATTGCACTTGAGACTGTCAAATTTAAAATTTAATTTCATGTTGGGCATTACTGAGCAACTTGAAACCTTGTTTGAAGTCAATCTGGAAAGTCTGCTCTAGGTTGAATGTTGCTGGTATTATATCCAATTCGACATTAAACTGCTGTCTTGTACTAGCTGTTTTACATTTGCTGTTGTGAGGGATGGAAAGGCTGCTTTGGTATTCATTCTTCATAAATTTGAGAAACTTTGATTTTCTTTGCACAAGCAAGGTTGGCTTTGCATAAGATGCGATCGTTTCAATCTGATGGCGTCAATAAAGTGGTATAAATAAGATGCCTAAACTTGATGTTTTGGAGTTTTAACTTGAATAATGATTGGTATCACTGAAATATGGGAGGAGGAGTCAATTTTTATGATCCTAATCAACTTCTTATAATCCTAATCTTTTTTTTTTTTTGGTTGCACTTTTGGGTGCAAATTTTGGCAAATCTAGCAACTGGGGCTACGTTGGCTGTTGTGGCGTACTTAAGCCATATGAGTTTTTAGCCTAGGCTTAGCCAACTGTAATAGGCTATAACATGGCTATGCTCCCCACCAAATTAAAAATGAAGTCCAAGTGGTCATGTGGGCTCCAAATTTGACTATAACATGCTTTCGGCTCCATATCTAGACATGTCAGTCCTGCAAGGTGAAATTCTTATTGCATCGCGCACGGTGCAGAATGAGTTGCATCACATACGGTGATTGGCGCACACGGAACACCCCCTCCCTCTCCGGCACGTGATCCAATCACTACGTGCACGTAGTGCGGTGACAAAGAATTGCTCATCGCTCATCCTGTAAGATACTCCACTTAAGCAGGCTTTTTTAGCTGAAGCTGGCATTATAGGCAGCAAACATACATCAACATATAAATGTCATGGATCCATTTAGATTTCAAGCATAATATAGTGAAGGTGGGCATGTGACTCATTTTCCATCTTTCAAAAATCCAATCTACCAATCAACAAACATTTGTTTGACCGATATCATCCCTTTACCATTTTAGCAAAAATACAGGAGTTCGATTTTAGCTGGAGTCGGTCCTAAACAGACCAATTAGACTTACAATGGAAGATATTGATTAAAACCCCTTCCAATCTCAAAAAAAGAATCAAGGCCACTATATCAGCTTGGTGTTTGAGCAAGAACACATTCAAAATCTTCTAAAGCTTTAAGTCATGTATCACCGCACTTTTTTCAAGATTTTATTTGCCTTAATCAATCATGCAGACAAAGGATAAGTTTTTAAAATATAATGAAGCCTCTACTAGAATAAAATTCAGGCAACCAATCACTACAAAAGTTATTTATAATGCATTTTAAGTAAACTTTATTATCTTTTATTTGAAAACATGCAAGACATAGATAAAGTCTAAAACTAATTAGCTAATTGATTTCTCTCATGATAAATGTGAGATCACGCAACTATGGATGGTGGAGGAGAGAGAGAGAGAGAGAGAGGTCCAATGGACCATGCCAATCCGATGGTGGATAACATGCCATGTTGTAGCTTGTATTTCACCGATTCCCGATTATGTATTATCCACCATGCATATGCTTCGAGATTTGCCCGGTCCATTTGGACTTGATCAATGCAATAATTGAGAGAGAGAGAGAGACCTTCTCTAATCTAACCTGCAATGCTAGTGGAATGGTCTTCCACCACCTAAATCTCCATAGCCTGCATGTCTTCGGCTGCAAACAAGTTCTCCACTTCGCAGTAACTTGGTAAGTGGGATGGACACCTCTTAAGAGAGAGCACCATGGCCGGCTTCTAACCAATAACCTATATACTCGCCACTAAGGAAGCTCGTGCCCACAACGTCCTACCTGTATCTCTGCCAGCCCATCAAAGTTTACTTCGATTGTACGTAGGGTTGGCTCCAACAACAAAGGTAAATTTTTCCAAGTCCACTTCGAGGCCATGGAACCTAGGCTGAAGTTGACATGTGTGAGCACCACTTTTGTCTATAATTTTGATTCTGAGGACAATAATTAGGCTCTAAGTTTCATATTTCAAACCAATTAAAGAGGCCTTGTAATATTTACTAACGTTGCTCCTGGTTCCTTGGCATCGAAGATACCTATTCTTCTTCTTCTTCTTCTTGTTTTTTTTTTTTTTTTTTGCTTTTTCTTTTTCTTTTTTGGATTTCATGCAAAGCAAAGTAGTTAGGTCTTCATTGTAAGCATAAGCGCATATCCATCCTTATCTTGCTTATGACTGCAAATTATACATACCCAATGCTTTACAAAAGATAAAACCATGGATAAAGCGAATGCATCTTTCTCAAATCACGAGGCTTTAGTTTGAAAATCTCAATGGCCCACCATTGCCAATTTTTTTCACATATAAAACAGGCACCTCTAGTAATAAACCATCATCTCTTCTTCTTGTTGGTGGACTCCATTCCATGCTGGTGAAAGGTGATTGTCCCATGCGGAAGAAAACAACAGGTCATTGCCGTGGAAGTTGGAACCGAGTCACTACTCCATCCCACTATTGCCTAGCATTGAAGGAAATGTCACGGTATTGAACTAAATGCCTGCTTCAGCATAAAGTCCGGTTGCACAAGAAAAGCGTGGACCAGGTACTGTTTTCCTATCCTTTCCTATTATAAAAGAAGAAAGAGGCTGGTGGTGCCTTATTGTCCTTTTGATAGATGAGCTAGCGGGGCTTATTCTTTCGAG